>NC_053141.1:27605458-27942461 GCF_016808335.1 Panicum virgatum | reverse complement strand
ACAACAACGCCCGCCGCAGAGATGACTGGACCTCAAGACCAAGCTCCTGTTCTGCCGGTCACCAAACCTGTCACGTATGAAGAGCTGACTCCAGAACACAAGCAAAAATATGATGAGGTCAAAGCTCAGTTCGAAGCCGATCTTATCGGCTCTTTAGAGAGGACCCGCAACCACGGCATCAGGTGGAAGGGGTTCTCACCAGAGGGCGCTCTCGACATCGTTGATCTGTCCGTGCCGTCGTAGGAGTGCACCTCAGGGCCCTACGCCAGGAGATGAACTACATGGTGGCTCATACGCTTCATCGGCACTCAGAAAGCCTGGTGAACGACTTGAGCACGTGGCCATCGCGTTATCTAGGAGGTGATCAAGAACCAGTACTCCCCCATCGGGACCATTCCTTGGGAGAAAAGAGGGCGAAGCTGCATTGCAATCTTGAGCCGCCAGTATCATACTCCTCGCGACAGGCAGGACAGCATAGCTCGCCGATCTAACGTCATCTACAGATCGGCGATGACCCCGGGGAGGGACCTGTTCCTGAGCGAGCCGCCCTAGGAGAATCCCGCGCGGCTACACGTGCGTGTACATACCTAACATATCAACCCAACACGCGTGGGGCAGCTGTGAGTATAAGGGGCCTCAGGGGCAGGACGCGGAGAAACAGGCATGGCTGGCAAAGTACGCTAACGGGCCGAGTTGCTGAGCCCTCGGCCCAGGAGTTCTTAGTGGTTGAGCAAGTCAGTGCAATACTGAGGGACCAGTTTGGCATCCTGCCCAAGAGAAAGGCGATCGGTTATTCCAAGCCGTATCCAAGTGACTACGATTTGATCCCGTTGCCCACCCAAGTATCGGCTTCTGGAGTTCACCAAATTCAGCGGATCAGAAGGAGCCAGCTCCATTGAACATGTGAGACGATACCTGACGCAGCTTGGGATGATCTCAATATTGAATCCTCTGAGGTCCGTTTCTTCTCCCAGTCTCTCACGGGTTCAGCTTTTGGATGGTATACATCACTTCCCCAGATTCGATCCGGACTTGGAGGCAGCTGATGCCGGGATTGCCAACCTCGCCCAAGTTAGGCAGAAGCGAGGGGAAAGTGTCTCAGAATACGTGTAGTGCTTCCGAGAGGTCAAGAACCGATGCTACACATTTGGCAGTTCTGGGACTCGCTAAGCCGATCAAGGATCTGGCTTTTCAGTTGGAATTCACCTCTCTGGCACACATGGTGCAGAAGCTTACGGCGTATGAACACTACCACCCCGAGCTGTACCAGGAAAAATTCAAGCGCCACGTCAATATGGCCCAAAAAGAAGGGGCTTGTGAAGGGCTTTGACTTTGATGTGGCCAAGGCAGAGCATATATTCGATCTACTGCTCAAGGAAAAGCAGTTGAAGCTCCCAGAGAATCACAAGCTACCAACGGCACAAGAGCTGCAGGGGAGGTTGTACTGCAATGGCACCACTCGTTCACCCATGCCACGAATGACTGCAAGGAGCTGCGTCGGCAGATCCAATCGGCTATCGAGCAAGGCTGATTAATTCTGGCCCAACACATGATGAAAGTGGATAGTCAACCATTCCCACAAGCTAACATGGTGGAGCTGTCGGATCTTGGACCTGAGGGCCAGAACTTGGCATTCCAGATCAACATGGCGGGACCCATCCGCCACCGCATCGAGTAGAGGAAAGAGGCCGCTTCTGGCAAACGGCCCCAGGATGAAGACGAGCCAGAATGCCAACATGTTACTGAAGAACAAGTACATCACATCCGCAATCAACTCCCAGCTTCCAATCGGCTTCTGGAAAAATATCAGTATCAGTACAAATTGCGCCGTCGATATGAATCGGAAGAGGAGGAGTACGAGCACCGCACAGGGAGGACGCTGGGGAGGCGCTAGGCTATACGCGATCACTGGCATTGCCCGTTCTTCAGGTACTGTTGGAATTCCGGTATGAGCCGATTGCCTACTATAGATGATTGCTTGGAGTGCAGGCCTCGGGGACGCCATCCACGTGAGACATCGGTGTTCCAGCGCTTGGGGCCCAAAACACGTCACAACGACCATGTTGAGCGGCCATCCAGAGACGATTTTGAGCTAGAAGAGGAAGACAAGTATCATCGTCCACAGTGGTGTCTTGACGGGCTCAGCCGCTCACAGAATCGCCGAGTGCAGCGCCTACGCAATCTCGAAGAGGCAGAAGCAAGGTACCTCGACATGCTGAGGAAAGCACGTCTGGATCTCGCGGAGCAGGTCAGGCACCCGCGAAGGGTGGAAAGGCGTCCTCCAAGGAGGGAGTGGCGCCCCAAGCAGCCAAGAGCCAATGAGAAGCCATTGGCTGATGTGAACATGGTGTTCGTGCTCCCGTCGGAGTTTCGGGCGCCCCAACCGAGGAATTGGCCATCGCGCAGCTGGATCTCGGCCCACAGCCGATCATCTTCGAGAAGCCCAAGGAGAAAAGCTACAAGCACCTGAAGGGATTGTATCTCAAGGGCCTCATCAATGGCAAGCCTGTGAATAGGATGTTGGTTGACACCGGCGCTGCAGTCAATCTGATGCCGTACTCAGTGCTGTGCCGATTGGGTCGTTCCACTGCAGATCTTATCAAGACCAATGTGATGCTTAATGATTTCAATGGTCAGCCATCGGAGGCAAAGGGTGTCCTCAATGTGGAGTTGATAGTTGGCCGCAAGACCATCCCAACATCGTTCTTCATCATCAACAGTAAGAGTACATACACAGCGCTGCTTGGGAGGGATTGGATTCACGCGAATTGTTGTGTTCCTTCCACGATGCATCAGTGTTTGGTCCAGTGGGATGGCGATGAAGTGGAGGTGGTCCGTGCAGATGATTCCAGCGAGGTTTCGCTTGCAGACATGAACGCTTGGGATGCGGAAGGGCAAGAGCCGATCTCAGGGATCGCGCTGGAAGATTGTGATCGGATTGAAGCGACAAAAAACAGGCTGAGGCTGGTCTTATCCACTGGGCTCACAGAGTAAACACATCCTGGCAAGCTACGGAATCCAGAAAGGTTAGAGAGGCCGGTCCCAGTGACCGGCCACCAAAAATGAGTAATATATACTTGGGGTTAGAATTGTTACATTATGTACAAACAATGGCCTTTGCTGAGCATTCAGTTTTGAATAATAACGGAAATGTGGGAACGGCCAGCCCGTGCGGTTGGCCGGAAAATTTTTCTTGTTATCTCCCTGTGTTTGCTATCGATGTCGATCTTTCAGACGGCGGCAAGTTAGGGTACGGGTTTACGTTAGCTGACGATTTGGAGGAAGTCGATATCGGTCCCGGGGATAAGCCGCGACCGACATTTATCAGCAAAAAGTTAGACCCGATCTTGCGTGAGCAAATGATAGCACTGTTGAAGGAGTACCGGGACTATTTCGCATGGGATTATACTGAGATGCCCGTCCTGGATAGAAACATTGTCGAGCATAGGCTCTCGCTTAAGAAGGGATTTCGGCCGTTTCAGCAACCAGCACGTCAGATGAAAGCCGAAGTCCTAGAGGAGGTTAAGAAAGAGGTGCAAAAGATGCTGGATGCAGGATTCATCAGGCCATGTCGGTATGCGGAGTGGATCTCCAGAGTGGTCCCTGTACAAAAGAAAGATGGCCGATGGCGAGTCTGTGTGGATTTCTGAGACCTCAACAGAGCAACGCCAAAAGATGAGTATCCGATGCCTGTTGCAGAAACATTGATCAATGCGGCGGTCGGTCATAAGATGATGAGTTTTATGGATGGTAATGCCGGCTACCAGATTTTTATGGCCCCAGAAGATGTACACAAAACCGCGTTCAAAGTACCAGGCGCAGTCGGGTTGTTCGAGTACTTGGTTATGACCTTTGGATTGAAAAATGCCGGTGCAACGTATCAACGTGCCATGAATTACATTTTCATGATCTCTTCGGCAAGTTGGTAGAGATCTACATTGATGATGTCGTGGTCAAGTCCACATCAGCTGGGGGACATCTGGAAGACTTGCGTCAGGTCTTGGAGTGGACTCGAAGGTTTGGGCTCAGAATGAACCCAAAGAAGTGCGCCATTGGTGTATCGGCCGGTCAAATCTTAGGATTCCTGGTGCACGAGCGGGGAATCGAGATTGGCTTGAAAAGTCAAGAAGCTGTAAGGACAATGAGACCGCCAACTATGAAGAAAGATTTGCAGATGCTCATCGGCAAAATCAACTTTGTCAGACGATTTATCTCCAATTTGTCTGGGCGCATCGAGCCGTTCATGGGTTTGGTGAAAATCAAGTCTGATGCTGAGTTTCGCTGGGGGGGCAGAGCAACAGAAGGCTTTCGATGAAATCAAGGAATATCTATCGAGGCCTCTAGTGTTGGTTCCACCCCAGCAAGATAGGCCTTTCTACGTGTACCTGTCCGTGGGTGACACTTCCATTGCTTCGGTATTGGTTCAGAAGCACGACGGCCAGGAGAGGGTGGTTTTCTACCTCAGCAGGCGCATGATAGATGCCGAGACTAGGTACCTTGAGATCGAAAAGCTTTGCCTCTGTTTATTCTTTACATGCTCAAAGCTTCGTCATATTTTGCTCTCGGCGGAAACCATTGTCATCTGCAAATTGGATGTCATAAAGTATATGCTGTCGGCTCCAGTTCTGAAAGGCCGGCTCGGAAAGTGGATGTTCGCATTATCAGAGTTCGATATCCGATATCAGCCTGCGAAGGCAGTCAAAGGACAGGCACTAGCGGATCTCGTGGCAGACAGGGTCAGCACCGATATAGCTGCACTGTTTATATGTGCCTGGGCCATGTTTTTTGACGGATCGGCATGTGATGATGGATGCGGCGTGGGAATTCTGTTGGTATCACCGCAAGGGGTGACTTATTCTTTTTCCATCAGGATGACTGCTCCATGCACCAATAATTTAGCAGAATATGAAGCCGTGCGCAGAGAGATGGAATTACTCCTAGAAGCTGGTGCAGAGGCAGTGGAAATATTTGGAGATTCGAAACTGGTGATTTCTCAGCTCATGGAAGAATATAAATGTGAGAGCGAGGCTCTTTTCCCAATATGGATGCAATGCCATGAGTTGATGTCACAATTCAGGTACATTAATTTCCACTGGATACGCAGAACTCTGAACAATGAAGCCAATGATTTGGCACAGATGGCTTCCGGTTACAAGGAAATAGCCGATGGGGTCGATGTGGAGGTTCAGTTTCTAGAACCTGGAGACTGGAGAGCCGATATCTTCAATTATTTGAAGGATTCGGCTCGGGGGGCACCCAGAAGGATAAGACTCAAAGCTATGAAGTATGTTCTGATTGGGGACGACATGTTCTATAGGACTTTGGAAGGACTGCTGCTTAAATGTCTGGGACCTGCAGAGTCGAATCGGCTCTTGCATGAGATTCATGAAGGAGCCTGTGGTACTCACCAATCGACTCATAAGATGAAATGGCTGATTAGGTGATCGGGATATTATTGGCCTACCATGCTTGAAGATTGCTTCAAATATTACAAGGGATGTCAAGCATGTCAGAGATTCGGCAAGATTCAGATGGTACCGGCATCAGTAATGAATCCTATTATTAAGCCATGGCCATTCAGGGGTTGGGCCATGGATATGATCATCTAGATTAACCCACCGTCTAGCAAGGGCCACCAATGGGTGTTAGCTGTTACAGATTATTTCACAAATGGGTAGAGGCGGTACCCATGAGGTCGGTGGCATCAAGAGATGTGATCAGTTTCGTCAAAGAGCACATTATTCATAGGTTCAGGATTCCTCAAACCATTACGACCGATGGAGGATTAGTCTTTATATCAGAGGAATTTAGGAAATTCGCTGATGATATGGGGATTAAGCTGATCAGATCATCTCCATATTATGCCCAGGCTAATGGACAGGCTGAAGCATCCAACCAGAGCCTTATCAAGCTGATCAAGAGAAAGATCGATGAATATCCTAGGCGCTGGCATGAGGTGTTGTCAGAAGCTTTGTGGGCACATCATATTTCATGTCATGGATCCATCAAGACATCACCGTACCATTTAGTCTACGGCCAAGACGCTGTGTTGCCATGGGAGATCACGACTGGATCAAGGCGTGTTGAGTTCCAGAATGATCTGACGACTGAAGAATATGCGGCCTTGATGAGCGACAACGTGGAAGATCTTACAGAGCGGAGACTTTGGTCGTTGGAGAAGATTAAGGAAAACAAGGCTAAAGTCGCTCGTGCATACAACAAAAATGTCAAGCCAAAGAATTTCCAGGTTGGAGACTTGGTTTGGGAGGCAGTGTTACCATTGGGAACTAAAGATAGAAAATATGGCAAGTGGTCTCCAACTTGGCACGGGCTGTACAAGGTTGATCAGGTTTTGCCTGGAAATGCATACATGCTTGAGGAGTTGGATAGTGTCAAGTTTCCTGTGGCTGTCAATGGCCAACACCTCAAGAAATATTTCCCGAGCATGTGGGAGGGCGAATGACAAAAGCCAATGAAATCCATCTGGCTGTATCATGAGAGGCCAACACGTTGAGTTGGCCAGTAAAAAAAAGAAAAAAAAGGGAAATAGGCCAACACGTTGAGTTGGCCGGTTAAAAAAAAGAGAAAAGAGATAATATATGAGAAGTGAGATAGCCGATGTGTGACCATCGACTTAAGATGTTTTTAACAGTTACAAGTTTCAGGTTGACAGGCAATACTAAATGTTTCTTGAGTCTATCTATTAGTTTAGGAATTCTTCTATGGCATGGATGGCTTCTGTGCGGACGGCGTCTGCTCGTGCTATGATTGCTTCGTCATCCTTGTCATCGCCTGTTACTATCTGCCGACTCAAGGTACTTATCTCTACAAACTCTGCTTGTATCTGCTCGGCTATTTCTTGGGTTTCTTGCTTGGAGTTTGCAATAGAAGCTTCCTCGGCCTGGATGAGTTTCTTGGTGGTGTGGACCTTTTCTTCGAGTTCTGCCAATTCTTTCTTCAGGAGACCGAGTCGGTTCATGTTGGTAGACACGTCAGCTTTGATATCTAGAGTTGCCTTCTTCTGGTTGAGGGCCTTGCACTTTTGAGCAATGTCAGCTTTCAGAGAGACTTGAGAACGACATGCTTCTATTCTTTGTTGTGCTCTATTCACTTCTACCCGGAAGAATGGAAGATTGCTGGCTGGCCAGAGCTTGATTTGCAGTGGCTCCGGGAGTTGGGATTCTATTTGCTCGAAGATGTTCTTTATTTCGCTGGAATCACCAACTAGAGCAGTAATTGGAGCAGAGAGCAGATGCTTGATGTTCTGAAGCTGATTTGTAATTGTAATCAGCTGCTGTGGTGACTGCACTTCTGCATTCGGTGCATTCAGACCCATTGATGCTGGGTCAAAGGAGAGCAGGTCTGAAATAGTGAAGCCCTGCCGATATGATAAAGATTAGTTGGGAGCGAAGTGCGTTAATGGAGTGATCAGCTGATTTAAATCGGCTCATAAAGTTACCTGTTCTGAACAAGAAGTGATGATCGGTTCAAGTGCGGCCGATCCAGTTGGATTGGAGGTGACAATAGGGGCTTCAATTATGTCAGCCTGTTCGTCATGCACATCCGTCAGAGCATTGGAAGTTTCAGTTGCTCCAGTGTCAGCTTCATGAACGATGACTTCGTGTTGTACTGGGCTACTAGTATTAAGGATGTCTTCAGCTGCGTTCTAGAAATAGAATTACAGTCAACCAGAATACATATGTATGCAATAAGGAAGAGGTTTCGGAAAGATGAATTACCTGGTTGGTGTTAGACTCTGATGGACTCAGGGGAAGCTTGTGCTGATTTCTTGATGACTCGCCTCGTGATCATCTTCCTTTTCTTAGTTGGCACTCGGGGGGCAACACTTGCAGAGGTTTGTCTTCGTTTAGAAGCCGACTGGAGTAAGTCTGGCTGAGCAGCCATTATTACTTTCTTCATTGATGGTGATCCCTTGCAAAAGAGGACATCAGGAGCAGTTGGAAGAAAGTGGAATGGTTCCTCGTTACTGGTCACGGGTTCTGGATCATCTTGTTGCTGTAAGCAGGGTAAGCAGGATTAGTCAAGTAAAGGGATAGAGGACTCAGAAAGCATAAGTGCACAGATTCATTACCTCTTCCTCGGGGATTACATATTCAGGATCAATTTGCTGCAGTCGAGGACCTAAAGCTTTTCTGAAAATATGAGTTTTCCACATTCCCCACCATGTGCAGAAGTCGATTGATGAGGGTGTGAAGGAATGATCGGCTGGTATTGGAATGTGGAGGTTGTCAAACATGCTGTAGCATCTTGAACTGGTGAGACCATCAGGCAGATCGGCTCTACTCTCCACCAAGTGGTGAATATGGAAGTGGGGAGGGACTTGTCCTAAGCCAAATTGCCGAGCTGCTATGACTGGTTGATAGGTTTCATAGCCTAGTTTGATAATTCTATTGGAAGTACTCATGCCAACAGGGAGGAAGCCAGGTCGAATCGTCAGGGAGTATAGATGCCGAGTGCTGTCGTCATCGGCAAAACTATCCAGCCTAATGGCAGTTGGGTTCTCAAAGGATTCAGAATCAGTGAATGGAAAATATAGTGGATTGTCTAGTCCTTTGTAGAAAACTCTGAACCAGTTTGCTGCATCTGTTGGATTCAGTCTGCTGCCAGGGAGGCTGAATAGGGCTTGGCCATAGCTAGTGCATCTAATTGTCTTGCTGTTTTCATTGGGGAAGGAGTTCTTGGTTAGGCTTTGAAAGTTTGGGATCTGATGCTCAAAGTAAAGTTGTGCCCATAACTGAATAAATCACCAAGGGCCTCCAGTTTTGAGTTTCTTTTGGTTGAGCAAATTGGTTGTCATCAGGTGGAGACATCTGTATGTTTCTCCAAGAAAAAGTTTGCCTAGGCCGGTGCGGTTGCCATGGGCCAGGTGGTTGGCCAAAGAAAGGTAATTCTTAGTTGGAGCTAAGGAAGGACCACAGAAGATGAAATGTTCTAACCAAAGATTTAAAAAGGCTGTGTGTTCCTTTTCAGTCACTGAACCTTTTGTTTTCATGTGCTGGTTCATGTAAGTGCCCCAGTTTGTGCAGTTTGCCTGGGATGAAAGTTTAAAGGGGACTTCTGCCATTTTGTGGGCAGCAGGATTAGGGGATCCAATGTCTAGGCCAGTAATCATGGTGACATCTAGTAGAGTAGGGGTCATGGGACCGTGGCCAAAGAGGAAACAGTTCAGAGCGTTAGGCCAAAAATAGCCGATGGTTTTCGAAAGGTTCTCATCTTTGTCAAGGGGTGATAATGATAAGCTAAGTGCATTGGCTATGTTCAATTCCTGCCACAAGGGCATATAAGTTTTTGCTACTCTACTATACCATGTAGTCCAGCTCTCTGGAGGGTTAGGCCAGGCTCTTAAGCAGTCGGTCCAGAGGTTCAAATCAATGTTTTGACTTACGAAAGGGATCCTATTTGCTTCACAAGAGTTTAAATCTGTGGGATTTTCATAAGTTTGTGGGCCAAGACAAAATGATTTGGGATTGGAAGGATGCGGCAGAAGGAAGTATGACACCTGAAGTTCAGAGATTCAGAAATTTACATGTGGTGTCATATTTCAGAGTTTAATTTGTTGGAGGCTCAACAAGCTGAAGAAAGTTAAAAGGGCAGGCTGAATATTACCTTTAGGCTGTAGATTGCCGCATCATCGGTTGCAGAATTCGTCGTCTGAGCTGCAAAGTCCGCCATGGTTCAGATCTACTGATGTAGGGTTTGGTTGTTTTGCGGGTTCTGATTCGAATTCTGGATGATTTGCGAGTCTTTGCTTGAATTTATGGAGCGGGGTTCTCGAATTACACTCGAACTTGGAGTGTCTATTACGAGTCAGATTCAGAGTGGAAGTGGTGTTCTGTTCTTATGCGGGTTGCTTCCAATTTTGAATTCCGTCGGCTCTTGGACATTAGTAAAGCCTGATGCGACGTCATCGGCTTTTTGGGGTGAGATCCGAGCAAACAAGTTAAAAGATGATACTTTTCATTAAAAGTTGGTTTTTTACAAGGAAAGCCGATTTGACAAAGGATGAATCCTTCGGCTTTACAATACTGATCCTACAATACTACCTACATCTACCGCTCGTAGGTACCTAGTACCTACGGCGCTTTGGGCTTCGGGCCGGCGCATCTCCGCCATCGTCGTCGTCGATCGCTGTCGACGTCGTCGAAGGCGCTGCTGCCGCCGTCGGACTCGACGTCGCTGCTCCGGCCGCCGCACTCTTCCTCGCTGTCCTCTTCGGAGGACCCGAGGAACTGGAAGGGGTTTCCTCCCATTGGGTTGTCACTGCTGGAAGAGAAGCCGATCTCCTCTTCCGAGGAGGAATCGACTCCATCCCAGGAGAAGCCGTCGTCGCTGGTACTCTCCGGCTCCTTCTGGAACAGGAGCTGGAGGTCTTCTCCTTCAGTCTGGGGCTCGTCATCTTCGGAGGCGATCCCAAAGTCGAACTCCTCTGCATCCCAATGCAGAGGAGCGAGCGCCTCGTAGGCTGCCGCTGGGTCGTACTCCAGCGTAGGTTCCCGACTCTCTGGAAGGGAGTCGAGGAAGGAGGCAAAAAGGTTTGAAGAAGAAGGGGAAGAAGGAGGGGAAGGAGATTGGCCGATGGAGTTGGAGCCGGAAGAGGAAGAAATCGCCAGGACTACCAGTCTATTGAAGGTTGGGGTTTTCTGCGCTACTTGGCTGTGGGAGGAAGATGAGTTTGCGACTGAAGAGAGCCGATTCGGGATGAGATTAAATAGTAAAAAATGGGAGATGGATCGGCAGTTTCACGTTCTACGAGGAGCCAGTTGCAGAGACGTTGCGTCTTCCTTGGTGGTTGCAGTGTGTTTTAATGAGCACTAACAGGAAGATGAAGCGACGTAGTGGTTTTGGAATTATCATTGCCAAAATCAAGGGGGCATGTGTTATCGCCATAAATTAACAAGGTTAATTAATGGGCCGCAAGCGAGTTGGGCTTGAAGCAAGGATTAAAGAAGGCTTGAGAATTGGCTCCTGCGTGAGTATCTGGGCCGTACAGGCCATGTATCTTTAGATTTAGTTTGGATTAAGATATAGAGTCCGATTTGGACGCGTTAAGTTTAGATTGTTTCCCAAGTCTCCGGACTATAAATATGTACCCTATGATATTCGTAAAAAGAAGAACGTCATCACGTTTTGCAACAACACCTTGGCGCAACGCCGCCCCTAATTCTAGGGTTTCATCCAAGTAAGCGCCATGCTGCCCTGATTGTTTTCTTGCGATCAGGGCAGCATTGTTCTTGCCTTTACCTTGGTATTACTCGTACTAAAGCGTTTTTGATGGCAAGTAGTGCTAGTTATCTTGATGTTCGTAGCATGATCTTTAGTAGATCTATCATGTTCTTATTGTTTACCATCTACGAATATCATGTTTTCTCTATGCGTTCATACTTGATCTTAAGCTAATTCTCGTCGCAGAGGATTAGTTGTGTAGAGTTAACACCTTGCTTCTTTTCTATCTAGTAGATCCAATTTGCTACGGTTTGTTCTTATTTTATAAGGATTAGCTCAATATCTGCTAGGTTAGGCCCTGCAAACGGATTGGATGTTCCGGTGATGTAATAGATGCTTTATCTTAGCCTTGATAGGGATTGTTCTGGGAATCGGCTCTTGCTAGTTCTTAGGCCTCTGTTTTTGGTTATGGTTTAGTTATCTGTTATGTTCGCTAGGCCTAGTTACGTGTAGGATGTTCCGATCTAGCGGTGAAGCTTTTACTGTCGTGGGTCGGATTAGCTAGATTTAATTGAAGCAAGTTTTCATAATTATTTGTTTTATTCATCAATATCCGGATAGATGCAGATCCAATCTGACACCGGGACTCGATCGGTTCTTTGAAAGCCGATGCAAGAGTCGTCCCAGGGAGCCGACCACGGCTCGGACTAATATTTACACGTGTTTGTGCATGCAGGCAAATCGTTTAAAGCATGTTTGCACCTTCCTGATCAGGTATAGGTCAGGTGGCACACCTTACATTCTTCGGAATCTTCGGCGTGTTACGCATTGCGGGCCGTTGACCGAGGAAGCAGTGCCAGCCAGCGCCCCGGCGACCTCCCGGCTCTTCGTGTTGCCTGTCGCTACTCGCCGGTGGGTTTTGACCGACAACAAAACCTTAACCGAGTATAAACACCCCCAAGAGAAACAACCCGACGCGCAACTGTTCTACAAAATCTGGAACATCCAGAGTTTATACCCGGAATATCCGGGAATTCCGGAGTATTCCGGGTTCCCTACCATTTTCGCCCCCAAAACTGAAATTCTGATTCTGGCAAAACCAACCCACAAAAATCGAAACCCTTCTAGGCCCTAGTAGAGTGACTCATACGGAGATGATTGATCCAAAAGAAATCGCTTAAAACATCCTAGAAAGGTAAATCAAGCTTGCCCTAGCTTGAGTACCTTGAGCAAGCTTTTCTTGACCGAAAAAATTGGAGATGAAGCCACCCCAAGGTGGAACACGTAGAGAAGAGAGTCCTTCACGATTATTTGGAGCTTTCTTGATCTTGGGAGGGATTTGGAATGGAGGGTTTGAACATTGGGCATAGGGGAGAGGGAGAGCTCGGGAGAGAAAGCAAAGGAACCTGTGGCTGGTGTTTTTAACATTTGGAAACAGTATAAGAACTAAAACACGTAGTATAGAGCCTCAGGTCCGGACTATCCGGAAGAAAATCCGGAGTATCCGGGTAACTCCGGAGTTTCCGGGTTCAAATCCGGAGTATCCGGGTTTACCCGACTCCAGAAAACTGAGATTGAATTAAGGCTGATTTTCCGACTCGATTAGCAACGGAACGACTTAGGTTACTAATTAGCTAATTAATCCCAAGTTTAACACTCGAGTGTTACATCAGTCTTGTCAAACACAGCCTATTGGGTCAATAAGAACTCCACTGCTAACTCCCCAAACTCTGTCTCATCAAAGTCAGAATAGATTTCAGCCTCTTGATCACCAGGAGCCATGAATTCCGATGGCAAGAACAGAACCATGTCAACCTCAGCTGACTTGCCCTTCTTATCGGCATTCATTTCCTTCCAGACTTGATGCTTCCTAGCCTGCTGTGCTTGCTTCTTCTCTTTGTTCCTCAAACATTGGACATGCCTCTTCTGGCTTGGACACCATTTCCCTTCTTGCCAGACATATTTACCCTGCTCTTCATCTTCATCTTCATAATCGGCCCACTCAAGATCAACAGCCCTCTTGCCATGGAAGTGACAATCATCAGTAATTTTTACACGCCGATCCATCTCATAATGATGGTGTCCAAGTCTCTCATGGACAGATCGATGGTTGGTTTGGATTTGCCTATATTCCTAGTACTGCTCACTGTACTCGGGATGGTTGTTGCACGTCGACAACTTCAAACCTTCATTCCAGCAATGCCTAAAGAATGGACAATCCCAATGAGCCTTGTTTTGCTCCCTTGCATATCTTTCTTCTTCATATATGCGCCTTTCCTCAACAAACCTTGATTTTCTGACTCCAGAAAACTGAGATTGAATTTAGGCCGATTTTCTGACTCGATTAGCAACGGAACGACTTAGGTTACTAATTAGCTAATTATTCCCAAGTTTAACACTTGGGTGTAACAATCTTCCCCCCAAAAAGAAATCTCACCCCGAGATTTATGGTGTAGGTTGAAAAGAAAATGAGAGGTGGGGTACCTTGATGTGCGTTCAAGAAATCCGGATATTGAGAATTTAGGAAATCCTCTTGCTCCCATGTAGCCTCATCTTCGGAGTGATTACTCCATTGCACTTTATAAAATCTCCTAGTATGATGTCGGGTAACTCGATCCTTGCGGTCAAGAATTTTGATAGGATGTTCAGGGTATGAGAGATCGGGTTCTAATGGTAGATTTTCCATATCAATCGCCTCTGCGGGAACATGAAGGCATTTCTTGAGTTGGGACACATAGAATATGTTATGGACTGCTGATAAATGTGGGGGAAGTTCCAAACAGTAGGCTACCGGCCCACATTGCTCAATAATAAGGAAAGGTCCAATATATCGGGGTGCCAACTTTCCTTTTATGCCAAATCGTTGAACACCCTTCATTGGCGATACCTGAAGATAAACATGATCGCCGACTTGAAATACCAAAGGTCGACGTCTCTTATCTGCATAACTCTTCTGGCAGAATTGTGCGATTTTTAGATTTGCTTGTATAAGCCAAACTTGTTCTTCAGCCTCAACTACAATATCAGGCCCAAGAAAATTTCTTTCGCCAGCTTCTGACCAATTCAACGGGGTTCTACACCTCCGCCCGTATAATGCCTCGAAAGGAGCCATTTGAATGCTCTCTTGATAGCTATTATTGTAAGAGAATTCGGCCAGTGGTAGACATTCATCCCATTTCTAGCTATAAGTGAGTGCACATGCCCTAAGCATATACTCCAATATTTGATTTACCCTTTCGGTCTGACCGTCAGTTTGAGGATGATATGTTGAGCTGCAAAGGAGTTGGGTACCAAATGATGCATGCAACGGCTCCCAAAAACGCGCAACGAATTGTGAACCTCTATCAGATATAATTGTCCTTGGAATGCCATGAAGACTCACAATCCGTGCAATGTATAGCTCAACATATTGGTGGGATTTATACCCTGTCTTGATGGGAATAAAATGAGCGGACTTAGTGAGACGATCCACTATGACCCAAATGGAGTCATATCCCTTGGAAGTCTTGGGTAAGCCCACAATGAAATCCATACTGATATCCTCCCACTTCCAGGAAAGAATACTCAGTGGCTGGAGAGGACCGACAGATTTTAAATGACTTGCCTTGACCCGTTTCAAGTGTCACACTCGGACACATACTTGGCAACCTCTCGTTTCATCCTCGTCCACCAAAACCGTTGTTTTAGGTCTTGATACATTTTATTGCTGCCCAGGTGGATCGAATACCGAGAGAGATGAGCTTCAACAAGGATTTGTTTTCGAAGTTCCAAGTCCTTAGGTACCACTAGTCGATTTTTAAACCATAACACCCCTCGTTATCTAAATGGAAGCATGCCACTCGAGGGTCATTTTCTCTGAGCCTCTGCCTAATCTTTCCCATACCAGTATTGTTTTTCTGAGCCGCAATAAGTTGATCTCGAAGTATTGGAGTGAGGAAAATGCTAGCAAGAGTACCTTCAGCTATAATGGCCAAGTTCAACTTCTCCATTTCTTGGCATAAGGTTGCATGCAACGGCGTTGCTAAGGTGCAATTGCAACTTGCCTTGCGACTCAGTGCATCGGCAACAACATTTGCCTTTCCTGGGTGATAATGGATCTCCAGATCATAATCCTTTATTAACTCTAACCACCGTCTCTGGGGTAAATTCAACTCACTCTGGGTAAAAATGTACTTGAGATTCTTGTGGTCCGAATATATATGAACCGGATTACCCAAGAGATAGTGACACCAGATCTTCAGAGCATGAACCACTGCTGCTATCTCCAAATCATGGGTGGCATAATTTTCCTCATGTCGCCAGAGTGCTCTGGAAACATAAGCAATTACTCGACGGTCTTGCATGAGGACACAACCTAAACCCGTACCCGATGCATCATAATATACCTCAAAGGGTCGAGCAATGTCAGGTTGGGCTAAGACAGGGGCAGATGTCAAAAGTTTCCTCAAGGTCAGAAAGGCCTGCTCACATTTATCATCCCAACTAAATTTTGCCCCTTTCTTAAGAAACTCAGTCATGGGCTTAGCAATCTTCGAGAATTCCGGAACAAAACGCCGGTAATATCCTGCTAGCCCGAGAAAACTCCGAATTTCAGGAACAGATGTAGGAGCTTTCCAATTCAAAACATCTTGGATTTTACTAGGGTCAACAGAAATTCCATCCTCTGATATGACATGACCCAGGAACTGAACCTTCTTTAGCCAAAACTCACACTTAGTGAATTTGGCATACAACTTGTGCTCCCTGAGTCGTTGGAGAACAATGCGAAGATGCTCTGCATGCTCTTCTTCATTTTTGGAATAAATAAAAAATGTCGTCAATGAAAACCACGACAAACTTATCTAGCTCGGGCATGAACACCGAGTTCATGAGATACATGATGTGGGCAGGAGCATTTGTTAGCCCAAAGGACATCACCAGATATTCATAGAGCCCATATCTGGTAGAGAAAGCTGTCTTGGGAATATCTTCTACTTGGATTTTGATCTGATGATAACCCGAGCGGAGATCAATCTTGGAAAATACCTTGGCCCCAACTAATTGATCAAACAGAATATCAATTCTGGGAAGGGGATATTTGTTCTTGATTGTGACGGCATTCAAAAGTCTATAGTCCACACACAACCTGAGGCTTTGATCTTTCTTTTTAACAAAGAGTGCTGGACAGCCCTAGGGTGAAGTGCTAGGACAGATATAGCCTTTGTTGAGCAGCTCTTGCAATTGCTTCTTTAGCTCTACCAACTCATTGGGTGGCATCCGATAGGGTCTTCGGGAAATGGGTGCTGTTCCCGGTTGCAATTCAATTGCAAATTCAACATTGCGATTTGGTGGCATCCCGGGTAAATCATCCGGAAAAACATCCGGATATTCACGCACCACTGGTATGTCAGCTATACTTTTGGCCTCAGCATGATTCATTGTTCGAGTTAATAATTCCTGGTCCTTCAGAGACAAGGTCATAGGACCATGGAAAGGAGATTGGATGTGCACAGAATGTGATAAAGTGTCCAAAAGAACTCCCTGATCTTCCATCCAGTTCATGCCCAATATAATATCTACCTTTTGAGTTGGAAGAATTATAAGGGACGTGTTGAAAATCTCGTCTTGCAACTTTAGAGGGACTCAGTCTAGAAATTTGATTAGTAACTAACTGTCCCCCCAGTGAATTAATATGGCATGACCTCATCATGCATTCAATTTTCAGTCCGAGTCTCATGGCACATTCCTTGCTAATAAATGTGTGAGATGCCCCAGAATCAAATAACACTGTAACAGGGATGATTGTTTATAGAAAACGTACCCGCCAAGACTAGAGCTCCCTTTGGAATACCCTCAAGGGTAGTGTAGTGCACCTGCCCCGGCTTGAAGTGTGCCACTTTTGGCTTTTGATTTTGCTAGCTGGATTGTTGACCCTGCGTAGGTGGCATCGGGCAACTTCGTGCAAAGTGTCCAACTTGTCCACAGATGTAGCATGAATATAAATTTGGGCGTATCCCCTGCTGCAGGCACCCAAATCTTCTGCTCATTCTGCTGAAAAACTAGAGGCCTGGCTATCCCCTGTGGCTGGGGGTGCTGAGGTGGCTGATATCCCCATTGCTACTATGGTGACCCGTACACAGGCTGGTGCTGGAAGGGGACTCGCTGTGGGCCCGACTGCACAAGGTGAAACCTTTGAGGAGCGCTGCTAGATGAGCTAGCCGCTGGTGCTTTCCTCTTCTTTTATGCTTTATGAGCTAGGTGGGCGTCCTCCTAAATGATAGCCCCATTGACTAGCTCACTGAAAGTGTTAAACTTGAATATCGCCAGATGATCTTGGAGCTTACTACTGAGTCCCTGCCTAAAGCAAGCCTGTTTCTTCTCATCACTGTCCACGTGATATCCGGCATATTGGGACAAGGTGTTGAAAGTCTGAGCGTACTGCATCACATTGTTCTTGCCCTATTTCAGGGCCAAGAACTCATTGAGCTTCCTTCTCATGACTCCTGCTGGAATATGATGTGTCCGGAATGCTTCTTTAAACTCTGCCCACGTGAACCGAGTGCCAGCAGGGTACATGGCCACGTGAGTGTCCCACCATGTGCGTGCGGGACCCCTGAGCTACTGCACTGCAAATGACGCCTTGTCATTGTACGGGTATATAGTAAACTTGGACTCAATGGTCTTGAGCTAGCTGTCCGCTTCCAGTGGCTCGTCCGCCTTGTGGAACAGTGGCGGTTGGGTCCCCAGAAACTCCTGGTACCTAGGAATAGGTGGCAGGTGGTGGCGTCCTGGCCGCGGTGCTGCCCCCTGCCCCACAAGCCGACGGAGGAGTGACGTCTGCTCATCACGCCCAGTAAGTATAGCCGCAATGGCCTGAACTAAATCAGGAGGAGGCAGTGGCGCTCCACCACCCTCGTCTGCCATTCTGCATTCAACCATGATTGGTTTAGTCACATGATTTTGATTACAAAATAATCAACCATGGAAGAATGCAGAAAGCATAAATTAAATCAAAAGGCCGGAAGTTTTGCAGAGCAAAATTCGGAATGTCCAGATTCTTATCCGGAATGTCCGGACACCACACCCGGACTATCCGGAATCTATGTCCGGAGTATCCAGATACACTCGTGATGTTCACATTGTTCCCACCCTTAAGATGCTAGAATTTTTAAATCAATGAATGGCATGAAGCACGATGCATGATCGTCCTACGGTAACCTCTCAGCCCAAAACCAACCATCTAACCACGACTCTAACACTAACTATATAGGGCTATTACAAACAACCCCGCCCACACTACTAAATAACATTTTATCTTAAGTTGAAATTCATTTTTAAGTCGTAAAAACCTCAAAATTAGTTATGCTCGTACCACCCCCAGTGTGTTTCGGCTCTGATACCAGCTGTGACGGAACTGCCAAATTAAAACTCTGAATTAAGCGTAATGGACCGTCATTTGAACACATCGGGCACATTTTTGCTTAATGGTTTAACTTGACGGTCCTTTCTCAACCCACGGTTCGATCGAAATAACATCGGTAGTCTCACACGAAGGTGAGCGCAGATGGTACAAGCACAACACAATATTTAAAAATACAAATACCATATGATTATGAAACATTAAGTTTACAAACCAAGTTCGAAATACATAATAATATACAAGTGTGCCTGCCATTTATACAAAAGTTTGATAAACATAAAATCTACCTACTACAATGCATAAGAACGAACATGAAATACACAATCAGCCCACGAGTGTGCAATTCCGTATCCTCCAAAGCTACGTGCCTGGTTCCTCGACATTCCACCCATCCGTGTCCAGCCGAACGAACTTGGTGCAGCACGGATAGAAGTCTACGTGTGCGGGTCTGTTGGCGCTCCTTAAGTACCCCTTTTATCCCTCGTTTATCCTTGATAATGGCATGAATTCAATATCAAAATCACTAACCGTCCTAACCCCGGCCTAATTATTGGTCATTTTCACGTTTGCACATATATTTTGGAGGAACTTCGTTTTTGCAGGTTTTTGGCCTATTTTAGAGCATGAAATGACGAGGCCCGTGATCGAGCGCTAACACGGAGAAAGACGAGGGCCAAAGCCCAAAAGGGAGGACCAAAGCCCATGTTGATTCGAAGCCCATTCACGCACATCCATCCTCCAAGAGAGCCCAAAGGGACCGAGCCCACGAAGATGAGATCAAGATACTTCGGGATTAAGCAAAGCAAATGAAGATTTAAGGAAGGATTTCCTATCCTATCCTTTCCTCGAAGATATCTCCAAGATAACAACGTCCAAAGGGGTGCAATCGCGAAGGACAGAAACTCTAGAAGATGCGAGGAGTCTACACGCCAAAAATGAGACCGAGGCGAGCCCGAAAAGGGGTAGGCCGGCCGGCCTAGGTCCATGGGGCCTGGCCGGCCCAGCCCTTTTCTGAGGCGGTTTGCCTTCCCCTTCGACCGGTGGCTTCATCGGCTTATAAATAGCTCGCACCTTATTCAACTCGAAGCATCCATCCAACCAGAACTCGACGAAAACCTAGGGCCAAGACCGGAGGGAGACGACGGCCGCCGCAAGTCTTCGAAGTTGTCTAGGAGATGGCTTAGGCCATCCCTAGCCGCCATGGCCTCCCTGCGTGGTTGTGTCATGGTGGAGTTCATAAGCTAGTTGGAGTCGTCAATGGTGTATACGCGGTGGTGGCGATCCAAACAAATCTATTATGTGAGTAATGTCTTCATGTCATCCGATCTATTTAGCGATCATGTCTCTCCTCTTTCGATTTCGTTCTTGCTTTGGGTGCGCTTATTCCTAGATCTATTCTCGAGATAGATTGCATGGGGTGTTCTTGTAGCTATGGTGGCTAGGAGTTCATACCGGATCTATCCAAAGGGGGTTCGACTTGCTTCAGGGTATCCCGTTGAAAAGGGGGGCGTCGTGACAGGCCGTCTCCACAGAGTAGGTTGGGTATCGAGGGATCGGATTGGAGGTTTTGATTTAAAGAGGCTTTGGATGAGATGCATGTTGAGCTTACTCGTTTAGCTAGAACTACAACTAGAATGCGTGTGATAGGTTTAGTCATGCCTTCGGTCATGCTTTATCCTTACCGATGTTCATGGATGAGATCAACCTTCGTACATCACTTATATCTATCAAAGGTTCACCTTTTATATGCAATTAATGCTTCATGTTAGGATAGATCCATTAGATTAGATGGGAAACCCTAGTAAGTTCATTGTCGATCCACGGATTGATAAACCCTGGGGGAATACTCTAAGGGAAAAGCTACCACGAACTGTGCGCTTGCGGTATACAAATCGGGGGCGTTAGTGAACGTCAACAAGCTTTTCTGGCGCCGTTGCCGGGGATCGGCAACTCGAACCCTAGGGCGATCTATCTAATTTTTTGGGCTAACCCTAAATTTTATTATTGTATATATGCTTGTTTTCTTGTATGTGTCCTTGAAAGCAGGTGGAAAAAGCTAGACACCAAACTTGGGCTTCGAGAAGTCCACAACCCGCTCCAACAAACTTCGACAATCGACGACAAGACGATCGAGGAGTTCTCGACATCAACATCGAAAACCCTAGATCCACTTCAACAAGATGTGAATAACATCAAGTTTCGCTCTTTAGTGGTAGGTGCTAACTTTTGTTAGTGGCCCAGCATCCGCTATCGAGTCCCCACTCCCAAGAAAAAAAAGTTGATAAACAAGGTATGCCGCCATGTCAATTAGTTTTAAAGACTAATGTTTTTGGGAAGATTTGTTTGCTCAAGCAATAGGTATGAAGCATGCCCGCGAAGAAAATCGTGCGATCGGATCATCATCATCTCCAAAGTGTTACTGTTGTAGTGAGTTTTTCGTCCAAGAACAGAGAAGTACCATGAGCAAATAATAGATTATTTTGAAGCACCATCAAGTCTACTTTCCAACGCATCAAGAATCGTGAATTTTGGAGATCGGTGTGAAGAGTTATGGTAAAATCTTTCAACGCTGCGCGTTCTGAAATGTCTCGGGACAGAGCGTAGTGCCGGAGTAAAACGACCATAACTTCTTCATCCGGAGTCCGTTTGGGATCAATGACCACTCGTTGGAAAGGTAATTTCATAAACTTTTCAATAGAGCTATATTTTGGTATATGTTCTGTTGAGTATACAGGAGAGATTCTACAAAGAAGAGGCAGGAGCAATGCGATGAGAACAAGATAAAGAAGATGACGATGACAACAATGAAGATGAGCTTGGGAAATGTTTTCATCAAGCGTACATGATAAAATTCAGAGGCTTGGAGCAGAGGAAGAACCCCAATGACATTGGCAAATGAAGGCACAAGCGGTCGACCTTCGACAAACAAGGATGTTGCAAACAAACCACGTCGGATTACAAGAGCGCAACATTCAACACATGGAGACGTGAGAAGCAAATCACGACGGACCACGAGGAGTGCATCAAGATGACATCTCGCACAAAGCACCACGACTCCAATGAGTATGAAAAAGCTCCGAGGCTAAGCCCCGAATTTCACTAACCATGCAGGACATGAAACTCAAATGATGAGGAGGGAAACTGAGCCCAAAATTTTGAACACCATCATCAACATCTTCAAGTTTCAAGAACAGACGTCGCTAAGCCTCATCAATTTTGTGCACAAGTCCAAAGATTTACAATGCAAGAAAGTTGAATATTCAGGATCTCCATCAAGTCCTCGGTTCAATGCATCCATGATCGATACAATTGAAGACCCACTGGAGGAGCTATGTCTCAAACATCGGAGATGCACGTGCTGAAATCAGCACGGGGCAGATTGCAGTGACGGGAAAAAGGGGCATAACTCTCTCAATTGGAATGTGTTTTGGGCAAATGAAGACTTGTTGGAAAGAAGATTTCGTGCACCTTGCATTGTATCAATTGTTTGGTGCAATTCCCAATCTAGACAGAGAGGGAAATCGGTGAAAAGAAAGGTAGCGACGAAGGACAACAAAGAAGGAGGTGACCATGATGTGAGAGACGATTGGGCAAGATTTCCATTAAGCGTGATTGATCATGTCCAACATGGGAAGTGAAATAAGAACTGCATGGAACACCTTCACCTCTTGCATGAAGGACCATGGCTTCGCATCAATGAGAAGGTATGTAAGAAAGTCGAGCTCTATGACTTTAAATGAAGCGCTTTGCGGGAGGCAACCCGATCTTTTATTTTATATATATTAATATGACCGTCTACATTGCACTCTTTAATCGGAATATCAAGTAACATTGTACCATTGCTCTAATAAAAACCATAACTTCATGTTGTTCATTCTAAATGTTATTGAGGGAGCACTTTGTTATTTGATCTTGGGAAATTTGTAGACCTTTTTGTGTGCCTATTAGTGTTTAGAGTCTTTTTCTTTGTGTCCCTTTTAGAGAGAAATATGAAGTGTTGCACCATCCTTTGATTCTAAACTTGTGGCTAGTTAACTTAGGCTAACTTTTTGTTTTGTTTTAGACCACCTCATCATGTCATATCATTTTGTTCACCCACCCCGTGTTGCATTGCATACCATGTTGTTCGTCACACCCTTGCATTGCATTGCATGTTGCATTTAAAAAAAACCTTTTCTAAAAACATTGACTAGCCTCGCTTTTGAGATCCTAAAACCCTTAGGAAAACCACTCATAAGAGCAATCCTAAAACCATAGGGTATGTTTTTCATTAAAAAAAAATCTAACTTTTGTTTCTCTCTAGTTTTTTTGAAACCACCTTAGATAGAATTTCTATACCCAACACTCTCTCTCTTCAAAATTTTTGTTTAAGCCAAAAATATAGGAAACCCATAAACCTACTTCTAAAACCTTGTTAGCTCGGTTGCTTGATCATTTTTCGATAAATAACCTTTTCATTGACAAAAGCCTCACTTCTTATGAAGTGCCGCGAAGGCTTTTTGTCACTCTTAGCAATTGTTTTTGAATAAGCTAGTTGCAGAACAACATCGAAAGGTCCTTTCAACCTAGCTAACACTTGTTTTTGCTAACTTTGCATTTGCACTTTGTGTCCATTCCATTATTCATGCACTCATTTTGCTAGCTTGGTCTCAACTTTATTGATGAAAGCTTTCATATCCATGTTAATGCTTCACGTGAGCATTTTCCTTTTTGCAATCTTGTGTAAACATGGTGTTTAGACATGATTGAAGACCATCATCATTTAGTTACCAAGCTATGAGGTTGCATTTGGTTGGTTTATAAGCTTTGCAATGCGCTTTATTTTTTCTTGTGCTATGAAGGCCTACTGATCTTGGGATAGACATGGTGTTTTGACCTTGGTTAAATAAGTCTTTGTGGCTATGGAGAAGTTCGGCAATCTAGTTGTAAACATGGTGTTTAGAACTAGGTGTAAACATTGTCTTTGTTTATATACCTTCCTCTCATTTGCATTTACACTAGCACACACATACACTCACTAGTTTCGCTAAGCTAACTTTGCCACAAATTTGAGATCTTCGGAATGGTAGGTTTGTTGGCATTTGTTTCTACTCCCGACCGTCACCCCGGGGGTAGTGTGTGTTTAAAATATTTTGCAGGCATGAAGAAGCGCTCCCATGAGTTCAAGACCAAAAGAATTTCAATCAAATTCGTCAATATCTCCAAAGTTCGAGAGCAAGCCCCGCTGTTTTTATCAAATTTTGCACATGGATAGAGGCGTACAAGGAAGAAAAAGTTTATATTCAAACGCTCCATGAAATTCCCGTTCCAACGCATCCAAGATCAACGAATTTGAAGACCCGTACACGGAGATATGGCAAGAACATTGGACGTTGCGCGTTCTGAAATTCGTCGGGACAGATTGCAGCGCTGGGATAAAATATACACAACTCTCTTGTTCGGAATTAATTTTGGGCGAATAAGGATTCGTTGGAAAGGAAAATTCGCGTACTTCGCAATGGAGCAATGTTTCAGTAGAGGTTCTGTTTTGGAAATTGAAAGAAAAAAAATTCGTGAGGATGAGGCAGCAATGGGACAACGAGGAATTGAAGGAGGCGACGACGACGTGAAGCAATGATTGGGACCATGACTTAGTACGAGAAGAAGTTGAAGGAAATTGAGGCAACAAAGGTGAAGACACATTGAAGATGATATTCATACACATGAGGGAAGGACTTCAAGAATTGCAAGATGGTCCATCTTCTCCTTCTACGCTTAGCATCATGCTAAGCATGGGGGAGGATTTCATGGACAAGGAAGAAAGATCTCATGGAGTAAGATAATCACGGTTGCCACAAGATGCTCATGATTCTTTTTCCATTCTTAGCACAATGCTTAAGTATGGGGGAGGCCGCGCTACACTTCATTACGAGCATCGAGAAGGACGATAATTCTTCCTCAACTCTCTCTTTTTCTAAATGCTTGTACATATATGCCTTCAACCATAGATGCAACCTTTGTATATATCTCTCAACCTATCACATGGCTACTAGGAGGACAACCTAGTTTTGTTTTCAATAAGTGTAGGATCGCCATCACTTTGAGCTCACCACAATGATACATTTTGGCAATGCCTTATGCTTATGGAAAAATGATGAAAGTTGCTGCTTTGTTCTACCTATGCTATGTTGTATATGACTTGACCATTTGCTCTCAATTAAATGGAATTAAAATGATTAAATACCGGCTCTTTTATTTGTGGAGGTTAAATGACTAAATTCTAAACCCACATACTCTATGTTGCTCTTTGATTTAAGTCTACTGATGACCTTACACCTTGTGATTGTTTAATTTGAAAACTTAATTCCTATGCTATCTACATTTGTGAATCTCTTGCAAAGTTCTACCTACCAAAGCCTATACACACATATTCTTTCATGATGAAACCTTTAGATTGCAAACATATATTTTGATGAGTTGGATTAAGATTGATTTCTTTGGTATGAGACTAAGAAGCTGGTCATTCCATTTTTTGTGTAACCTTCTTTCTGCTAGCCTATCTATCCATGCATTGTGAATTTCCACTTCGGGAATTTTGCAAACCTCGCTGGATATCCACCCTAAACCAAAAATATCTTTTTGTGATTACCTCCTTGACCACAACCCAATTTGAGTATGGATTATCATTTCGACGGAATCAAAAGAATCAAGGGCACCATATAAAGAAAAGTTTTGTGAGACAAGGCTCCCCGGAGATACTTTGATGCCTAATAGAATCGCGACTTGGCTTTGGGTTTGCTTTGCTCTTGCATGGTTTACCTAGAGTACATCAACTAATCGTGTTCTTGTTGTTCGTTACCGATTATCCTCGTGTAGTGACAGTATGCGGGAGGGAAAGGTTTTGATCCTGGAACACACCTTCATGCGGTTTTACGAAGAAGAAGGTGAATTTGAGATACTTACCCTAGCTAGTTGGTTCTCCCACTATTCATACTCGAGGACGAGCATTTGTTCAAGCATGGGGGGATGACTGGGTAAGTATTCTATGTTATCAAAAGTTCTAAGGAGCAAAAAGAAAAAAAAGAAGAAAAATGAAAAAAAGGGGAGAAAAGAAAAAAAAGAGAAGAATAAAATGCTCCTTAGTTCTTTTTGGTTTCATTAATTTTCCAAGTTACTTTCAAGAATTATTCCATACTCAAATCTTCCAACCATGTGCAATCCGATAACGAGAACTTCATTTGTGTCTCGGGATCATCCATTTGCCACTTGCACATGTCCACCTATCTAAATGTGTGTGTTTCATCTTTCCCCCTCTCCAACATTATTTTCCAATGGCCTTTTTGACTAGTCTCAGTAAATCCAATAGATCTCTCTCTTAGTTTGACAATATTTCAGATATAATTTTTTGCTAGGATTGTTTTTACCTACCAAGCTCCACATAAGCCTTCCACTTTTATATATGAGTAGAATAGGTTGAAGACAATCTAACGTAGGCTTGAGCGACTTGATGAGATGAGTATTTCCATGATCTTTTGCAAGAGAACCTCACTTATGTTTGATATGCATTCTTTTGAAAACTCTTCACGATGAAACAAGGTAAAGGTTTGAAGTTCGCTTAAGTTTGAGAGCATTGCATTTATTTATTATTGTGGCTTGTTCTTTAATTGCTAGTCTATCTTCCATAATGAAGAAGTAGCCGGTCACAACATGAACTTAAATGCTAAATACTTGAGAGAGCAATATGTCTTGTTATGTATGACTAAATGCAGAGAGGACATTGAGGGGCAACGTTGATTTCTTTATAAGCAAAGCTCCTGAACTTACTCGAGGACGAGCATGGTTTAAGCATGGGGGGAATGTTGGCGCACCTTAAGTACCCCTTTTATCCCTTGTTTATCCTTGATAATGGCATGAATTCAATATCAAAATCACTAACCGTCCTAACCCCGGCCTAATTATTGGTCATTTTCACGTTTGCACATATATTTTGGAGGAACTTCGTTTTTGCAGGTTTTTGGCCTATTTTAGAGCATGAAATGACGAGGCCCGTGATCGAGCGCTAACACGGAGAAAGATGAGGGCCAAAGCCCAAAAGGGAGGACCAAAGCCCATGTTGATTCGAAGCCCATTCACGCACATCCATCCTCCAAGAGAGCCCAAAGGACCGAGCCCACGAAGATGAGATCAAGATACTTCGGGATTAAGCAAAGCAAACGAAGATTTAAGGAAGGATTTCCTATCCTATCCTTTCCTCGAAGATATCTCCAAGATAACAACGTCCAAAGGGGTGCAATCGTGAAGGACAGAAACTCTAGAAGATGCGAGGAGTCTACACGCCAAAACTGAGACCGAGGCGAGCCCGAAAAGGGGTAGGCCTAGGCCGGCCGGCCCAGCCCTTTTCTGAGGTGGTTTGCCTTCCCCTTCGACCGGTGGCTTCCTCGGCTTATAAATAGCTCGCACCTTATTCAACTCGAAGCATCCATCCAACCAGAACTCGACGAAAACCTAGGGCCAAGACCGGAGGGAGACGACGGCCGCCGCAAGTCTTCGAAGTTGTCTAGGAGATGGCTTAGGCCATCCCTAGCCGCCATGGCCTCCCTGCGTGGTTGTGTCATGGTGGAGTTCATAAGCTAGTTGGAGTCGTCAATGGTGTATACGCGGTGGTGGCGATCCAAACAAATCTATTATGTGAGTAATGTCTTCATGTCATCCGATCTATTTAGCGATCATGTCTCTCCTCTTTCGATTTCGTTCTTGCTTTGGGTGCGCTTATTCCTAGATCTATTCTCGAGATAGATTGCATGGGGTGTTCTTGTAGCTATGGTGGCTAGGAGTTCATACTGGATCTACCCAAAGGGGGTTCGACTTGCTTCAGGGTATCCCGTTCAAAAGGGGGGCGTCGGTGACAGGCCGTCTCCACAGAGTAGGTTGGGTATCGAGGGATCGGATTGGAGGTTTTGATTTAAAGAGGCTTTGGATGAGATGCATGTTGAGCTTACTCGTTTAGCTAGAACTACAACTAGAATGCGTGTGATAGGTTTAGTCATGCCTTCGGTCATGCTTTATCCTTACCGATGTTCATGGATGAGATCAACCTTCGTACATCACTTATATCTATCAAAGGTTCACCTTTTATATGCAATTAATGCTTCATGTTAGGATAGATCCGTTAGATTAGATGGGAAACCCTAGTAAGTTCATTGTCGATCCACGGATTGATAAACCTTGGGGGAATACTCTAAGGGAAAAGCTACCACGAATCGTGCGCTTGCGGTATACAAATCGGGGGCGTTAGTGAACGTCAACAGGGTCCTGAAATCATTGTTCCAACAAGCCTTGAGCAACTAATGCTCAGCAAGACTTACCCGACGATGGGTATACTTAGCCCACATATCTAGACATGCAAGGCTTTTTGGCTGGTGGTTTGTTTTGCAGAAATAACAACTAGGAGTGGATCCTTACCTTCCATATTTTAGCCCATATTCTATATAAATTAAGAACCGCTAGGTATTTGCAATAACCTTTCTAACACAAACATGGTAGAGTACAATATTTCATTTGAGCACTATCCATATGACATTTTCATATTCCATTCCTCCTACTACGATGCGACTCGATGATCAAGGTGCCCATGTTTGAGAGCGACTGACGGCGAATCGATCTGATTAAACCTTGCAAGGTGGACCTAACCAACACGGCACGCATATGCCCCATCGGACTATACGAGCCAACCATTTCCCTCCCCGCCTCGAACTATAAAACCGCCCCACCTACATATAGTCAGCCGGGCTCAATGAGAGACCACCAAAAATAAATACATGCATCACAATTCTCCGCGACTACCCGACTAAGGGGTGGTGATGAAGTTCTGTACATTCGAAGCGAGGCAGTAATAGGCTTACCGGTTTCGACTACCTCCTACTCTCGGCGTGCAGTTAGTACAATTCAAACATGATCAGCAGGGCCAACAACTGAACAGTCCTTAAGTGACACAGACGGTCTACAACTTTCCCGT
Source organism: Panicum virgatum (assembly GCF_016808335.1). Classification (NCBI taxonomy): domain Eukaryota; kingdom Viridiplantae; phylum Streptophyta; class Magnoliopsida; order Poales; family Poaceae; genus Panicum; species Panicum virgatum. Next base: position 27,913,884 of record NC_053141.1, on the reverse strand, counting down.
CCGGTCTCAAATTCCATTCCCTTTCATTCTTAAGTTGAAAAACTTCAATTATGGAAATATAAAAACATCCTATATCTCGCAAGTAACCGGAAATTACTCGACTTCTACCGAGTCCTATTTAGCATAGCAAGGCTATCAGCCTACACATACTAGTATAAGACTCATGTAACCTAGGGATTGTGCATCTAAGGTTTCATTCAACCCTATAAACTTAATGGACAATTACTTTAGTAAATACATTGCATAATTTAAATTAGGGAATTATACACCGGGGTTTGCTTTCGGGCTGCTGCTGGACACCGGGCTTAGTTGGGCCTTGGGCCGGGTGCTCGTGAACCTCCTGCTGTGCTTGCTCCAAGTGCTCCTGCGGCTCTGTGATCACCTCGTATGCTACTCCTTCGGCGGCGGCGTCTACACGTATGCATATGACATGAGAATGTATGCAATATGATTTGTAACTTTGAAATAAACCTTAACCGGGTATAAACACCCCCAATAGAAACAACTCGACACGCAACTGTTCTACAAAATCCGGAACATCCGGAGTTTATACCTGAAATATCCGGGTATTCCGGAGTATCCGGGTTAATACCCGGAGTATCCGGGTTCCCTACCATTTTCGCCCCCAAAACTGAAATTCTGATTTTGGCAAAACCAACCCACAAAAATTGAAACCCTTCTAGGCCCTAGTAGAGTGACTCATACAGGGATGATTGATCCAAAAGAAATCACTTAAAACATCCTAGAAAAGTAAATCAAGCTTGCCCTAGCTTGAGTACCTTGAGCAAGCTTTTCTTGACCGAAAAACTTGGAGATGAAGCCACCCCAAGGTGGAACACGTAGAGAAGAGAGTCCTTCACGATTATTTGGAGCTTTCTTGATCTTGGGAGGGATTTGGAATGGAGGGTTTGAACTTAGGGCATAGGGGAGAGGGAGAGCTCGGGAGGGAAAGCAAAGGAACCTGTGGCTGGTGTTTTTAACATTTGGAAACAGTATAAGAACTAAAACACGTAATATAGAACCTCAGGTCCGGACTATCCTGGAAGAAAATCCGGAGTATCCAGGTAACTCCGGAGTTTCCGGGTTCAAATCCGGAGTATCCGGGTTTACCCGACTCCAGAAAATTGAGATTGAATTTAGGCCGATTTTCCGACTCGATTAGCAACGTAACAACTTAGGTTACTAATTAGCTAATTAATCCCAAGTTTAACACTGGAGTGTTACATCAGTCTTGTCAAACACAGCCTATTGGGTCAATAAGAACTCCACTGCTAACTCCCCAAGCTCTGTCTCATCAAAGTCAGAATAGATTTCAGCCTCTTGATCACCAGGAGCCATGAATTCCGATGGCAAGAACAGAACCATGTCAACCTCAGCTGACTTGCCCTTCTTATCGGCATTCTTTTCCTTCCAGACTTGATGCTTCCTAGCCTGCTGTGCTTGCTTCTTCTCTTTGTTCCTCAAACGTTCGACATGCCTCTTCTGGCTTGGACACCATTGCCCTTCTTGCCAGACATATTGACCCTGCTCTTCATCTTCATCTTCATAATCGGCCCACTCAGGATCAACAGCCCTCTTGCCATGGAAGTGACAATCATCAGTATTTTTTACATGCCGATCCATCTCATAATGATGGTGTCCAAGTCTCTCATGGACAGATCGATGGTTGGTTTGGATTTGCCTATATTCCTGGTACTGCTCACTGCACTCGGGACGGTTGTTGCACGTTGACAACTTCAAACCTTCATTCCAGCAATGCCTAGAGAATGGCAATCCCAATGAGCCTTGTTCTGCTCCCTGGCATATCTTTCTTCTTCATATATGCGCCTTTCCTCAACAAACCTTTGGCGCTGGTAGTATTCCTTCTCCTACTGCCTTTGCCATTTGTTCAACAATATGCGAGATGTTACTCTTGGCTTTGGCTACTAGGCAACTGAGGACTCACCTCTCTCAGTCTGGCTGTCCTTGAAAGGCTTCTTCTTCTGATACTCCTCTACCGAGATCTCTACTTTAGGATCAATAATATCGTTTCCTTTAACTCTCTTGGATGTGAGGACCTTGAACTTGTTCTTTGAGAGACCACCAGAGACCATGTGCTAACCAGGGAAAGGGTTCTTGTCAATCCGCATCTTTCCATCGAACCTCAAGTGTCCCTTCTGGATAGCTCTTTGGAAGCATTGCCTGAACACCCTGCAATCACTAATGGAGTGGGAGTTGGTGTTGTGGAAACCGCAATACTTCTTGTCCTTCACCCTACTAGCACGTAGAATCGGATGATGTAAGGATCACTGGGGTGTCCGACCCTAGAGGGGGAGGGGGTGAATAGGGTCGCTAATCGCTTTTTAACCTTGGGCTCAATCTACTTGCATAAGATAAACCTAACACGTCCTATACATGCTAGTTATGACTAAGGTTTATCTTTGCTACTCTCTACTTACCCCAAAATACTTGCAATCTATAGCCAATCCTAAACAAACTAACTAGGAAAGTAAAAGGCACGCAAGATAAAGTAAATGCGGAAACATAATATGGTAAGTAAAGAGGTAAGTGCAAGAGGGATGCAAACTCCCGAGTAGACACGGTCATGTAACGTGGTTCGGCACAAACGCCTACGTCCACGGGACACCGAGGCTCTTCCGATCACCGTCTTGCACTACACCACCAAGGCGATGCTGGCAAGCAAAGGCAAATCCCCACAAGACACCTAGTCTCGTGCACCGCCACCGTCTCTCTCGGTCACCCAGCCGAAATCCACTACGGAGCTTCTCCACCAAGGAGGGGGTCTCCTCTTCTCCCGCACAAAGTGTCGTTGCCACTCCACACCAAGTCGGAGGGTCACACTGACTGGATCACAAGGATTGCTTGCCTGCAGCAAGACTTCTCTCAAGGAAGCTCTCGCAAGAACTAATCCCTATTACAAGCACTAAGCACTCTCACAAGTGTGCTTAAGCCTATATGATGTACAATGAAGCTCTAAGGTGGTTGGAGATGATCTTTGGCTCTTGTATACTTCCTTGGTCTCCAGCACTCTCAAATGAGCCGTGGGGTGGCATATATATAGCCCACACACCCCAAACTAACCATTGGAAAAAGGCTGACAAAAAGCGCTATCACCGGTTAAACCGATGCTCCCGTTTTTTTCATCACCGGTTTAACCGGTGAGTGCATTTTCCAACTAGCCGTTATACTTCAACGGCTACCTCAATCGACCGACGTAATCAACCGATGCAGCGTGGGTTTAACCGGTGAGTGTAGTTGCTGAAAAACTAACTCTCTAGGACAACTGCACCGACGTTCACCAATATCTAGCATCGGTTCATCCGGTGTATAGATTTTGCCTCAGCTGCTGAGTTCATTGCACCGACGTATTCAACTTTCCTGGCGTCGGTTCAACCGGTGTTACCAAAACTCCCAGACGTGCTCCAAGTCAATGCACTGACGTATGTAATTTTCTTAGCGTCGGTTCAACCGGTGATACTAAAATATATCTGTCTTGATTATTTTGACTTGGTTTCTTCACGGTCTCTTCAATCTTCGAATCCTTTGGACCTTCGGGGCGGAACCCCCGTAGGGGCGGCCCTTCGGGCCTAGCTACGCCTGTCTTCTCTTTGTCATCACTTGAACCTAAAAGCCTGAGAATGGTCATCTTAACAATCATATTAGTCCAAGTGTTGTGTGTGTCATCAATCGCCAAAACATTATATTGAAATATGGCATGAGAGGCCATTTTCTCTACAGATGATCAGGTTGGAGCTTTATGCGACCCTCATTCACTAGCAGTTCAAACAATCTATCAGCCTTAGTCACATCAAAGTCATAGGTTCCCTTGTTCTGCTTGGCCCAACGCTGGTTCACCAGTGTTGGATCTTCCCCCAGTTTATCTCTACAGCATCAACCTCCTCCTCATCTTCATATTCTCCCTGTCCGTCTAGAAACTATTGATACATGTCGATCATAGCATTGTCGTTCTTCTTCTGGAAGTAGTTATCTCTCCTAAAGGTCTGAGCTTGGAAGTTCATGGCACTCAACTTCTGGGAAAGCTGTCCCAAGTTTTCAAAGTCTAGGCCAAACAGCTTTTCTCTCATGGCCGGCAGCATACCAGCCACAACCATCCTTGGCAGTTGGTCATTAGGTAGATTTAAAGAGAAACACATATTCCTGACCTCCCTGAATCTCAGTAGAAACTCAAGTGGTGCTTTCAGTGGATTTCTGCATCACGCTTGCAAGGTTAACTAGCTTCTTCTCACTAGGTGCCAGTAAAGAAGTAAGCGTGGAATTTTTCCTCCAAGTCAGCCCAAGTTTCAATGGAATCAGCTGGCAATGTGGTGATCCAAGTGAAGGCGGGTCCTGCCAGCGACAGTGAGAAGTACCGAACCCTAAACGCCTCATCTCCAGAAGCCTCGCCGAGCTGTATCAGGTATCGGCTAACATGTTCAATGGTACTTGTGCCATCCCGGCTAGTGAACTTGGTGAACTCTAGAATCTTGACCCCTGTTGGAAGAGCAACCCTGTGATACCAATTTGGGAAAGGCATCCTGTAGGAGAATGTTGGATTCTTGGGCTTGAGGCTGAATTGATTCTTCATCATATCAGCCATCCTGTGTAACAGTAGGTCCATAGGTGCATTCTGTCCTCCAGGTGCTTGGTTACTAGCTACTGGCTTTTGATAACCAGAAGTATTCTTATATCCTGGATTGGGTAAACCATTGATAGAGCTATAGTCAGAAAACTCAGTGTAACCAGGACCATACAGGTTTTTATGTAGTCTGGAATTCAGTGGAGAAATTTTGAAAGCCGATTCTGAGATAGTTCCTGTTGTACCAAAAGCTACCTGACCATGGGTCATCGGCTATCATGGTGCATCAGCAGCCACTGCTCCTGCATCTGGTATAGCCCCAATATCCTTCTGTTTATCTTTCTGGCTATCATTTGCAGTTCCACTACCTCCAGCTTTGCTCTGATCCTTCGGTGTGTTGAAGTATGGGTAACCCTGGAGTTGCTGAAAATGCTTATCAACACCTGGACCGTAGATCTCTAGCACGATATTGTGTAAAGTCTTCAAGACACAAGCCATTGTGATAACTCAGATTGTCGGCCACAGCTTTGTGAATGACTTCTTCATAGTAGCGAGCTCTCTGTGATTCAGCATAATCGGACTCCCCTTCACTCAGCATTATGGGCAGCCTTTGCTTCTGGAAAACTTTCCCAGACTTGTTTTTAGCAAACGCCTGCATGCATCTCTACTGGTATTGCTCAACTACCTACTGAACCAACTGCTTGAGCTCATCAGGCAATTCATCAATGCCCGGATCAATGACGTTGTCTGGATTAACATCTTCTGGCACCATCTGAAAGGTTATTGTCCCACCGAGCATGCCAAAAAGTGTGTTGGCACAAAATGTGGCGCACTGTGCCTAACACAGCAAGCCGGAACGCGTGGCTTCAAAAAGGTGAGATCCAGGACGTGCCAGTCAATTTGACCTGCAGTTGACAAGGGAGAAAAATCGATCAGTAACAAAAGCTGGAACATGCCGGGTGTTGCCAGACAGTTCCATATTTATGGCCCTAGAGCCGGTTGTATGCGATATACAGCTAGGAAGCTGTCTGCCAAACGGATAAACGATGCGATCGGCAATTCTGATGAATAAATGAACAAAAACATGTTTGCCGATCGTGGTCAGTGAGCATGTTAAAAAGATTAAACCAGCTATAAGAATAACAATATGTAAAGAACATAACCTTAGCCAATCAAATCTAGTTAACATGGTAGCCAATCAAAACAAGACTACTTACCATCTCATTTAAATCTGTCGCACGATACTAGACATGATAGACAAGGTTGTCGGGACTTACGGAGGTCGACGGATCGAATAGCCCTCTCAAATTACTAGATGACTCGACTGGACTCGAAAGTGTGGCAGAACCGCCTAAATTAAACCGGCTCAAGTGCACTAACCATTACCATTATAAATGAAATGATTAAAACGCACCTTCAACGGAATAATCAGACAGTCTGTCGGGTAAAATCCCGATATAACCACTGAATATCCGATCGTAACAACATACATCACACGAAGGTGAGCCCAATGATTACAATAACCATAACCTTTACAACACAAACTTCAATAGTAAATGTTATTACAAACTGAGTTTGAGAATTTAAATGGAGTACCTCAGAAATTTGAAAGTAGATAAGTTCTTCAGAATTTAAAAAAAGAGGAAAAGAAAATGACAACTAGCGACGATATAGGACATCATGATGAAGCCCGTACATGACGTCAATCTCACCAAGCATTCCAAAGATTACCTGAAAATAAGGTCATAAGCAATACTGAGTATACTAATACTCAGCAAGGCTGACCCGAATAAGGGTATAATGTAACCCTTATCTAGACATGCAAGGCTTAGAAAAAGGTTTTGGGTTTTCTTTTGCTGAAAAGCAATAAAAAGTAGGTCCTTAATTTCAAGTTTTAGCTTTCAGGTTCTAGTTTTATTAACCATTCTAGGTTTGCACCTATCTATACAAGCATGGTAGAGAAATTATTTGCATTCAACAAGATTGAGTATCATCTTGTTCCACTTCTCACTCTATGTGGCAAAGATATTAAGTAGTCTCAATATCCGTGAGCGGTGGTGTGGCAGAACCGCCAAAATTAATCTAGTTAAAGTGCCCTAACCATCATCTACACGTACTTCAACGGAGTAATCTGATAGTCTGTCGGGTAAAATCCCGATAACACCACAGTATTTCGGATCGAAATAACATACCTCACTCGAAAGTGAGTCCAGAGATTACAATACAAACTTCAATAGTAAATATTATTATAAACTGAGTTTGAGAATTTAAATCAGATACCTCATAAGTTTGAAAGTAGATAAGTTCTTCAGAGTTTATAAACAGCGGAAAAGAAAATGATAACTAGCGTCAATATATGACATCATGATGAAGCCCGTACATGACGTCAATCTCACCAAGCATTCCAAGAGTTACCTGAAAACAAAGTTAAAAGCAAGACTGAGTATACTAATACTCAGCAAGACTGACCCGTCTAAGGGTATATAACATAGCCCTTTAACTAGACATGTAAGGCTTATGAAGGCTCTGGAGTTTCTTTTGCTGAAAAGCAACAAAGAGTAGATCCTTACTTTCAGGTTTTAGCTTTCAGATTCTAGTTGGGTTAACTAGTCTAGATGAGCACCTATCTACATAAACAAGGTAGCGGATATATTTGCATCCAACAAGATTAAGTATCATATATGTTTCACTTCTTACTCTATGTGGCAAAGAGATTAAGCAGTCTCAATATCTGTGAGAGGCGGAACAGTTCGAACCGAATTTCAATCCTTGCAAGGAAAACCTAACACACACGCTTGGAGCACTGTTGAGTCACTCCCAAGCAACCGTTTGCCTTTCATTCCGGTTCGTGGATCAGTGCCACTCTCCCCGACTATAGGGCACCACACCTCGTCCCTCATAGTCGTAGTTGTAGCGCTACTTAACATAATTTTCATCTCATTCATTTTATTCATTCTATCCCTAAGAGAGAGTGGGGGTATGTCCACTTGCCGAGCCGATTGGTTACTAGGCTTGCCGCGTACCATATTTACGGCATGTGGCTAGTACTTTCAAATGCTTAATCAACACTACCACACACTGCGGCCTTATCAAAATTTTATCAACACAGACGGATTTCCACCATGAAACTAGTTGAAACTAGTAACTCAATCCGTCCATGGTCTTATAGTGATTGCAGAAAAGTAAATAATCAACTCCTATAAAGCTCGCGAGTGACAGGCAATCACTCGACTTTTACCGGTCCTATTAGCATAGCAGCTATTCGAACTCTGTTTCTAGTGTTCAAACATTAGGTACCTAGAATTATGCATCTACGGTTTTCATTCAACTCCAATAACTTAAATGCACAAGTAAATAAGTGGCATAATTTAAAATACTGGGATTGTGCACCAGGGCTTGCCTTTAGTGATGTCTATAGAGTTAGTAAACATTTGCTCTTCCGAATTTGGGTTCGGGACTTCAGTTAGTTCCGTGACGTTAATTGTGATGAGGAGTAGGCCCGATCTTCCGAGAGGTAGAGGTAAATTCGATTGGTGGAGTGTGTGACGTTAGCGATCCGGCTTCTAATCAGCATGATTCGAAGTCAAGCAACCATTACACCACTGCTCCGTTGGTTATCAACCAAGCACAACTTGATTGACCTCGCCGAGAAGGCTTTTCCTGCAAGCGAATCAAAGGACACAAGCAAGAAGATGTAAACACACATTCTGATATTGCAAATATGGATGAAGCGAATCACAAGAGGGGTTCAAAAACTTGATTCCAAAGGACTAATCGACACAGTGGAGGAGATCAAGAACAGGGGCCCTGGATCACTGTAAAAGGACTTGTCGCCACAGTTACAACGAATCAATCTCTATTTCTCGAAGGAAAACACAAGAACTAAACAAAACCCAAGTCAAACAGTAGCAGCTACTGAGTTTATGAAGCTAGGGGCAACCTAGGGTTGGGGCGACCAGGGGTGGGGCGCCCACAACTTGGGCTTAAGGCCCAACACGATACAAAGCCTGAAAAGGCCCAAAATAGGTGTCGCAGCACCTTTCTGTGGTCACACCGAATGATCCACGAGGCTTCTGGAGCTGGGACCAGAACCAAAAGAAGTGTCTCATCGTCACGATTCCAACACATCCAAGATCACCTCATTTCGACTCCGTATGAGGGAGATATCGCCGAAACCGTGCAGGGGTGTTGGCTGAATCCGAGATGAACGTGAGGACCGAGTTGGAGTCGACTTGTAACTTGGAGATGAGGCCGGTTCGTGCATGTCCAACGTGGCGATGTCCTCATCATCCTTCCCTTCTTGAATTGGAGTCGTCCTCGACTCCATCCCAGCATCAAATTCCTGCAAAAGGTTAGTGACAACAAGATGCAAAATATGTGGCATAGGATCATTGTCAATAAAACACATATCCCGACAAAGCATTGTATAACAAGGTGCATCAGGGTTATCACATAACGCAGCAGCAGCAGATGTAGTAGCAATATGAAAACCATCCTTCAATTTAATTCCATTAGTTTGAGCATCACAAGAGTCATTACTAGGAGGTGTTTTCTTATCATTTGCAGCAAACTCATTAAAATGTTTCCTAATATCAGCTGGGGATAAATGAAGCAAAGTAATCTTTTTGTTCTTATGCATGAAAGTGTATGTATTAGTTCTACCATGGTGTGCAATATCATTATCAAATTCCCATGGTCGTCCTAACAATAATGAAGATGATTGCATAGGTACAACATCAAAATCAGCATAGTCATGATAAAAACCAACCGAAAAGTGTATGCGTGCTGATTTAGTTACCTTAGTCTTACCACTAGTGTTGAACCATTCAAGGTAGTAAGGCTGAGGAATAGAACGAGTGGGCAAACCAAACCTCTTGATCAAATCTGAACTCACCAAGTTGCTACAACTTCCGCTATCAATTATGGTGAGAACACGGCAATCCTTAACTTGGAGAAACATGTGGAACAAATTCTTGAGTTGGATTTTCTCCTCATCCTCATGTTCCGCTTTTGAAGTCAGCACACGCTACACAAGAAGACTAGGAAGGTCCTTTGTCGCAGCCATAGAATCAATTGCCTCACCCTCATCCTCCGAATCTGCAACAAAGTTAGCTGCAAGAACCAATTCATCCTCAACATTGCTAGCACTTACATATCCATTACCATCAGGTGCAACGATGAAAGCTCGAGTACTTGGACAATCCTTCATGACATGTCCCATTCCCTTGCAGCGGTGGCACATAATGTTTGTAGATCATCTACTCGAAGACCCCCTTTCAAGCGTAGCATGCTTCTTGTGTTGTTGAGCCTGCACAGTAGACACATTGCTTACCTCAGAAGCTGGCGCAGGAGCTGGTGGTATTGTTGGTGGCTTAGCAACAGGCGTCTTGGGCTTCTCAACGTCGGAACACTGCTGAAATGATCTCCCAGCATTGGATCTGAAAGAATGTTGGACAATGTGGCGTCTCTATACTTCCCATTCTGCCTTAAGAGCAAGATGGTACAATTGGGAAAAATGAGTCCAGTCTTTGTAATCAAGAATATCCTGTATATCACGATTTAAACCACCAAAGAACCTAGCACTAGTATCATTGTTATCCTCACGAATACCACAACGCGCTAGACCAATAAGTAATTCCTGATAATATTCCTCTACTCCTTTATCACCTTATTTTAAATTTTGCAATTTTAAACGTAGATCGCGCTGGTAATAAGGAGGAACAAAATGAGACTTCATGCATTGTTTCAAAACAGGCCAAGTTTGAGGCACAGCAGCAACATTACCAGCATTGCAAAGATCATTCCACCAAAACAAAGCAAAGCTAGTAAATTCACTAGTAGCAAGTCTAACTCTATGCTCAGCAGGAACCAAATGAAAATTAAACTTTTGTTCAACAGCGAGTTCCCAATCTAAATAAGCCTTAGGATTAGCAGTACCAGCAAAAGGAATCATGGTAAATTTAGTTTTAGCAAAAAAATCATTGTTACCACGATTATGATTACCTCCCATACCTTGATGATTGCGCCGAAGACGGTACGCATCACAATCCTCATCATCATCAAGGACGGCATCCTCATCCTCGTCCTCATCACCATCAGGAGGGTGGCGTCGGTGTCGCTGTCGAGGGGGATATTGTTCAATATGCTCAAGGCGTGTGATAACTCCATTGATACTGCGCATCATCTCATTGAACTTCCCATCGATGTAGGTGCGCTGGTCATCAACAAGTTTCTTAAGTTCATCCTTGGAGACGCATTCATTGAAGTCCATAGGGGACTCCCCTCCTTTTACCTGACCCTGTCATGGTTAGAAGACAGCAAAAGACAACACCAAAGTATTATCCCTATCAACTAACAAGTACTGGGTGATGGTGAAAGTGGAGAGCAAAATCTCAAGCGGCTTACTACCATCTTGCAAGTGTTCTTACCAAAGCCAAACAGGATGGTACAATCTGTTGTTGAGCTGGGTGTAACAGTTGCAAGATGAACCTGTACTGATCGAAGTATATGTGGAGCTGTGGGACAGGCACAATATGTAGCAAGGAGTAGCAAATAACAAATGCAAATTAGCAAAGTTCAATAAGTATCCAAAGTACAAGTCACAATTGCTGGCTAAGACATGTCCTAGGCGTAGCACAATAAGTTGGAACAAAGAACGGTGGATAAAGCTCAAAGAACAAGCAAAACAGCACTCTATGCACTTGTTTTTAATCTTTTCCCCGAAAAACCTCCAGGACTAGTAGGAATCAAGATTTCTTATTTTTTCAATTATTTTTTTATATTTTTCTCCGAACAGATGTAACACAAGCTCCAACCATAAAAATTTGCACCTTAAACAGAGGTCGGATGTGGTCTACAGAAAATCAGGAGCATTTCTGAAAAACTGGAAAATCACTTGGAAGCCTCAAAACTCTTTCTTCCTGTTTTATCGTATGTACAGAATTTCGTCTTCTCTCTGTTGTAAAAAATTGAGCCAAAATAGAGCACCGAGTGAAAAGTTATGCCTATTTTACCGAAAGTAACTCAAGTTACGCGTTTCCAATGGCACAACTCGGCAGATTGGTCGGCGGTGGTTAGGGCAAGGCTTCCCTATCCCCAGCACACAAAGCGACTGAGCAAAGCGTCTCAGCTAGGGCAAAGTACCCCTGGTATATGCAGCAATAGGTATCGCCAGATGAAATCAAGAAGGGCTGCGATGCAAGGCGAAATAACAAAGCGGCTTGCAACCTATCTAGGGCTGGCGCGGCGAGAGTTCACGCAAAGCGGCTAGCGAGGGCAAGTCGAGTAATGGGGTGGATCGACTTGTTGTTTAGGTGAAGGTGGATGGGATAGCGGCGGAAACAAACAAACTGCAACGGGCGATTGAACTACGACTACAAACACACTAAACCAGCAACAAGACTCGACCACGGACACAAACTCAACAAAGCGAATCTGAAACGAAATTGCAAAGGCTAAAATGGATCTAGGACAGTGATATTTTTTTGTAGGGTTTTTGTGGACTCTAGGATAGTGACACAAAATGAATCTAAAGGGAAAAAAACAAAGGGTAATACCTCAGGGGAAACCTGAAATCTGATACCACTTGATGGGGAGTAGGCCCGATCTTCCGAGAGGTAGAGGTAAATTCGATTGGTGGAGTGTGTGACGTTAGCGATCAGGCTTCTAATCAGCACAATTCGAAGTCAAGCAACCATTACACCACTGCTCCGTTGGTTATCAATCAAGCACAACTTGATTGACCTCGCTGAGAAGGCTTTTCCTGCAAGCGAATCAAAGGACACAAGCAAGAAGATGTAAACACGCAATCTGATATTGCAAATATGGATGAAGCGAATCACAAGAGGGGTTCAAGAACTCGATTCCAAAGGACTAATCGACATAGTGGAGGAGATCAAGAACGGGGCCCTGGATCACTGTAAAAGGACTTGTCGCCACAGTTACAACGAATCAATCTCTGTTTCTCGAAGGAAAACACAAGAACTAAACAAAACCCAAGTCGAATAGTGGCGGCTACTGAGTTTATGAAGCTAGGGGCGATCTAGGGTTGGGGCGACCAGGGGTGGGGCGCCCACAACTTGGGCTTAAGGCCCGACACGATACAAAGCCTGAAAAGGCCCAAAACAGGTGTCGCAACACCTTTCCGTGGTCACATAGAATGATCCACGAGGCTTCTGGAGCTGGGACCAGAACCAAAAGAAGCATCTCATCATCACGATTCCAACGCATCCAAGATCACCTCATTCCAACTCCGTTGTGGTAGATATCACCGAAACCGTGCAGGGGTGTTGGCTGAATCCGAGATGAACGTGAAGACCGAGTTGGAGTCGACTTGTAACTTGGAGATGAGGCCGGTTCGTGCATGCCTAGCATGGCGATGTCCTCATCAAATTGGACTTCATGCAGCTCACTCTCGGACTTCGGGTTCACGTTCAGGTCTTCGTTATCTTTCGTATCTTGACTTGGTCTTCGGAAATATCCCCATCTGGTTCCTAGAATAGTTCGTACGTTCTGTCAGCTAGCGATATTATTTCTATATGCAATGCAGTACTCGGAATTAGTGAAGTGCTTAAGTATAGCTTTCCGTCACTAAAAAGTTGTAATCCAATAAAGTAAACATTTAAGACTAAGCTTAAAAGTGTTACTTTACTGGGCAATCGTTTATAGAGTAAAAGTAAACATAAGGCACTCCATAAAATAACATGGCTGGCTACTCTAAGCAACATAAAGTGGTTTCATTGAAAACCCGAGTTTGAATTCAAAAGAAGTTAAACAACTTAGATCTTAATGCAAACATGGCATGACTCTGCATTTAATTATTTTAACCTAAACTTGGTAAACATTGGTGGAGTAGTATTTCACAAATATTAATCAACTAAAGCAATATGATTATAAGCACATGGCAACCAAGATAGGGTTTATGTCCATCGAAGTCATGGTTCAAGAACAAACAACAAGCCCTGAACTAAGAACATGTTTTGATTCTATAGATTTATGCTAAACAAAACAACTCTATCATGCAAATCAAGCACATAAATCAGGAATTAAAACTAAAGCTCAAGGTTAAATTAAAACCTTAATCTAGACAGTGCAAAAATTTTCCCAAAAATTAACATAAACTTTTTATGATTAGTAGAGCTCATGATAAAAAGATGACCTTAAGTAATTTAACAAAAGCATGCTTTAAATAAATAAAAGTGTGCATAAGCTAGAAATAAGCAAAGCACATGAAATAATAAGCAAAAACCAAGTATTTGGGCCACAAATTTCACGCAAGACTAATCATGGAAAAAGGATTCAAGGTTACAAAAATCAAGCATAACAAAGCTATGGTTAAAAAGATATAAATAAATTACTCATTTGCAAACAATTAAACTAGAGCACACAATATAAAGTCTCATGCAAACTTTAGTAGCCAAAGTTATAGAGCTAGTTAAGAGGAGCACAACAAAATTAATTTGGCATTTTTCTGATTTTTCTACATTTTTCTAGGATTTTTCAAAGTTCACAAGCAAAACATAAAAATGAGGCAGGACTTTTTGCAAGAAAGACCCTGGAAGTTTTTAAAACGAAGCAATCGGGTCCCTGGCACCATGGCCGCGTGGGGAACTCTGGCCAGCAAAATTTCGACGAGCCTAGGCCATGGGAGCACGGGGAAAGGTGGGGAAAACAGAGAGGAGGCTAGGGCGCATCGGTACCGGGGTTTACTGGGGTACGGGATGGACTGTGGCGGGTTGTCCATGGTGAGCAGCGGTCAACGGCAGCGCTGTGTCGCGGTGGCGGCGTTCCGGCGAGGCAAGGACGGTGTAGCCGGGTTGGGAAGCTCTACTGAGACAAGGAGATGCTAGCGGGCTGCTTAATTTGGGCAGAGAGAGGGCAAGATGACGTCTCCACGTGCGCCGGCGAGCGGCGGCGCCAATGGTGGTGGGCGACGGTGTATGCCGGTAAAGGGAGGGTGGGCTGGCTACTTATAGGCCGTCAAGGGGAATGATAAGTGCTAAAGAAGGGGCTAAGGGATGAGCTGGTCGGGGCGACAATGCCGGCGGTGGTGGGGCTTCTCCAGTGGGCGGGCCGGCGAGCTGGCATGACGGGATGTCGGCGGGGCGGCGTGGCGCAAGCAGAAAAGGGCAGCAGAGGTGGTTCGACGGCAGCTGGGGGGTGCTAGCGACGCGTGGAGGCAGTGCGGAATAGCAGGCAGGCGGGGAAGACCGGTGGCGAGGCAAACGGCGGCGAGAACCAACGGCGCGGCGGCGCCCCTGATTCCCAGAGAGAGAAGCAGAGAGGAGGAAGAAGAAGGGTTGTTTGGTAATTTCCAAAAATTTTAGGGGCCTCACTGTAAAGTAAAATTTCCCGTTGATCTAGGGCTCAAATGAAAAAGTGTTCAACATGAAAGTTGTGTAACTTTTTAAGATCTACAACTTTCATGTTGTGCAAATTTTCACTAGATCAAAGGATTTTGAAATATTTTCAAATCCATCAAACTTTCATATGTAAAAGAACACAACTTATTTTTAAAATTGCAAGGGTAACCCTAAGCATAAATATACCTTTTTATGAGGGTAAAAAGTGAAAAAAAAATTATTCATTTTAACCCCTCATAAATTTTAAAATTTTGCCTTTTGCAAAACTATTTTGTAAAAAGGACTTTGCATTTTTCCAAAATAACAAAAGTACCCTTGCTATAGAAATTATGGTTTAAATTTTTAAAACAACACAAAAATTTTTATTTTTAACCCCTAAAACTTGGATTGTCACAGGCGGAACAGTTCGAACCGAATTTCAATCCTTGCAAGGTAAACCTAACACACACACTTGGAGCACTGTCGTGTCACTCCCAAGCAACTGTTTGCTTTTCATTCCGGTTCATGGATCAAGGCCACTCTCCCCGACTATAGGGCACCAACCTCGTCCCTCATAGTCGTAGTGTAGCTCTACAATTATTAATAGGGCACCAACCTCATCCCTTATCTAGTTTATTCATCCTATCCCTAAGAGAGAGTGGGAGGTATGTCCACTTGCCGGGCCGATAAGTTACTAGGCTTGCCGCGTACCATATTTATGGCATGTGGCTAGTACTTTCAAAAGCTTAACCAACATTATCACACACTACTGCCTTAGCAAATTTATCAACACAGACGGATTTCCACCATAAAACTTGTAACCCAATCCGTCCATGGTCCTTATAGTGATTGCAGGAATGTAAACAATCAACTCCTATAGAGCTCGCGAGTGACAGACAATCGCTCGACTTTTACCGGTCCTATTAGCATAGCATCTAAGCGGACTCAGTTCTAGTGTTCAATCAATAGATACCTAGAATTATGCATCTAAGGTTTTCATTCAACTCCAATAATAGGATTATGCACAAGTAAATAGTAATAATAGATTGCATAATTTAAAATAATAGAATTATGAACTGGGGCTTGCCTTTAGTGACGTCTATAGAGTCAGTAGGTTTTGATTCTTCCGAATCGACATTCATGACTTCAGTTAATTCCGCAACGTTGGCCTGGACTTTAGAAATATCCCTGTCTGGTTCCTGGATGAATTCGTACGTTCCGTCGACTAGCGATATTATTTCTATATGCAATGCAGTAGTTGGAATAAGTGAAGTGCTTAAGTATAGCTTTCCTTCACTAAAAAGTTGTTATCCAATAAAATAAATATTTAAGACCAAACTTAAAAGTGTTACTTTACTGGGCAATCGTTTATAGAGTAAAAGTGAACATAATAAATTCCATAAAATAACATGGCTGGCTACTCTAAGCAACATAGAGTGGTTTCATTCAAATCTAGAGTTTGAATTCAAAAGAAGTCAAAATACTTAGATCTTAATGCAAACATGGCATGACCCTGCATTCAATCATTTTAACCTAAACTTGACAAACATTGGTGGAGTAGTACTTTACAAAAAAATTAACCAACTAGAGCAACATGATTACATTCACATGGCAACTAGGATGGGGTTTATGTCCATCTAAGTCATAGTTTAAAAGTAATTAACAAACCCTAAACTAGGAACATGTTCTGATCCTATAAATTTTATGCTAAACAATATTAGATAAAACAACTCTACCCTACAAAATTCAAATCCATTCATGCAACGCATAATTCATGAATTAAAACGAGAACCACATGGTTAAAACGATATAATTAAATCACTCATTTCCTAACAATTAAACTAGAGCACACAATATAAGGTTTCAAACAAACTTTAGTAGCCCAAGTCATAGAGCTAGTTAAGAGGAACACAACAAAATTTATTTGGCATTTTTCTGATTTTTCCACAATTTCCTATGAATTTTGAAAGTTCACAAGTTTAAAAGAAAAAGGCTCTGACTATTTTGCAGAAAGGACCCTAGAAGGATTAAACTCAAAGCAATCCGGTCCCTAGCTTCTTGCATCTGGGTCCTTCGCCGGTGAGGCAAAACAGAGGAGGGGGAAGGCGGCCGGATTCCGGCGAGAAGGGTCACTAGCAGCGAGGGGCTGGTGGGGGAAAAGGAGGAGGGAGTCAAGGCGCACCTCTAGGAGGTTTTGGGTCACGAGGAGATGGCCCGAGGTGGCCAGTCCGCAGTGAGGGGCGGTCGGTGGTGGTCTGCGCCGGCGGAGGCGGCGCTCCGGCGAAGCTAAGGGTCGGTGGTTGGGTCGGGGAGGTTCAAGGAGGCGAGGTGGAGCTAGCCTTGGAATCCAATCGGGCCGGAATGAGGTGGAGGGGCGGCTCCACGGTGCAGGGCCGGCGGCGGCAAAGGAGTTCGTCGACGGCGATACGCTCTGGCAAGGGATTAGCGACGAGAGGTGGCTAGTTAGCTTCACGGGCTCAAGGTGAAGCTGGCTATAGGGTTGGGATGATCGGAGGGGGTCTGTGGCGGCGGGTTCACGGCGGACAGGGCTCGCCGGAGTTGGAGAAGGGGTGCGGCGGTGAGAGTTGACGGCGATAAGGGCCGGCCGGGGCTATTTATAGGCCAGAGGAGAGGGAGAATGAGCGAGCAGAAGAGGAGATAAGCTCGCCGAGGCTGTGGGCAGTTCCCAGCGGCGGTCGGGCTCGCTGGGGTAAGAAGCAGGGGGCGGACCGGCGATGTGGCGAGGTGCGGCGGCGTGGCGCGTGCGCAGGGTGCCTGGCAGAGGCGGTTCGATGGCGGCGGGGTCTTGCTCGCGACGGTGGGGCGGCGCTGAGGTAGCTGGCGCCTGCTGGTCAGCAGCGAGAACTGGTGGTGGGGCAAACTGGCGACAGGCGGCGGCGCTCCTGTTTTGAGCAGAGAGGAGGAAGAAAAAGACTGTGGGTGGACCTGGTTGTAAAATGTGAGAAGTACAGGGGTCTCATGGTAAAGTAAAATTTACCACTGTTCTGAGGCTCAAATGAAAAAGTGTTTAACATGAAAGTTGTGTAGTTTTTCAAGATCTACAACTTTCATGTTGTACAAAAATTCACTAGGTCAAAATATTTGAAATTATTTTGAAATCTGCCAATTCTTTTAAATACAAAAGAACACAACTTAAGTTTTAAAATTGTAAGGGTAGCTCTAAGCACAAATATATCTTTTTATACTGGGAAAAGTGAAAAATAAGATATGCATTTTAACCCCTCACAAAATTTGAAATCTTTCCTTATGCAAAACTATTTTGTAAAAAGGACTCTGCACTTTTCTAAAATTACAGAGATACCCTTGCTATGGCAAATTGGGTTTAAATTTTTAAACAAACACAAAAGCTATATTTTTAACTGGGTGGTTTTAGCCCATAAAACCTAGATTGTCACAGAAAGGCACGGGGCTAGTTTCTATATTGATTGTTGGAGAGTTCTTTACATTGTCATTGGGTTTATATTTATACCTTGAAGCTAACACAAGTCCTAATCAAATACGAAATAAAATAAGGAATATCCCTAAATGAAGATAACTTTGGCTCCAAGCTTTCCCTTTTCATTGGAATCCGCCTTCTGATTCCAGGCCACAACGTTTCGAGTGACGTCATCCTTCTTATCCGCTTCGAACCGTTGCATGCCATTTTGCCGATGGTCTCCCTCGCGGGGCTTTGCCGACGCGAAGCCTTCCTAGGGACTTTTCTGACGCAGGGTCGTTCCTTCAGGTTTCCCGATGCACCTTACACGTACAACTTTGCTGATACACCTTATCCGCGGACTTTGCCGATGATCTCTTCTTTGCATATCTCTACCCGATGCCAGATTAGCATCTTGCACTGGCCCACTTTTCATCCTAATTCGTTTCCAAAATCTGGTGTTAACAGATAGTCAGGCTGATATTGGCTATGGCAGCTAACAGAGGCTAGGAGGTGCATCATCTAGATGTCAAAACTGTATTTTTAAATGGTGAACTCATTGAGGATGTGTATGTGTTGGCCCAGAAATTGGTTCCCGGCCCAGAGGCACACCAGCAAGCCGGAACGCATGGCTTCTAAAAGGGTGATCCGAGACGTGCCAGTCAATTTGACCTGCAATTGACAAGGAAGATAAACCGATCAGTAACAAAAGGTGGAAACATAACGGGTGTTACCAGACAGTTCCACATATACGGCCCTGAAGCCACTTACGACGACATATAGCTAGAGAGCTATCTGCCAATAAGTTTAAACAGCATGAATCGGCAATCCTCACAAATAAGTAAGCAAAAACAATGTTTGCCGATCATAGATAAATAAGCATGATTAACAGGATCAACTAGCTATGCAAATAGAGCGTGTAAAGCATACATCCTTAGCCAATTGAGTCTAGTCAACATGATACATAAAATCCGGTAGCTCATAAAGATAAATCTAATCTAATAACACATGCATAGGCTTAGTCCAACTGATCTGCCGCACGTCCAGCTCTCCTCCTAAACACGTCAAGCATAAACCCAAGCAAGCTAATCCACCGCATGATACCACATACTTAAATCTACACCACTCCTCGTAACTAGACTAATCCACCGCATGATACAGTCTAGTTGTGAGAAGCTTAAAAGCATGCATCATCAAACAGATCTATAAATACTCGCTACTTGTGAAAGCATAACCATGTCGGCAAAGTTTGCCGATACGGGGTCCATGGAGCAGGAACAAACAAGCCAAACACAAACAAACCTATCAGATTGAATCGAATTCTAGACCCACCGGATGGCTAGCTCTAAGACAACCCAAAAGCCTGCATCTACCGCAAGATACCCAGCTCTGTCAAGATCTACTTGCATCTAACAAGCTCGAACCCACAACATGTGACAATCTAGATTGATATAACTTGGCCAATGCAAGCACTAGATCTAATTATCACGACAAGATGAACATAAAAGTATAAAAGACAAATCAGATCTATAAATGATATAAGGCCAAGCTCCATCAATCTATATTGGGCAAAAAGTGTTGCAATAAATATAAACATAAATAAACAGACAACACTTGAGGTAACTTAATGAATCCACTAGATTAGCCAGATCTATTGAAGCCGATAACTATCTTGTCCCGCCTGCATCTACTACATGACACCCAGCTAAGATCAAGACCTCCCGCTACTAAGCTTAAATCCACTGCATGATACTAAGCAAAGTACAACAGGACTACTTATCATCTGATCTAAATCCACCGCATGATACTAGATAGATAGGTAAGGTTGCCGGAACTTACAGAGGTCGACGGATCGAACAACCCTCTCGAAGAACTCGACGACTCGACTGGACTCGAAAGGTGGCACGGGACTGATTTGTGTATTGATTGTTGGAGAGTTCTTTACATTGTCGCAGGGTTTATATTTATACCCTGAAGCTAACATGAGTCCTAATCGAACACGAAGCAAAATAAGGAATATTCCTAATACAAAGATAACATTGGCTCCAAACTTTCCCTTTTTGTTGGAGTCCAAGCTTGATCCCACGCCGCAACATCCGGGTGACGCCATCTTTCCGTCCGCTTCAAACCGTTGCGCGCCTCCTTGCCGATGCCCTTCTTCACGGGACTTTGTCGATATGAAAGCTTTTCCGACGTGCCATTGTTTCTTCAGGTTTTCTGATACAACTTTGCCGACATGTCTTATCCGCTGCCCTTCTGCCGATGAGCTTCTCCTCGTGTATTTTCTTCAACACCAGATTTATTAGCATCTTGCACTGGCCCACCTATCATCTTCTTTGCTGCAAAAATTTGGTGTCAACACATGCCCCCCAATTTTGGGATAAAATTGATTTTATTCTAAAATTATTTTTTCTGGACTCGGTAAACACTATCTCTTCCGGCCATGATTTTTCGATCACCTCTCCGGATCGATTAGTAACGCATCTGTTGCAAATATAAACTGTCTTCTGATTGGCTCTCGGGTTTCCAAACATCATGGTGTCTCCCCAACTTCCAGGGTGCATTCTCCTATAAAAGTACACATAGAAGCCTCATATCCATCATCGTGCTTTTGTATACCAACTATTCTCATCCCTTTCGCTTCTTTGCACCTTATCGACACCAAGAAAAACCCTCGTTCAAATCTATGGCAGACGACGACCGCTATAAGCACCCAGCAGAGTTGGTATTTGGCGGAGGCTCTCCAGACCGCAAGTGAGTGCGCGGTCATAGTTCTCAGTGAGTTGTGACCATTCTTCAATCAATCGCTCACCTCTAGTTCCTATCTGATCAACTCTCTTCTCAGGGACATCCTACGGATCATGGCTGCTGCCTATGGAGGTGAAGGCACTAGCGGTAGCAACCCCCGAGTGGAGCAAGGCACCTCTGCCGTCTCTGATTCTGCCCATGCATGATCAACCCTCGCATTGTTCTTTCAGTTCTCCAAGCTCTTCTAGTTCCTCCGACTCCTCTGGCTCCTCTGACCCGGAAACCCCCTATGGCTCACCCATCCCAGATGAGTATACCGACGCTGATGCCCATGAGTTCCTCAGGCAAAATAGGGAGTTTCGGGATGAGTACTCTGCAACCACCAAGGCCCAAGGTATCAAGATACTCGAACTTTAGCATGACAGAGTGCAGGTTCTGGCATCTCTCAAAGATTAGCCCTTGTTAACTCATTATGTGCTGGATTTTCTTGCTTTACATCCCTTTAATATCCCTATTTTCCTTGCTGATCCAGTGGGAGGAATTGCGGCGCCTCAAGGCCGTGGCGACCACCGTCGCTGACAAAGTGAACGCCCCAGGGGCGAATGAAGAAGAGCGCCTCAATGCGGTAAATCGCCATATTGATGAAGTCTCCATTCATGGTTTCGCTCATGGCACCGTCATGGGACTGGAGGTGATGGAGTCCCACATTGGCCAAGACTTCTCGACCGAGCCGCTCGGCTTCCGGGACGGCCCCTTAGAGGAGACTGAGGGTCTCGAGGAGTAGCAGATGAAGTACGAGAATCATGGCGCTGTCATTGCTGCTCTGTCTCACCCTCAGGATGTAATTAGGCTATTTCAATAGCTTGTAATACAGCCAACTCCTCTATGTGAATAAAACTTATTTTGTTCGTAACACATGTCTTGATTTTTCTTTTCTTTGGCCATCCCTTTTGATCAGTGCATACTTTCCGATCAACAAGTAGTGCATTTTTCGGATCGCAATTTTTCGACCAGGATCGGTCTTCGAAAACGTCGAACCGTCTTTCGGTTTTATCTTACTCTGTCACCCATGTGTGCGCCGGTTGGGTTCCTCAATTAATGCAAATAACTTTCTCTTCTCCCGAGATATCTGCCAAGGCCACTTCTGTTCCCATAAAACCGTACACAAAGTTTCTACACTGGGCACTTCATTTGCCCTCAGCGATACCAAACGCTCTCCCAACTTTTGCTCCAGAGATTCCACAGTTTGCCTCCCACATCCGTGGCGGACGACAACAGTGGTAAACGATCAGCGGAACAAGCCTTTGGAGATGGTCCTTCAAACCGCCATAGAATGCGGGGCCTCGGTTCTCGGTAAGGCTTCTGATCAAACCCATCGTTCATATTTCCAAATCATTGCCCAATCTGGATCTAATCTCGCTATTCATTCTGCAAGAAACTTTCCCCGTCTCCCAGCCGCAGCCTTTGGTGACGTTGGTGTCAGCTGGAGCAGAACGAATCAAGATTTTGTTGAAGATGCAGAAGCCCCTGTCAACACCGGTAGTGACCGAGCTCCACCCTTAGAGAGGGAATTCACCGCCGCCGATGGCCAGAAGTACCATGGTATGTATTGGGAGATATTCCATGCATACTGTGCCTTGAAAAGTCGATCCAACACCTGGGAGCATGAACAAGATGGGCTTTTGGCACAAGCCCTGTTGGCCAGCGAAGGTAATTTCATCTGTCATATGCCTTCTGAATTTATTTCTTGGCAACCTCTGACAGACAGATCCGTATTCATAGCCTTGACTGCGGAATTGGAACAAACCTGTCTAGAAAGAGATGGTAAAATTTCATCCCCCATTCCACATTTTGAAATCAAATATTTTTTCTGATATGCAGTTTGATTTCTGATATAGCTGCCATCAACTGGGCAAATGGGCTGGAAATCGCAGCCAACACCTTTACCGCTGTTGTCAACGCCGTAGGGGCCACACCGGAAGAGCGCCTTCAACACTCCTTCGTCCGTGTTGGCGAGATTGCTCATCATGATGTAAATCATGGTGTCGTTCAAGACATGACAGCTACCTCCGCACAACTGGATCAAGATTTGACACTCATGGATCCAGGTTTCCCGGCAGACTTCAACAAGGCGGCCTTTCCGAATGCAATCACCGGCTTTGCTCAGCATGCTCAAGCTATCGTCAACCTTACGCCTGCCCAAGATATTATCCAAAAGGTGTTTGGTGATGAAGACAATGACGAGTAAATTAGCTTGAGTTACTGTGCTTCTGTAACATAAGCTACTTCAAATACTTTGTTTTTTCAGACCACGTTGAACTGCATGTTTCTGTTATTTTGGTTTCCGCTCTAAAGATGATGCATACCGCATCGGCAATCCCCTAAATGCAAGGTTTTTTGGGGCCAAAGGAGACATCATCGATGTCGGTTATTCGAGCCAGATCGGAAAAACTGGCTTTCAGGTGTTAACCTCTATGCTAAGATAGTATCGCTTCAGAAAGCGTCCATTGATGGCTCGGGCAAACTCTTGCTCATCTAGAATCTTCAAGATATATGCATTACTAGGCACGCGCCTTGCTATACAGAAAGGGCTTTCCCAATTCGGTGGCCATTTACCAAACTCATTGCCCTTTGTTCCAATCGGCAAAATCACCTTCCAGACTAAATCCCCTTCTGAGAACTCCTTAGGCTTAACATTCTTGTCATACTGTTTTGCAATCCGAACCTTATTCCTTTCAACATTAACTGCAGGCACCTTTTACGCTTCTCGATAAACCTACCAGAGTGGGTGACCTATAAATAAGCGTCACAGGCCCTTCTCCTCTAGTATTCTCGAATCCCCTCCTTCACTTTTCATCTCCTTGTTCCAAAGAAAGAGAAATGACTCCACCAATGGCGGACAACAAAGGCAAGCAACCTGCCGAAGGCCGATCCAAGAGAATGAGAACGGCCCATGAAGAACTCCGCGATCTTGGGCAAGCGTATCTTGACCACTGATTCTTTCGATCTTCAAATCCCTTTATCTTTCTGATCCCCTTAATCTAGTCATGTTGATAGGATTCCTCATCCTGATGTCTATGACAATCTGTTGGTATCAGATTTCGCTCCAATTATAATTTCTTCCACCTCTTCCAGTTCTTCTGATTCCTCTGGCGACTATGCCATCTCTAAACACGACCTTCGCAAGGAGTACAAGAACATAGAGAAGGCCAGCCGGGACATCGAGAAGAACCTGGCTTTAGAAGAGGCCAAGTTCAGCATCGAGAGGCAGCGCCATATTCTCGCAGAAGCCAATATAGCTTGTAAGTTGATTCCAATTCATACACACTTCTTGCTTAGCTTTCGATTGGCAACTGATTTCTATTCCTATTGATAGCACTGACTGCAGAACTAGAGCACCTGAGGGTAGTCATCACAGAGTTGGCGGTGACTATGCATTCGGGAGGCTCGACGCACCTGCAGCGCCTGAAGGATGTTTCCAGGCAGGTGAAGGAGATAGCCAAGAAGACTCCACATCCGGCTTGATGACCGGACCGCATCAGGCCAGATCAGGGTGTTGACCTTCTTTGCCTGGATGTCATACATCTTCTTGTCAACAGCCTTGATATTCTACTGTTTCACAGGAATAGCCTAGTGAATTCATTTTGCTAATGTAACTCTGTGAATGTATCATGTTTGTAATATATGAACTGCTTGAAGAGTATGAAATCTCTTTTGCCTCTGAAATGATTTTGTACATTTTGTTTTTCCTCTAAAGGCAATGCATAGTGCATTGGCTATTTTCCGACATCGAAATTTTTATGCTAAAGGCGACATTATTGGTGTCGGCTATTGAGCTAGATCAGAAAAGATCAACCCCAGACTAAGAGTTTTCTTATTAATACTCCTTACAAACTCAATGCTCAGACTCAATCATAAGCTAAAATGATCAACACAGAGTTTTTCTGAACAATCCAACTCAAACAACTTCTAAGCTCCTTCAAAAGAAAACCTTGATAACTCTAACTCGTATTCCGAACTGAAATCACATCGGCCTTAGTTTAATATTCATACTAAAAATCATCTCGCTTAAAGCATCAGCTGATGCAAATCCCTTGCTATTTTTTACTAAAAATTGTTCTCAAAGCCGACTGCTCGGATCGGCTGTTGAACATCAACATTGATCATGATATGGTCTTCCGTATGTTCTTTCCCAGAAAAGCACTCCATTTGATCAATATCCTAGTACGCGGAATCAGCAGCAGAAACACTAACAGAATTGTCAGCCTGGACAATTTCCACATGATCCCCGTTCCATTGGATAAGCACTTGATGCATAGTAGACGGCACGCAACAGTTAGCATGGATCCAATCCCTTCCGAGCAGAAGACTATAAATGCACTTGCCGTCACTCAATCACAAAGAATGTTGTCAACATAGTCTTAGTGCCTATAGTAAGCTCGCAATGTATTGCCCCCCGAGTTTCCGATACATTGCCTCCAAAGTCTCTGAGCATCATATCGGTCTTCAGCAAATCCTCAGGACCTTTGCCAAGCTTTCTGAATGTAGTATAGGGCATCACATTAACCGCTGCACCACCATCGACCAGCATCTTTGTTATAGGCTTCCCATCGACATAACCCTTCAGATACAAAGCTTTGAGATGCCTATGTTGCTCAGGCTTGTCGAACACAGCCTGTTGAGTCAAAAGAAATTCAGCAGACAGCTCCCCAAACTCTGTTTCATCAAATCAGAATAAATCTCGACTTCTTGATCGCCGGGAGCCATGAACTCTCTTGGTAAGAACAGAACCATGTTGACATATGCCGACTTGTCTTTGCTGTCAGCAAACTTCTGCTTCCAGACCTAACGCTTACCAGCTTTCTGTGCTTCCTTCAGCTCCTTATTCCTAAAGCACTGGGCACGCCTCTTCTGGCTCTTCCTCAATCCTGGAGGACACCATTGCCCCTCCTGTCAAACGTATTGATCCTGGCCCTCATCTTCATTTTCATAGTCGGCCCACTCAGGATCGACAGCTCGCTTGCCATGAGAGTCAACATTAATTTTTAAGCGCCGATCCATCTCATACTAATAGTGTCCAAGTCTCTCATGGACATATCGACGGTTGGTCTGAGCCTTCCTGTATTCCCTGTACTGGTCACTGCATTCAGGGCAATTGTTGCGTGTTGGCGATTTCAGACCTTTATTCCAACAGTGCCTAAAGAACGGGCAATCCCAATGCACCTCATTTTGTTCTCTGGCATACCTTTCTTCCTCATATCTGCGCCTTTCCTGAACAAACCTTGCGTGCTGATAATACTCATTCTCCTCCTGCCTCTGCCATTTGTTTAGCAATATGCGTGACATCACTCTTGGCTTTGGCTTCTGAGGATTAGAGGATTCACCCTCTTCAGTTTGACTGTTCTTGAAAGGCTTCTTCTTTTGAAACTCCTCCATTGAGATCTCTGCCTCAGAATGGACAACTCCTTTACCTTTAGCTCTCTCGGAGGTGAGAACTTTAACTTTGTTTTTGGGGAAACCACCAGAAACCATGTTCTGACCAGGGAAAGGATCATGGTCAACTTTCATCTTTCCTGTAAATTTCAAATGACCCACTTCAATGGCCCGCTGGATACGCAGCCTAAACACCCTGCAGTCATTAATAGAGTGAGAATTAGTATTGTGGAAACCACAATATTTCTTGTCTTTCACTCCACGTAGCATTGGGTGATCAGGCTGTAGCTTGATGCGACCCTCCTTCAGCAGTAATTCAAACAGCTTGTCTACCTTAGTCACATCGAAATCATAGGTCCCCTTGTTCTGTTTAGCCCACTGTGGATTGGCCTGAGTTGGCTCTTTACCCCCACTTGATTTCTGTGGCATCAGCTTCTTCTACATCCTCATATTCAGTCTGCTCCTCCAGGAATTGCTTATACATCTCTACCACAGAGTTATCATTTTTCTGATAGCGCCCATCCCTTTGGAAGTTCTAAGCTTGAAGATTCATGGCGCTAAGCGTTTGAGCCAACTGGCCCAAGTTCTCAAAATCTGGGCTGAAGAGTTTATCTATTACAGCTGGCAGCATGCCAGCTACGGCCATACCAGGCAGCTGATCATCAGGAAGAGTCAATGAGAAGCATATGTTTCTGACCTCCCTAAATCGCTGCAAGAACTCCAGTGGTGTCTCTGTGGGCTTTTGCCTTACTGCTGCAAGGTCACATAACTTCTTCTCACTGGTGCCGGTAAAGAAGTAAGCATGAAACTTCTCTTCCAACGCATTCCATGTCTGGATGGAATTAGCTGGCAATGTGGTGAACCATGTAAAAGCTGGACCAGCAAGTGATAATGAAAAATACCGAATCCTGAATGCCTGATCAGAAGAAGCTTCACCTAGCTGCATCAGGTATCGGCTAATGTGCTCAATGGTGCTGGTGCCGTCTTGACCTGTGAACTTGGTGAACTCTGGAATTTTCACCCCTGTCGGAAGCGCAACTCTGTGATACCACTCTGGGAACGACATCCTATAGGAAAATGTAGGGTTCTTGAGCTTGAGACCGAATTGATTCTTCATCATGTCAGCTATCCCATTCAACAGCTGTTCCATGCTTGCATTCTGCCCCCCGGGCGTTGGATTACCACTTGCTGCTTGCTGATAATTGTAGGCACTTCCATATCCTGGGTTGGGCAAGGCACCAATAGAGCTATAGTCGGAAAATTCAGAATAGCCTAGACCATACGGATTCTTGTGCAGTTCTTTGGAGAAAATCTAAAAGCCGATTCTGGTATATTTCTGTTGCACCAAAAGCTGCCTGACCATAGGATATCGGCTGTTGCGGTCCACCAGCGGTCGCTGCAGCATTGGTGGGAGCTGCTTCTGAAGTAGCTCCGGCATCATTCTGCTTCTTTTGGGCAACATTTGTAGTTCCGCTGCCTCCAGCTTTGCTCTGACCTTTTGGTGTGTTGAAATATGGATAGCCTTGGATGTTCTGAAAATGCTTGTCAACACGTGGGCCATAGATTTCTAACATGATATTGTGCAAGGTTGTCAAGAAGCAGCCATTGTGATTGCCTAGATTGTCAGCCACAGCCTTGTGGACGACGTCTTCATATTCATGCATCCTCTATGCCTCAGTAAGATCGGAGTCTCCTTCATTCAGCATCCTAGGCAGCCTGGTCCTCTGGTGGATAGATCCTGATCTGTTCTTGGAGAACGACATCATGCACCTCCGCTGGTACTGCTCAACAGCATCTTGGACCACCTGCTCGCGATTGTCAGGCAACTCTTCAAACTTCAGGTCAAGGACATTTTCAGGTTCATTGTTGTTTGGCACCATCTGAACGGTTGTTGTTGTTGTTGTTGGTGTCCCACCGGGCGTGCCAAAAAGTGTGTTGGCCCAGAAATTGGTTCCCGGGCCAGAGGTACACCAGCAAGCCGGAACGCGTGGCTTCTAAAAGGGTGATCCGAGACATGCTAGTCAATTTGACCTGCAATTGACAAGGGAGATAAACCGATCAGTAACAAAAGGTGGAAACATGATGGGTGTTACCAGACACTTCCACATAAACGGCCCTGAAGCCACTTACGACGACATATAGCTAGAGAGCTATCTACCAACAGGTTTAAACAGCATGAATCGGCAATCCTCATAAATAAGTAAACAGAAACAATGTTTGCTGATCATAGATAAATAAGCATGATTAACAGGATCAACTAGCTATGCAAATAGAGCATGTAAAGCATACATCCTTATCCAATTGAGTCTAGTCAACATGATACATAAAATCAGGTAGCTCATAAAGATAAATCTAATCTAATAACACATGCATAGGCTTAGTCCAACTGATCTGCTGCACGTCCAGCTCTCCTCCTAAACCCGTCAAGCATAAACCCAAGCAAGCTAATCCACCGCATGATACCACTTACTTAAATCTACACCACTACTGGCAACTAGACTAATCCACCGCATGATACAGTCTAGTTGTGAGAAGCTTAAAAGCATGCATCATCAAACAGATCTATAAATACTCGCTACTTGTGAAAGTGTAACCATGTCGGCAAAGTTTGCCGATATGGGGTCCATGGAGCAGGAACAAACAAGCCAAACACAAACAAACCTATCAGATTGAATTGAATTCTAGACCCACCGGATGGCTAGCTCTAAGACAACCCAAAAGATTGCATCTACCGCATGATACCTAGCTCTGTCAAGATCTACTTGCATCTAACAAGCTCGAACCCACAACATGTGACAATCTAGATTGATATAATTTGGCCAATGCAAGCACTAGATCTAGTTATCATGACAAGATGAACATAAAAGTATAAAAGACAAAGCAGATCTATAAAAGATATAAGGCCAAGCTCCATCAATCTAGATTGGGCAAAAAGTGTTGCAATAAATATAAACATAAATAAACAAACAACACTTAAGGTAACTTAATGAATCCACTAGATTAGCCAAATCTAATGAAGCCGATAACTATCATGTCCCACCTTCATCTACCGCATGATACCCGGCTAAGATCAAGACCTCCCACTACTAAGCTTAAATCCACCGCATGATACTAAGCAAAGTACAACAGGACTACTTATCATCTGATCTAAATCCACCGCATGATGCTAGATAGATAGACAAGGTTGCCGGAACTTACAGAGGTCAACGAATCGAATAACCCTCTCGAAGAACTCGACGAATCGACTGGACTTTAAAGGTGGCACGGGGCCGGTTTGTGTATTGATTGTTGGAGAGTTCTTTACATTGTCGCAGGGTTTATATTTATACCCTGAAGCTAACATGAGTCCTAATCGAACACGAAGCAAAACAAGAAATATTCCTATTACAAAGATAACTTTGGCACCAAACTTTCCCTTTTTGTTGGAGTCCAAGCTTGATCCCATGCCGCAACGTTTCGGGTGACGCCATCTTTCCATCTGCTTCAAACCGTTGCGCGCCTCGTTGCCGATGCCCTTCTGCATGGGACTTTGCCAATATGAAAGCTTTTCCGACGTGCCGTTGCTTCTTTAGGTTTTCCGATACGCAGCTTTGCCGACGCGTCTTATCCGCTGCCCTTGTACCGACGAGCTTCTCCTAGTGTATTTTCTTCGACACCATTTTTATTAGCATCTTGCACTGGCCCACCTGTCATCTTCTTTGCAGCAAAAATCTGGTGTCAACAGTATGTGACACAACCAGAAGGCTTTGAGAAAAAGGGACAAGAAAAGATGGTGCTCAAACTGAAGAAGGCTTTATATGGTTTGAAACAAGCTCCTAGAGCTTGGAATGTGAAGCTGGATGGCAGTCTGAAGAAGATTGGGTTAATGTGATTGGTGTATATGTTGATGACTTGATAGTGACAGGTGGAGGTCCAAGAGAGATTGAAGTCTTTAAGAAGCAAATGACCTCTAAGTTTGAGATGAGTGACCTGGGCTTACTGTCATTCTATATGGGGATAGAGGTGGAGCAGAAGAAAGACTATTACTATCAAGCAAACAGTTATGCCAAGAAAGTTCTTGATCAGTTTTGGATGAGTGACTGCAATGCAACAAAGGTTCCAATGGATCTTGGTGCAAAGTTAGATGTAGACAAACAGGGGGAGAGGACTGATGCAAC
Organism: Panicum virgatum; assembly: GCF_016808335.1. Taxonomy (NCBI): domain Eukaryota; kingdom Viridiplantae; phylum Streptophyta; class Magnoliopsida; order Poales; family Poaceae; genus Panicum; species Panicum virgatum. Next base: position 27,883,194 of record NC_053141.1, on the reverse strand, counting down.
AATGTATAGGAGAATCATTGGATGTTTGAGGTACCTATTACATACAAGGCCAGACATGTCTTTCTCTGTTGGTGTAGCAAGTAGGTTTATGGAAAAACCTACAGTCAAGCATTTCAATGCTGTCAAACAGATAATGAGATACTTGAAGGGAACGCTGAACTTTGGTTTGGTGTATACTCAAGAGAAGAAGCCAGAAGAGTTAGTGGGGTACACTTACAGTGATAGTGGAGGAGATATTGTGGGAAGGAGGAGCACTAGTGGCATGGCCTTTTATCTGAATGAGGGACTGATCACCTGGAATTCTCACAAGGAGAAAATAGTGGCACTGTCATCTGTGAGGCTGAGTTTATGGCAACAACAGCTACAGCCAAGCAAGCTTTTTGGCTTAGAAATCTGTTGGGACAGATTGCAGCTACTGAACCAAGAGCAGTAATTTTGTATGTTGATAATAGTTCAGCTATAGCACTGATGAAAAACCCTGTATTTCATGGTCGAAGCAAGCATATAGATGTGAAGTTTCATTTCCTCATGGAGTGTGTAGAGCATGGACAGATTGTTGTCAAGAAATAAATTCACACTCTGGAGCAGAAGGCAGATGCACTGACGAAGCCTATGCCTGTTGTCAAGTTTGGGGTAATGAGACACCTGCTCGGGATCAGAGAGTTAGAGCTTGAGGATCATCAAGCTTAAGGGGGAGAATGTTGGTGAAAGCTTGATATTCACCGACAATCTGATGGCAATGGTGGAGCTGGATAAGTCGAAGCTGCTGTCGGACCCGGGACAGCGAGACTGCCCACGGGCACAGAATATCCTAGAGTAGGGAGTAGCACATGGTTATGCCCTACCTCTTTTTGTATCTACCCGAATAGGAGTAGAACTAATCGACGGTCTCGGGAACTAGCCGAACCTCTCGGACTAGAATCCTAACAGAACTCGACTAGGATTTCCATGTAACCCTGTTCCCCCAGTTCATATAAGGGCGAATAGGGACCCCTCCAAAAACATCGGACAATACTAGAGGGAATACAAACCACCACACAGGATGTAGGGTATTACGCTCCGACGGCCTGAACCTGTCTAAATCCTTGTGTTCCTTGCACCATCGCGTTCTGATCTCGGTGAGTCCCTACTCATAATCACTCTCCTCGGGATACCCCTCGGAGAACCTGATGGTAAAACACCGACAGCTGGCGCCCACCGTGGGGCTTCTCGCCAACGATCGTCAGAAGAATACGATGGCTTCTCTCAACGACAATCCTTTGCTCGAAAAAGGCACTTCCTTTCTCGTCGGCTCTTGGATCTTCATCGTCGACGGATCAGGTGGCTTCGAAAGTTGCTCAATCGGTCAAGATCCCCCAGAAGTTCCAGAAGCCGCGAAACAACGCGAATTCGACGAATTCATTAACCAACTCGAGGAAGTCAGATTTTCGAACCTCAACAATGAAGCCTGAATTCAACCCGAATTCGACGCAATCAAAGCCAGAACACTCTCCGAATTGGAAGAGGACTTAGAAAAACTGCTGGAAGAGTCCAAACAAGAAACTTCCACGAACGAAAAGACCACACTTTCCAATTGCATCCGCGTTGCTGAACCAAGTCTTCGGAAGAAAAAGTCAAAGACTAACTTCAAGAAATCTACTCGCAAAAAGAAGCAGCCGAAAAACAATTTATCAAACATCGATGATATCGATGAAAAGATTGAGCACCGCCTCCAGAAAGCCGAAGACACGCCCGACGTTAGCACCTCTCTCGAGGAATTCTCCAACCAGTGGATTATCAACTCCACAGAGCTGGAACAAGATGAAGCTTTCATCAAATATCTCGAAGAATTGGACGAAACAATTTCTGAAGACGAACTAGCTGAATGGTCACACGACATTGTCCTATTCATGGAAGGATTATCTAATCCCGACAAGCTTGAGGCTCTCTAGGAACAGTCCAAAGCGAAGAAGCTGTGGGATAACTCGCACAGGTCACTGGATCAACATTCATCACAACCTCACCCCGCAGAAGACTCTGTGTCAATCGAAGACTACATGAGTCGCTGGCGCAACGTCATCCAAATTCCGAATTCCCCTACACCACGAGGAGATCACCGCACGCCGTGGATATTTTCTCCGGAGGAACATGACAATTTGGACAAATATGACAAATTCATAAATGAACTATTAGTTCGAATTGAAGGCGGATGGCCCCCAGTGGACCACACTCCGCACGACGAAGACCTTCTGCGATTTACTCTCGGACTCTCTCCCCGAGTCGAGCATGACAAGGAAGCCTACCCGGCTTCAGACATTAAAAGAAACCGACTCGCGCCACAACCCGATTTGGACAAGGAGACCGAACCCGACAAGAGGTCGACTTCTGTAGTCACTATAAAAGGAGAGAGACAGCAATTCTCAGAAGATGAAGAACTACCGTTCCAACAGGGCTTTCCACTCAAGGAAGACAACACCAATTCGAAAATCCACGATCACAATCGCGAAATTTTCATAGCCTTTCTCTTGGACGCCACGAACCAAAAAGATAACTCCATAGCATTAGAAGACCTGGACTATGATGATTTCCTTCCTGAACCAGAGGTGAACGAAGCAACAACAACTAGTTGCGAAATTCCATCACCTCCACCAGGAATCACAGTCACTGTTCATCTGGACAACAACCCGAAGATGATCAAGACAGAGCACCATCAACAACTCGGTGACTCCTTTGACTATTCCAACAACGACTTACACAATGTTATCAACATTGGTCGCAACTCGAAAACAGTCATCATCAACAAAGGGGAAGACCATGAAGAAGTCGAAGCCTACAATCCGACATCCAACTATCGGATACCCGATATCTGCAGGTACAACTCGCGAAAGAGGCGCCGCGACAAGGCAGCACCTCCTTCCCAACCAAAGTAGTTGACGATTGATTCCACTCACCAGAAGATTCACTCAAGATGCTTTCTGCACCCCAAAGGAAAGCACTCGAGTTTCCAATGCATCACCCTTCGCAAAGCACTCGGAGCACCTCCAATTTCTGCCAACAAAGACAACAAAGAAGAGAGCCAATACGAGCAATGTCATGCCTAACAAATGAAGACAAATGTGCCAGTCATGCAATGGAGTCATCTATAAGGCTTACCCCCGGCCTTACACCCAATAAAGCCTAGGATGGGTTCGCCCGAGCTCTGACTCGAGTCATCTATTGGGCTTACCCCCAGTCTTATACCCAATAAAGGCTAGGATGGGTTCGCTCGAGCTCTAACTCAACATCAAAACTACTCGCACTGGCAACCGAGTCATCTATTGGGCTTACCCCCGGTCTTATACCCAATAAAGGCTAGGATGGGTTCGCCCGAGCTCTGACTCGAGTCATCTATTGGGCTTACCCCCGGTCTTATACCCAATAAAGGCTAGGATGGGTTCGCCCGAGCTCTGACTCAATAATCAAAACTACTCGTACTGGCAACCGAGTCATCTATTGGGCTTACCCCCGGTCTTACACCCAATAAAGGCTAGGATGGGTTCGCCCATGCTCTGACTCGAGTCATCTATTGGGCTTACCCCGGTCTTACACCCAATAAAGGCTATGATGGGTTTGCCCGAGCTCTGACTCAGTGCACCACTCATGTTGGCAGAAGACAAATACTCAAACTGATCCCCGGTCTAACACTCAATAAAGGCCAGGATGGATCCACCCGAGAAAAATTCTGACATAAAGAATCTGAGTGCTTCAAAATTGGATGAAAGAGAAGATTTTGTCGCCGGTGACATGAGCTCCCCCTCCCAAGGGGTTACTTCTTCAAGAGTAGATACTCCATCAGTTACCTCGAATACCAACCTTTCTTTGTTCACTCAGAGTCAAAGGCACGACGAATCGAGTAACTGGGGCTAAGGGACATTTTCTTTGCGGCCCTAGAGACAAGTTCTCTACCTTCAGGAGTAAAACCTAAGAGACATGAACTCCCCCTCCCAAGGGGTGGTAACTCCTTTGACTACCTCGAATACCAACCTTTCTTTGTTCACTCAAAGTCAAAGGCACGACGAATCGAGTTGTCGTGGCCTACGGCCCTAGAGACAAGTTCTCTACTCTCTCGTCCATGAGGCGACACATTATCGACTACTACGGTACTCGATGGGGCAAGCTTCCTATTTCCCAAGAGAAACCTTTCGTCCATGAGATGACTTCTTCGACTACTGTGGTACTCGATCCTCGGATGGGACATGGTCCCTATTCTTCTCGTCCATGAGGTGACACATTATCGACTACTACGGTACTCGATGCCCGGATGGGACATGGTCCCTATTCTTCTCGCCCGCGAGGCGACAATTGATCGACTACTGCCGTACTCGATCTTTGGATGGGACAAGATCCCTATTTCCCAAGAGGAACTTCTCGCCCATGAGGCGATAATTGATCAACTACTTCAGTACTCGATCTTCGGACGGGACAAGATCCCCATTTCCCAAGAGGAATTTCTTCGTCCATGAGACGACAAATTCTCGACCATTTCAGTACTCAATATTCGGACGGGACAAGATCCCTAACTCCCAAGAGGAATTTCTTCATCCATGAGACAACAAATTATCGACTACTTCAGTACTCGATCTTCGGACGGGACAAGATCCCTATCTCCCAAGAGGAATTTCTCCATCCATGAGACGACAAATTATCGACTACTTCAGTACTCGACCTTCAGAGGGACGTATTCCCCATTTTCTAAGAAGATTCTCTCATTCATGAGACGACTATTTCAACTACTTCGACACGCCATCCTCGGACGGGACCAGCTCCCTATCTCCCAAAGAGGAATTATTTCTTTGTCCACGAGACAACAACTGATCGACTACTCCGGTACTTGATCCCCAGATGGGAAAAGTTCCCTATCTCCAAGGACTTAATCATCCAAGAGACAACAACTCATCGACTGCTAGGCACTCGATTCTGATCACCCTCAAATGCAGAAAATAATCGACTACTACAGTACTCGAACAAATTCTCCCTTTCCTACAAAGGAACTACTCATCCACGAGACGACAACCAAATCGATTACTACAGTACTTGAAGATGCAACCCAAGAAAGCCGACGACAAGCTTCGTAAAAAGGCAATCAGTCGAACAGTCGACAACTCAAGAGAAAAAGTACTATACATCAGAAGGATAAAAGTACTCAACTGGACTGACACCCACACAAAATCCAAGAGGACATTACAACAATTGTTCAACCCTCTGGCACTGGCTCCAAGCTGCTGATAACCTTATCAGCGATGGGTTTCATCTCCGTGACATATTCAGAGAATCGCTCCTCCGAACAGCCAATGGCAACCCCATCGCCAATAAAGGACAAGTTCACGGAAGGGAGAAAGGACTTAACTAATCCCCAAGGCATGAGCCAAGTAATCCCTAGAGGTGTCGGAGAAGAAGCTACCGAGTCGCTGGGGGGCTCCACGAAGACACTCCAATAGACTCTTCCCACCAGCTTCCTCGTCCTCGACCATGTCGACGACTACCTGAGCTGCCGCCTCAAGATCAGCTAGCTGCTGAGCCTTTTGATCTCGATCAGCCGACAAGTCTCTGATCTGCTTCATATCGCTGACCATTTGCTTATAAGCGTTAGCCTTGATCTTGGACAGCTTCTCCACAGCATCTGCGTGACGATACACAACATTGGTCAGATCAGTCACCTCATTATCCTTTCGCAACAATAAGCTTTTAAGCTCTGTCAAAGCAAGGAAAACATAAGAACAGAAGAAAATTACTCGAAGGACAAGCATCAAAGAAGGAAAAGAATACCTTTCTTCTCCTTAGCAGCAGTCTAGACCTTCTCCTGCAGCTTGGAGGCTTTATCCTTCAAAGCAGAATTATCCTGCTTCAAAGCGTCAACTCGGGCCTCCAGAAGCTTGACCTTTTCTGACTGCTCTTGAGAAGAATTCTCAAGAGCAGCCATCTTCTCAAGCTGTAACTCTTGGTCAGCCGTCAACTGGAGACCCTCTCCAGTCCGCCGAAGGATCTCGGCCTGTTCTGCGACTTGCTTAGCCAGATCCTGTCATCAAGACAAAGTCAAGAAAGGAGTACTCGACAACTCAATAAAAGTACCCGAGCACAAGAAGCTACTTATAGCAAGAGTAGAATGACAGCCCAGAATCTCCTGGGCTACAGCAGTCGATCCCTTGACTGGCTTCTCCGCCTCCTGCTGCGACGGCTCCAGCGGAATCGGATCAACATTCGCAGTAGGCGGAGGACTCTTCGGCCGATCCCTGGTCTGCTTGTCTAAAAAGCACCAAAGGCATTAACAAAAGCTCGACGAAAAAAACCAGTCGATCACATCAAGTCACTCACTGGTGCCCGCGACCAGAGAATTCTTATTCTTCTCCTCGGTGACCAGATCTTCTGCTGCTCCAGCAGCAGAATCAGCCATCTGATCACCCTCCTTTGGTGAACTAGGAGGCAGCTGGGCGATGTTCTTAAGGGAACCAAAGATCCCTTTCTCCGACTCATCAAACCCAAGGGCATCGAGATTGCTACAAAAGGAAGAAGTACTCCACACTTCAATAACAAAATCAAAAGCAAAGCAGAAAGCAGTCGATCAACAAATCGCACTTACTAAGAGGAGTGTTTGAGCACAAATTTCCTCGATCTAGTAAACTTCGGGACCACACTCAGCCCCGAAGCACTCTGCCCCTTCGCAGAACCACTCCCGCCAGATTCAGCCGGCGTAGCGGGAGTCGTGATGGCCAGGCTCTCGACAGAGCCCACCGCCTGTCTCTTGGAAGGAGAAGGAGGCCTAAGAAGAGGAAAAGCCATCAAAATCAAGCACAACAACTCAGAAGGGTACCAAGCCGTAATCACCTGTCACTACTCCCAGCAGAAACGTCACTCCACTTTCGAGTCCTCGAAGACTCGACGGACGGCTCACCCGCCCGCTCCTGGACGTCAGACGCCATCCGACTTGCCGAAGGACCTGCAAACAAAGATCCAACTGCGATCAAACAAGGATCCAAAAGCAACTCCAAACCAGAACAAAAGGCAAAAGAAGTCAGATGCACACTTGAGTCAGTATGTGCCAAGGGCACATCTTCAGTGTAACACCCTAATTTAAATTTCAGCAATTATAAAAAAATTAATTGGCTTTATTTAATTTTCTAGGATTTAATTTGCTTAGGCTTGCATTTAATCTAATTTTGTTGCATAAGTAATTAAAATTTATTTTAGGGCTAACTTGTTTGTGCATTCATGCTGGTGCATTGTTTTATCTGTTTGTTTGAGTGCTAGGGTTGAATTCAAACTCAAGTTTGAATTCAATAGTTTGAGTGAAATTCAAAACCCAGAAAAAGAAAAGGGAACCAGCGTCCCAAGAACCAAATCAGCACAGCCCAAAACCTTCTCTCCACACGATCTGCCCTAGCAACCAGCTTGGCCCAAACCCTGCTCCACGCCCAGCCAGCCCGCCACCTCCTCCTTCTTTCCTGCCCGTGGCCCAGCAAGCCAGTGTCGGCCCAGTCCGCCCCGCTCGGCCCAGCTCGCACGGCCTGCTCCTCCCTCTCCCCGCCTGGCCCGCGGCCCAGCTACCCACCTTGCGCTAGGCGCAAGCGCCGCAGCTAGCGCCCCGCTCGCTGCAGCCCCGGCCCACACGTCAGCCGCTCTCTCCCCGCTATCGCCCAGCGCTGGCCCCTCGCGTGTCGCCCTCAAGCTGCCAATCCGACCCCACCTGTCATCTCCGCCTTCCCCGTCACGCCGCGCCGTCCCGGTCGGGAATCTCGCCGGGACCATCCCGGGGGCACACACGCCGATATCCCGCCCCCCTCCTATAACTGGTCCCACGACCCCCCTGCACCCGCACTTCCCACGTCCAGCCACCGAAACCTAGCGCACCACCCCGCTTTGCCCCGCCCAGTGCCGCTCCTCTGCGCCGCCGTGAGCACACCGCTCCGCTGCCCTTTAGCTCGTGCCAACCCTCGCAGCAGCTTCACCGTGTGATCAGGAGCGTCGCCGAGCCCGCTAATCTCGAGCTCAGCCCCGCAGGTGAGATCGGCTCAGAGCCATTGCTCAACCCCGGCGATCCTCAAGCCGTGCTGACCCTTCTCCTGGGATCGCAGAACACTGCCGCACTCGCCTGTGGAGTCCAGGAGCCGGAAGCGCTCGACATTGATCTTCTTCCACGAGCTCGGTTCTGCACCACCACCGGAGCTCAACGCCGACCACCCCTGCGCTGTACCTCCGGCAAATCCCAGCCTCGGTGAGCACCCCCGTGATCCCCTCCTTCTTTTGCGCTAGTTATCCTAGTGCGTAGATCCATCTTGAGCGAGATCACCGCTGCCGGTGCGCTGTGGCTCCGCCCGCCGCCATGGATCCACCGCCCGCTCGTTGAAGTGTGGTAGCTGAGTCCCTGAGTAGTTTCGCCTGGCCGTGCGGAAGCTTCTAATCCCAAAACCCAACCTGGATCGGGCCCGGGACCGCGTTATCGCGGCATGCCGGCGACCCAGTGCCGCCCTTGCCGTTGCGCTACACGCCCGGGCCCTGCTCTTGCTCTCCCATGCGCCCAGATGCTTTTGACGTCGCGCGTACTCCCTCCCAGACCAAGCTCCGCTCGAAAACAACCCCAGATGGCCAACTTCGCCCAATGCCGGTGAGTCGCCGCCGCGGAGCGCCTGTTCCGGCGACTCCCGCCACCCCTGCTCCTCGACCAAGTCTCATGGGCCGCGCGATCTCCATCGGACGGCCCGAAACAAACTAGCCCGAGGTCAACTGGACCAGAAAATGGTCAGCGCCTGTCTTTCTTGCAAAAGAGCCCCTGCTGTCTTTCAAAATAAACCCACAGTCCCTGTCTGTTTAAAAATAATTCCAAATCCGCCCCTGCTTTTATGTTTTAGACCCTGGGTTTCTTTAAAATAGAACCCGCAGTCCAGCCTGGTAGTTTTTGCGCATTATCCCCAGAATCTACCCATTAATTATGTTTTAGTCCTTAGTTTTTGCGCAGAAGCCCCTAGAAACCCTGTTTTCTTGCAGTTTAGCCCCTGGACCTTGTTTTAGCTCTAGATTTCACGTTCTAGCTCCGTTTTAGGCGTTCTTTATGTCCACGCGATCGTTGTAACGCGTAGAATAGTTTTAGCTTAGTTTTGTTTGTTGTTTTTATGTATTGTTGTACTGTTTCTTAGCTTTTGCCTTTGTTTGCATGTATGTGTATGTGCTGGACTTGTTTTGGCGTTGCGATCGTGAGTAGACGTTGATCCATCTGAGGAGTACCAGGAGCAATCTTCAGGGCAGTTTGAGCAGCAGGAACAGTTTGGGAAAGGCAAGTATAACATGAACAACACCTATCACTTTAAATACATTTTAATACTGTATGCCTATAATGACTTTCCTAGCCACTTTATATCCTTTATATATCCTTTGGGTTGCATTTTGGTTAGTTGTGCTAGGTGCCGCGCTATAACACACTTGGTCCTTTTTAATTAATTTGATTAATGGTATATGCAACTTAATTTTGAGAGTGGCCCATTTGAGGGGCTCACGTCTCGTTAAAATTGGTTTTTGTTAGAAACATGGTTTAGGGGGCCAGCACGGTGCTTAGTGCTTGGTTGGCCACTCTCCATAAGGACCGGTTCATAGAGCGACAACCTGGGACAATAGGGCTACCACAAGACTGGAATGGGACGGTCTTGGCTTACTAATTAGGTCTTTTTGGTTTGGAGTAACTTACCTGCGGGGCAAAGGGTGGTAAGCTTCAATGGTCTCTGCTCCTCTGGCTTGGTCTGTGCTTGGTTTGCGCACCTGTGCTTGTACCCCCATGAGGTGGGCCCCATCATCGCCGATCCAACTCTTCGCGGTTACGCCTTACCAACGAGATTCTTTGTAACATCCTCGTAGTGAGTTTGCTAGTCATCTCACCAAAGGAAGTGTGATGAACAACTAGCGTAGCTCACGACTTGTGGGTAAAGATGTGCAACCTCTGCAGAGTGTAAAACTGGTATACTAGCCGTGCTCACGGTCATGAGCGGCCCAGATCCTCCTTTTGATTAGTGAGGTGATCTTCCTTTGGTTAGGGAGGTTCCCCCGGGTGGTTGGTTTGGTTTGGTTCTCAGTAGTTCATGATTAATTTTGATTAATTACTATGTAACTGAGTTTTTGGTAATTCATCAACTTGTAGTAATTAGCTTTAATAAAATTTTGCCAAGACGTAAAAGCTAATGCAGTTGAGTCAGCCAACCTTAGAGTCTCATAGTTTGTGTTATACTTGTTGAGTACAAGTTGTGTACTCACTCTTGCCTACTCTACTTTTTTCCTCTTGGCACAATCTACTGCTGCTCAGTTCCTGCCGATGCGAGGGAGTTCACTCAGCGCTACCAGGACTACGAGGACTTCTAGGCGTTCGTCTCCCAGTTGACGTCCCTGTGGCGCTCTGCTTCGTCGAGAGTTTATGTATATGTTTTTACGCTTCCGCTGTATCAGACATTTTTTCATTGATGTAATAAATAACATTCATACTCGCTTTATTATATCTTTTACGTGATATGTGCTGTGATATATTGTTCATTCTGTTGTATATACGTGTGACTTGATCCTGGCACGTATTTGATTGCTCGATTTATGTCATTTTATAAACCGGGTGTTACAGAGTGGTATCAGAGCCGTATCGACTGTAGGATGAAAGCCTAGATAGAACTGGTCGAGTTTTAAGTCTTCTTCTCTCTCAGCCTTGTCTGCTGAAACTATTTTGCTATTATACTCCTTGAATTCTAAGATTTTTACTCGTCCTGCCCTGATTTCTCTCTATAGAATAGTTTCCGTAGATTCTGGCCTGAAGAAAATCATTTAACCATCATAGGTATAAGCTAGATGACCCGTTTATAATAATACGATAGCACGTTCTGCGACGCGTTGTGTTAAGTCGAGTCGTGTGTTAAACTCGGCTAAGTTGTGAAATTGTATGCTTGTTATTATGCTACATGTTTGATTTGGATTTTTGAATGGTTGCATAGTTTAGTAGTTAAATTTTGTTTAATGAAAATCAGTTTTAAGTTAATGTTAATTAATTAATAAAATGAGTTAGATCGCTGGGGGTAAAACCATCCACTCTATCCTCTCTACCTTATCATGCCTTGGGCTTCTATCTTGCTTGTTGAGAAGAAGGATAGCGCGAAGAGGATGTGACATTCCAGAATTCTCCGACGAGGACGTCGGTTTCTATAAGGGGGTAGGGATGTGACACCCCGGCCTACAGATAGTACTGGAGAATTTGAGAATCTCTCAGATGAGGCAGAAGAGTTATTCTATAGTTCTCTTTTTCGGGTTTATGTGACATCTATCTGGAGTTAGCAGTAGTGATGCATGGGTAGTGTTGTCCAAATAAGATAGAACTTTAAATAGTGGGGTTTTTCTCTCTTCCTTGACCTTACCAATCTGTGTTTCCTCTTTACCCCAGCTCAGATGTCAGCAGAACAAAACGGCTTTGGAGATAGTGCAATGGGTGATGGTGTTCATGCAACTGTTTCCGTGGAGCAGCCGATAACGGTACAAGATCAGTCTTCGCAAATAGCATACCACCCGAAGAATGGTGAGAAAGCTTGTCTGTGTTGCCAGTTCTATGGCGTTCCTTGTCGTCAAGTTCATACGACTGAAGATGAAGCCACAACTAGGAGGAACCAGAGGTTGTTCTCCAGTACAAAGAGAAAGAGGTCTCATCAAGAGCAGCTAGCAGAGGATTCCCTTTTCCTTGACGGTCCAGCAGTCGAAGAGCTACAGACCATCCAGAAGAGAAAGGATACTGAGTGCTCTAGAGATACACAGGTCAAGAACCAAGAACTCTATGATTATGTTGATGGGTTGACTATCACTATGAATGTGATTCAACCAAGTAGCGCCATTCACCACCGTCGCATGTGCTACCAATGCAGGCAAGAAGGTCATTATGCCAAAAGTTGCCCACAGAATCACCTGTCACTGGTAGCACCAGTCCAGGACCTTAAGGGAATCAGCCCTACGCGTACCAGTGGTGACGAGACCCACCTTATTTCCGGGATCTGCTCCAAGCAAGATGCCCAGAATGATCAGGCTCAGCAGCAGGTGATACCAGTGTGCAGTGATCGTACAAAGTATGAGCAATCCAAGAAGGGACCAAAAGAGTACCTCCAGGGAAGAGTTCACCATGTGTCAGCAGAAACCGTTCGAGGTGATAGTCCAGTCATTCTTGGAATGCTTCAAGTCAACTCAATTCCAGCCTCAGTGTTGATAGACCCTCGTGCTACACATTCATTCATCAGTATGCAGTTTGCTGCTAAGCATGAGATATTGAAGCTTCCCATGAGGAAGAGAATGGTCGTCAAATCATCAGGAAAAGAACAAATCTCCAGTTACATATGTCCTTGAGTCAGCATGAGGATAGGCGAGGCAACCTTCCCTGAGGACCTTATTGTAATGAAGTCAACAGGAATCGATATCATTCTTGGTCAAAATTGGTCAGATCGAAACAAACTTGTGATGCAGCCTACCAAAAGAATGGTAAAGGTCCAGACCTTGTCAGGAGAGCAAATTGAGCATGAGGTTCAACATACTTCCAACTCAAGACATATGGGTACGAGAATCCAACTCTTTGTTTCTCTTTGCTAGCCAGCTCAGAATCTCGGGACGAGATTCCTGTAAGGGGGTAGGATTTGTAGCACCCTAATTTAAATTTCAGCAATTATAAAAAAATTAATTGGCTTTATTTAATTTTCTAGGATTTAATTTGCTTAGGCTTGCATTTAATCTAATTTTGTTGCATAAGTAATTAAAATTTATTTTAGGGCTAACTTGTTTGTGCATTCATGCTGGTGCATTGTTTTATCAGTTTGTTTGAGTGCTAGGGTTGAATTCAAACTCAAGTTTGAATTCAATAGTTTGAGTGAAGTTCAAAAACCAGAAAAAGAAAAGGGAACCAGCGGCCCAAGAACCAAATCAGCTCAGCCCAAAACCTTCTCTCCACCCGATCCGGCCCAGGAACCCACTCGGCCCAAACCCAGCTCCACGCCCAGCCAGCCCGCCACCTCCTCCTTCTTTCCCGCCCGCGGCCCAGCAAGCCAGCGCCGGCCCAGTCCGCCCCGCTCGGCCCAACTCGCACGGCCCGCTCCTCCCTCTCCCCGCGTGGTCCGCGGCCCAGCTTCCCTCGTCGCGCTCGGCGCAAGCGCCGCAGCCAGCGCCCCGCTCGCTGCGGCCCCAGCCCACGCGTCAGCCGCTCTCTCCCCGCTCTCGCCCAGCACTAGCCCCTCGCGCGTCGCCCTCCCGCTGCCAATTCGACCCCACCTGTCATCTCCGCCTTCCCCGTCGCGCCGCGCCGTCCCGGCCGGGAATCTTGCCGCGACCTTCCCGGGGGCACACACACCGAGATCCCGGCCCCCTCCTATAACTGATCCCGCGACCCCCCTGCACCCACACTTCCCATCTCCAGCCACCGAACCCTAGCGCACCGCCCCGCTTTGCCCCACCCGGTGCCGCTCCTCTGTGCCGCCGTGAGCACACCGCTCCGCTGCCCTTTAGCTCGTGCCAACCCTCGCAGCAGCTTCGCCATGTGATCAGGAGCGTCGCCGAGCCCGCCAATCTCGAGCTCAGCCCCGCGTGCACAAGAATTTGTTCCGTGACCGCCGCCACAGGTGAGCTCGGCTCCGAGCCATTGCTCAACCCCGGCGATCCTCCAGTCGTGCTAACCCTTCTCCTGGGATCGCAGAACACCGCCGCACTCGCCTGTGGAGTCTAGGAGCTGGAAGCGCTCGCCATTGATCTTCTTCCACGAGCTCGGTTCTGCACCGCCGCTGGAGCTCAATGCCGACCACCCCTGCGCTGTACCTTCGGCAAATCCCAGCCTCGGTGAGCACCCCCGTGATCCCCTCCTTCTTTTGCGCTAGTTATCCTAGCGCGTTGATCCACCTTGAGCGAGATCACCGCTGCCGGTGTGCCGTGGCTCCGCCCGCTGCCATGGATCCGCCGCCCGCTCGTTGAAGCGCAGTAGCTGAGTACCTTAGTAGTTTCGCCTGGCCGTGCGGAAGCTTCTAATCCCAAAACCCAACTTGGATCGGGCTCGGGACCGCGTTATCGCGGCACGCTGGCGACCCAGTGCCGCCCTTGCCGTTGCGCTGCACGCCCGGGCCCTGCTCTTGCTCTCCCAAGTGCCCAGATGCTTTCAACATCGCGCGTACTCCCTCCCAGGCCAATCTCTTCTCGAAAATACCCCCAGATGGCCGACTTCACCCAACGTCGGTGAGTCGCTGCTGCGGAGCGCCTGTTCCGGCAAGTCCCGCCACCCCTGCTCCTCGACCAAGTCTCATGGGCCACGCGATCTCCATTGGACGGCCCGAAACAAACCAGCCCGAGGTCAACTGGACCAAAAAACGGTCAGCGCCCGTCTTTCTTGCAAAAGAGCCCTTGCTGTCTTTCAAAATAAACCCGCAGTCCTTGTCTGTTGAAAAATAATTCCAAATCCGCCCCTGCTTTTATGTTTTAGACCCTGGGTTTCTTTAAAATAGAACCCGCAGTCCAGCCTGGTAGTTTTTGCGCGTTAACCCCTGAATCTACCCATTAATTATGTTTTAGTCCTTAGTTTTTGCGCAGAAGCCCCTAGAAACCCTGTTTTCTTGCAGTTTAGCCCCTGGACCTTGTTTTAGCTCTAGATTTCACGTTCTAGCTCCGTTTTAGGCATTCTTTATGCCCATGCGATCGTTGTAATGCGTAGAATAGTTATAGCTTAGTTTTGTTTGCTATTTTTATGTATTGTTGTACTGTTTCTTAGCTTTTGCCTTTGTTTGCATGTATGTTTATGTGCTGGACTTGTTTTGGCGTTGCGATCGTGAGTAGACGTTGATCCATCTGAGGAGTACTAGGAGCCAACTTCAGGGTAGTTTGAGCAGCAGGAACAGTTTGGGGAAGGCAAGTATAACATGAACAACACCTATCACTTTAAACACTTTTTCATACTGCATTTTAATATTGTATGCATATAAGGACTTTCCTAGCCACTTTATATCCTTTATATATCCTTTGGATTGCATTTTGGTTAGTTGTGCTAGGTGCCGCGCTATAAAACACTTTGTCCTTTTTAATTAATTTGATTAATGGTATATGCAACTTAATTCTGAGAGTGGCCCGTTTGATGGACTCACGTCTCGTTAAAATTGGTTTTTGTTAGAGACATGGTTTAGAGGGCCAGCACGGTGCTTAGTGCTTGGTTGGCCACTCTCCATAAGGACCGGTTCATAGAGCGACAACCTGGGACAACAGCGCTAGCACAAGACTGGAATGGGACGGTCTTGGCTTATTAATTAGGTCTTTTTGGTTTGGAGTAACTTACCTGCGGGGCAAAGGGTGTTAAGCTTCAATGGTCCCTGCTCCTCCGGCTTGGTCTGTGCTTGGTTTGCGCACCTGTGCTTGTACCCCCGTGAGGTGGGCCCCATCGTCGCCGATCCAACTCTTCGCGGTTACGCCTTACCAACGAGATTCTTTGTAACGGCCTCGTAGTGAGTTTGCTAGTCATCTCACCAAAGGAAGTGTGATGAACAACTAGCGTAGCTCACGACTTGTAGGTAAAGATGTGCAACCTCTACAGAGTGTAAAACTGGTATACTAGCCGTCCTCACAGTCATGAGCAACCCAGATCCTCCTTTTGATTAGTGAGGTGATCTTCCTTTGGTTAGGGAGGTTCCCCCGGGTGGTTGGTTTGGTTTGGTTCTCAGTAGTTCATGATTAATTTTGATTAATTACTATGTAACTGGGTTTTTGGTAATTCATCAACTTGTAGTAATTAGCTTTAATAAAATTTTGCCAAGACTTAAAAGCTAATGCAGTTGAGTCAGCCAACCTTAGAGCCTCATAGTTTGTGTTATACTTGTTGAGTACAAGTTGTGTACTCACTCTTGCCTACTCTACTCTTTTTCCTCTTGGGACACTCTACTC
Organism: Panicum virgatum; assembly: GCF_016808335.1. Lineage (NCBI taxonomy): Eukaryota > Viridiplantae > Streptophyta > Magnoliopsida > Poales > Poaceae > Panicum > Panicum virgatum. The sequence goes on along the minus strand of NC_053141.1, from coordinate 27,867,285 downwards.
CTGCTCAGTTCCTGCCGACGCGAGGGAGTTCACTCAGCGCTACCAGGACTACGAGGACTTCTAGGCATTCGTCTCCCAGTCGACATCCCTATGGCGCCCTGCTTCATCGAGAGTTTACGTATATGTTTTTACACTTCCGCTGTATCAGACATTTTGTCATTAATGTAATACATAACATTCATACTCGCTTTATTATATCTTTTACGTGATATGTGTTGTGATATATTGTTCATTCTGTTGTATATACGTGTGACTTGATCCTGGCACGTTTATGATTGCTCGATTTATATCCTTTTATAAACCGGGTGTTACATTCAGGCAGCGGAGGCCTACTCTGATAGTTTTTGGGATTAATATGCACGAAAGATATCGAATCAACTCGACTACTCGACAAAAAGTACTCGAACTACATTTCAGTCGACTACTCGAAACAGTACCTCCCGAGGATGCCTGATAGTGCTGAAAGTTCCAGCAACGTTGGCTGTCCCTGGCACGTTCTTCAACAGTTCCAACACCCAATCCTTCAGATCATCTTTAGAAATCTTGGTTCGGGTATAATGGGAAGGATCCGCCTCTCCCGTATACTGGAAGCCCAAATTGACCCGCTGCTGCAGCGGCTGGATCCTGCGCATCGACCAATGCGCAATCACAGACGCACCTCAAATCTGGTGGTCTGCCTTTAGCTTCTCAATCTCCCCCAGAAGAAAGTTAACCTGATCCCCCCTCCCCATGGAATTCCAATTCGACTTCTTCACAAGGGGGCCAGGAGTACGAAGAGGGAGGGAAGAAGAAAGATTCCTAATATAAAACCACATCGACTTCCAGTCGATGACCTTGTCACTCAAATCGTAGGGGATATACTTAGGTTTCCTCCCCTGATGAAATTGCAACCCGGCTCCTCCAACTACATCCACCTTCTAACCGTTGGGATGAGGTATCAGATGAAAGAAATACTGAAACAAATCAAAATGGGGCTCGATCCCCAGGAAGGCTTCACACAAGTGGACAAAGATTGAGATGTGAAGGATGGAATTAGGGGTCAAGTGATGCACTTGAACCCCCCAGTAGTAAAGGAGGCCACGAAAGAAGTCAGAAATAGGAAAACCGAGGCCCCGAAGAACATGAGGAAGGAAAACAACAGGTTCGTCTCCACCCTCATGAGGAAAAGATTCCCCCTCGGACCTACGCCATTGGATCACTTTCTGGGGTTGAAGAAGATGTTTTCCCATAAGATCTAGAAGATGGGACTCGGTACACTTACCCGACTTCCACCCATGGACCTCCGCCTCGCTAGCGGCAGCATCATCCACCTTCCCCTTTGAAGCAGATCTCTTCGGCGCCATGAGAACGATTCCCTCTTGCTTCACGCTCGGGGGCTAGAGGTGGCTAGTTTCTCACGTCACTCAGAAGCAAGAGTAGATGAGTTAGCGGTGGCGGAAGAGGGCTAGGGAAAGCGTGCTATACCTAGGTTTATAGCGGTGGCGGAAGAGGGCTAGGGAAAGCGTGCTATACCTAGGTTTACTCGAGCAGTTAAATAAGCAGAGCCAGTGGCAGTATGGTAAATAAACAAGAAACCCGCGCACCGGTTCTAGAGTTATTTCAGCCAACAAATCCCGGTTTTCCCCAAAGAAAGGGCGGAACCAGCGCAAAAACAGAAATTTCCATTCAACGATTACATTCCAATAAAGGAGAATACATAGATCTCAAGGGTTTCACCACTCAAAACCACTCGGTCTCAACTACAAAGAGAACAGCCCAAGGGCTGATACAAAGATACAAAGTTCGTTACTCCCAAAAGGGAGTAACCCGGATACATTCAGGGAGGAAAAGACTTGTTGTAAGAAGATATGGATGGATCCAGAACATCACAAATCCTCTTCTTGCATCTGTTCTTCTCCCTGATACGTTTTGCAACAAAAACAATGCCATCTCTCCAGAGGCCATCGGGGGAGACAACCATAGTCCCTACCCGAAAAAAGCTTCTGATACGGCTTCCACCAGCTCTCTATCCAGACAACTAGGATGGCTGCGATGTGAAGAGCGAAGGTGGCGGCCTGAGAGATAACAAGTGTTTGTGCTGCTCGCAAACACTCTTCTAGCACCTACAAGGACGAATCGAGTACCCTCATCAGGAGGTCGAGTACTCTCCAACGAAGAACTCCACATGGAGCCCATGGCTACATCTGCAAGAATGAAGATCCAAACTCAGCAGACCCTGCTTAAATAGAGGAAGCAGCAGAGCCATGGCCCAGCCCATGCCATCCAAGAAGCAGGGAGACTCACGGGCGAAACAGAAAAGATTCCGTAGCAGTACCCGCCACGTGAACCCACGGGCAAACGGTACACCGCACTGTCACCTTTTTAGAAGATTCGCTGCAGCACTGATGATATCAGAAAGATCGCAGAGGACATGATACGATCTCCTAGACCCTTAACCCCAAATCACATATTTAAATTCAAGGCTCGGGGGCTGCGGGACACGTATCATAAAAAGGCAACTTTTTCAAAAACATTGCAAGCACCAGAAGACTGAACTGATCCCCAGGCCGATTCGTCGAATCGAACTAAGGCTCGGGGGCTACTCCATATGGAGCGTGAGTACATCGCGCACCATATATCAAGACAGATTCGGGGCTTGAGCACCTCATAGCCTCGATGCAGCCGAAGAAGCACTCGAATGACTCTAAAGTGGACGACTCGCTCCAGAAGCACTCGAAGCGCTTGAAGTACCCAGCGGACGTCTTCAGAAGTGCTCGATGCCTGCAGGACTCGACTATGAAGAGCTCGGGGGCTTGTCGGACCCGAGACAGCGGGACTGCCCACGGGCACAGAATATTCTAGAGTAGTGAGTAGCACATAGTTATGCCCTACCTCTTTTTGTATCTACCAGAATAGGAGTAGAACTAGTCGACGGTCTCGGGAACTAGCCGAACCTCTCAGACTAGAATCCTAACAGAACTCGACTAGGATTTCCATGTAACCCTATTCCCCCAGATCATATAAGGGCAAACAGGGACCCCTCCAAAAACATCGGACAATACCAGAGGGAATACAAACCACCACACAGGACGTAGGGTATTATGCCCCAGCGGCCTGAACCTGTCTAAATCCTTGTGTTCCTTGCACCTTCGCATTCTGATCTCGGCGAGTCCCTACTCATAACCACTCTCCTCGGAATACCTGTGGCAGCCCCGCCTAAATTAATCCGGCTTAAGTGCGCTAACCACCACTGAAACGACAACTAGGGTTAACACGCACTTAAAACGGAGTAATCCGGCAGTGCTGTCGGGTAAAATCCCAATTAAATCACTTGAAATAGGATCGACAAAGCAGTTCAGAGAATACAACATTCCACAAATTTTACAGTACAAAGTATGAAACTGAATTCTTATTACAAACCGAGTTTGCATTTATAAAAGTACAACAGAGTTCAAGTTTGACGAAAAACAAACGATAGTCTAGCGTCGAAACCAGACGTCATGATAAAGCCCGTACATGACGTTAACCGTAACCTCCGATGTACCACCTGAAAAATAAAGCCACAAGCAAGGCTGAGTATACTAATACTCAGCAAGGCTTATCCGACTAAGGGTATTATTTGATGAGATTTTGTGCAACTAATTTAAAATATGATTTTGTGAATCATATACATGAGTCATACAAGAGGGACTAAAGTCAGCTGCATAATTGTCACGCCACGGGAGCTTAGCATGTGAATGAGGCCCCAAACAAATCATGGGAATGTGCAGAGTTCCATATGGGCGTCTACGCATGCAGTGCCGGTGCGTGTGTACGTACGTACGGGACTGTGTGTACACGTACTCAAACCTGGAGCAGCCGTGTGGCCAGGCCCGCACAATAGCCGCCGTGGCCTAGCAGATTCTAGAAGTATCATGATATCCCGAACTCTCTGGCCGTGACGACGACACGGCGTATTGATCCGTAGCAAAATGAGAGAAGCTTACGAACTAGCCGGCCGAGATGGGAATACGCGTGCATGCGCTAGCCTTGCTTCTAGCTTTCTCACGCACGTTCCTTTGGCCAGGCCCACGATGCAGTGAGCTTGCATGGCCCGGATGCTTATCTTGCTCGATTGAGATCACAGACGTATATTCTATCTCTCCGCTCTGCACGCTGAGCGGATGAGGCTTGCGGATTTCTCTCAACAGACTAGAGGCGGCGCCAAGTAGAAAACCTAGGGTAGCCCGTCGCCCTACCCCCTGCCTATATAAAGGCACGTAAGCCTAAGTGCTAGGGGTTCTTCCTCTCCACGGGGGGAGCGCAGCCAGGTGAAGGAGCCAGAGGAAGGTGCGCCCCCAGGTGATCTCCGTCGGAGATGCCAACGCCGTGCACTTCCTGCTTGCCTTGACGACTGGAGGAAGCCAGGGTTGGCGCACGGAGGAACCGGGAGACGTGCTCATCCTCTCCGCACCATGCATCGTCAAGCCGCCGCCTTCGCCCGGGGCGAAGTTCTCACAGGGGAGGAGTGGGAGTCCAGCCATCGGGACCCCATCGATCTGCTCGTCGTCGATGGCTCAGCCGCTCACGTCTACCTCGGCCCGGATCGAGTCGACGGCTCAGCAGCCCGCGTCTACCTCGGCCCGGCGCTCGTCGAATCATCATCCAATCCACATCGCCATGGTGCCGTACAAGAGCACGCCCGACGAAGTAGAAGTCGAGCTGGCAATAAAGACAGGTGGCCGGTGGCCGGCAGCGAGATCCACGCTGCATGTCGAGGCCCGGCTGCTCAACCGGCGACGACGGAGCTGCCACGAAGTCATCGAGGCACAACCTGATGGGGCTGGCGCTGCACATCTGAGCCCGGCCGCCGCACCAACGTCGATGTTGAAGCACGGTGCGACAAGGCCGGCACTGCACGTCCAAGCTGGCGCCGAGGACGACGGTGCCATCACGAAGACACCACGGGAGGAAGCAACGTCAAGCCGATGCCGCCGCCGTGAAGACGCCGAGGCATGAGACGCCGCCAAAATGGCAGCCGATGTTGTGATGCCGGGCCGGGCTATCACAAGACTTCGACGCCCAGAGGAGCCGTGTCGAGCCGGGAAGCCAGTTCGTCGACCAGATGCCCGACCGTGTGCTTGCATGCGAGCTCGTGCATGGCCACGAGCTCAAGTGCACACGTATAGCTAATGAGAAGATTAGCAGGCTACAGTAGCATGCACGAATAAGATGTGTACGTGCGCCACCATGGTAAACAAGTTACTTGAGCGCATCTATATATTATTCGCATCTATATATTATTTGATACGACGTCTCGTCGACTCGACTCGCAACCATGGGCTATTTACTTCTGCGATGACTACATACATGCCATCGACGACGGAAAGCGGCGCCTCTTTATCATCGTCGACCTCTACCTCGGCTCGACTGCCGGCGCAGAGGCAGCACCTCTCTCGTCGTCGACGCCGAACTAATCATCATCGGCGATCATCTCAGCTCGGCTGCGGCGGAGCGGCGACACCTGTCGTCATCGACGTCCGACTGCTCGTCGTGCCAAACTGCTCTTCATTCAATCCAGGATGGTGACATGACCGACGGCGATGCGGCCGAGGTTGCGGAGGGCACGGTGCCGCACGCCATCTGCTCGGAGCTTAAGAGGACGGCCCCTGGACGAGTATGTGCGCTGGACGTGGCTGCATGTGTTCACGCTCATGCATGCACATGCAAGTGCACGCTCCTGGCAAGCAAGTGACCAAGACCTTGCACGCTCTTGGCAAGCCGGCGACGAGACTCCGCTGCACCACCAGCTCGGGTGCCGAGTCAGCGACGACGGCGCCACCATGAAGCTATTGAAGCGCCGAGCGGCGGGGCTGACCCCGCACATCTCAACCTGGCTGCCGCACCAACGACGACACTGAAGCGCGCCACGATGAGGCCGGCATGGAGCTGCCGCCGAGGACGACAGCGTCTGCTGACTTCAGGCTGCCGCAAGATGATGCCGCCCCAGAGAGCTGCGCGGAGCCGAGAAGCCAATCTGCCACTCGGCCGAACACGCGCTCGCGCACAAGTCCATACGTGCATGACCAGAGATGTAAGTGCACCACACATGGCTAGCAAGCTAACTAGTTACAGTGCCATGCACCACAGAGCGTACGTGCATCACAAAGAAGAAAGCAAGGGAGCAAGTTGCACGTACGTGCAGATGTCTTCCTCGCCATTGCTCCGCCTACGATCTCGCCGGCTCTGCATCGACTACCCACCTCTACAACGACTACGATGCCGTTCGAGACCGACGAAGCCGGACGACTCAGGCGGGCGCTGCTGATGTCCCAGCACCGTTGCACCGGCTCATGGACCGACGATGCCATGGATGACGCCGACGCCATCTACACCACCACCACCACACATGCTCATGGGTTGGCGACACCCTCTTCATCGACAACATCGACTACCTCGACCACGACTAAGCTGCCACGACATCGACTCGGTCGAGCTTCAAGTCTTCTCCACGCATCGACATCCTACTACTATGACTACCACGCCATTCGAGACCGACGAGGCCGAACGACGCGGGCGGGTGCTGCTGATGCTCCAGCTGTGCTACACCGGCTCATGGACACCGACGAGGCCATGACGATGCCGACGCCCCATCTACACCACCACCATCATCATGCATGGAGAACGCGAAGCAAAGACCGAAGACGACGACCATGGCAGCTTAATTGGAGGTACTCCAGCAAGCTAGTATTGCGGAGGTAATTAACCGGGAGCTTTCTGAGGCTCCGGGAACCAGAAGACCAAATCGCCCAAGTTAGATCTGCCCAACGGCGGCAGGCTATGGAGCGCACACATATGTATGGGAACCTGTATTTGTATTTTACAAAAATATGAATAAAACTTGTGTTCCCGTCTCTTTTGTCTTTTGTGTATTTTTAATATACACTGGCACGCCCGCATCTTCTTTATTTTCCACGTAGAGAAAATCCTGTGTGATTTTTCTCTCAAAATAGGTATACTTAGCCCTTTTATCTAGACATGCAAGGCTTTTTGTTTGAGAGGTTTGTTTTGCCGAAAAACAGTAAAGAGTACATTCTTAATTTCAGGTTCTAGTTCAGTTAGCCATTCTAAGTGAGCATCTCTCCAATAGCATACATGGTGAAAACAATTATCTTTCATCATCCAACCAACCATATTCATCATCATCATCATCTTTCACTTCTTACTCTATGTGGCAAAAGGGTTAAGCAGTCCCAAACCATGAGAAGCGGACGATTCGAATCGAATTTGTTAACCTGGCCAGGCAGACCTAACACACACGCATGGGGATCGATGTCTCGCTTCGCCCACGCGACTTTTCCCTTCAATTCCCGCTTCACAGAACAGGCCCACCGCCCTTGACTACAAGAATCCACGCCACGGTACGACGCCGGGTCATGAGCCTTCTTGCACCCGCATGTGGCCGCATGAGAACAACGTTCAAAGATGGTGGGGAGTATGTTCTGGCCGCAGTTCAATCTAGTACTTAAGCTTACTGATTACCATATTTCTCGGTATGTGGTTAGTACGTTCAAATGCTTAACCACCACTACCACACACTGCGGCCTTATCCATTTTTACTAAACAGACGGGGTATCACAAGTACCACAACCCCGCCCGTGAGCCTTATAATTGCAGTATGTAGTAAACATTCAACTCCTATAATTCTCACGAGTGACAGGAAATCACTCGACTTCTACCAAACCATTAGCCTAGCCATCTAGCGACCTACACATACTAGTGTTCAAGCATAGGTACCTAGGAATCATGCAGCTAAGGTTCCAAGCAACTCCTTTAAACTTAAATGCACAAGTAGATAGAACTAATAAGTTGCATAAATTTAAAATAGATAGGATATGCTCCGGGGCTTGCCTGGGATTAACACTAGGTCCATGTTAGTTAGGAGATAATTGCTCAGCGAGCATCTTCCTTCGGTCGTGCACATCGGGATCCATCCGTCCATCTTCTGGACGTGCCCACCATTCACCGTCTTCTGGCTCGGCTCCAACATCACATCCTTCACGTGGTTCATCTATCGTACCTAAATGAAATGCAACAATGTATATGTATGAATGCAAAGTTCCAAGTTGCTTAGCGATTTAGATGTTATTACTTTTCCTTCACGATAAAGTTGTAGTCCAACATAATGTGAGTTTGGATGTGAAACTTTTACTTAACATTTCATGGGCAGTCATTTATAGAGTAGTAACTTAACATGATTTAGTTCATGAAAGGAACATGGTGGTTTTCAAAATTTTGCAAGCACTGGTAATAAACCACATCACAAGATTAAATTGTACAGGTCAAATCATGCAAGCACTGGTAATAAAATTTTAACTGAGTGTTGATGACCCGATGATGAGCCTACTGTACACTTTTCAAATTTAAAGGAGCACTACACAGGGCATGAAAAATAAAGTAATTTATAGTGGCAAAGATCAAGATTAATTTATGCAGACCATTCTACTAAGATTCTGTTAAGTAATAAACCCTAAACTTTTTGTGGAGCATCTACACAACTAGGATATGATTTCGTGCAACTTTCATCTACAAACATGCAGTATAATGACCAGTGCAAAAATAACAAACTAGACATAGGAATAACACAAGCTAAAAATTATCTCTGCTTCTTCTAGGCATTTGACCTTCAAATTTTTCCTACAAGTTTATCTACTCTAATATAGCAACTGGTAAAAGTGTCGTAAGTTTCCAAGTACCAGAACTATTTATCATGAGATAGCACTATTAACCATGGATTTAAATCAAAACCAAAGCTAGAGAGTTGTGATGGCTCCTAAACTTTTACCATATTGTTCATTTAGTATCTAAAGCATACTGGAAGAGTTTTATTTGAAAATACCAAGTAGAGCATCAAGAGCAAAATACAGCATTTATTCCTAGCCTAGAACAAGATCTAATAAAAACCCATAGCTACACTTATCTTCTGGGCCTACAAATTTTACACAGGGTTCAACTTTTAGGTACATAGCTGCTGTCCAAAAATCATATGCAGGTCATGTATACAACTCCTACAATAATTATGATCTATTATTTCTAATCTTTATCCTAGATTAAAATAGAATCATAATATGAACATGTGACTGTAACAAAAGTTGTATGTTTTGATCTAAGGATTCCAAAACATTTTATTTTATATTTTTCTGTTTTTTCTACAATTTTATACGAATTTTCAAAGTTTGCTGTTTGAAGTTCATGCACATTTTGCAAACTAGCCCCTGGAAGTTTCGGTTCTTTTAATTGGAAGTCCCTGGTGGTCTGGACAGAACAGGGGAGAGGTTTGCGCGGCGTTTTCCGGCGAGGTCCCTTGCCGGCGGCAAGGGGAAAGTTGGGGAAAAGGAAGAGGGGTTCGCGCCGCACCTTTGGGTGATCTCGGGGCGCGGGGAAGTGCTCGGAGGCGACAGCTCCACGGAGCAGTGCGGCTGGCGGTGATGGCTGCTCGGCGCGGCGGCGCTCCGGCGCGAGGGGACGGTGGGGAGACGGTCGCAGAGCTTCACGGCGCCATGGTGAAGGTCGTTGCGGGGTCGGTTTGGCTCGGGGAGGTCGGAGGATGGAGCTCCGCGGAAGCAGGTGGCCGGCGGCGGCGCCAGGCCACGGCGGCGGTGGTCCGGCAAGGTAGGAGCGACGTGGCTGGACTTGGGAGTTTCCCGGGAATGATGGGGTTCTGTTACCGGGGTCCATTGGAGCCGGGGAAGTGCGGAGGTGGTGGCTCGACATGCGGCCCGGAGGAGGCGGTGCCAATGGCAGCGGCGGTGGTGTTCGGTGCGCGAGCGAGGGGCCTCGGCTTGGGGTTCTGGGGAGTGAGGGAGCGAGAGGAGGAGAACTCGAAGTCGGCTTCGTGGACAACTTGAGCGGCGGCGAGCTGCACTGGCACATCGACGCGTGGGGCACCGACGTCGAGACGGCGACGGCGCGAACGGTCACTGGAGGAGGCTGGGTGTGTGTCGCGCGTGGGAGATGCCATAGAGGCCGGTTTCGATGAATCCAGGGGCGCCGAGGATGGGTTTGGCCGGGAGCACAGCGCATGGCTGGCCACCTAGCCGGCGCCGGCGTGCTGATGCCATCATGGCGAAAACAGAGAGGAAGGAGAGAGGGAGAGATGTAGTAATGGCAGACTCATAAATTAACTCGTAGTTCCAAAGTTCAGTTTGTAAATTCACTTTTTCTCCTTGCTCCCGAGGTCAAATGAAAAACTTTTGAATACAAAAGTTGTTCAAAACTTCAAATACTACAACTTTTGTTTCAGGCACAAATTCATTTGAGGATTCTTTTGAAAGATAAAATTTAAAACTTGAGTGCATTTGAAAATGTCCTATACATTTCGAAATTCAAACTTTTCTTCACTTTTTGCATAGCAACTTGAAAATATTTGAACATAAAAGTTGTTTTATTTTCAAAACCCTACAACTTTGGTTTTGGACAAAAGTTCATTTGAACAACGGTTTAAAATTTATTTTTAAAGCCGGTTTGTTACAATTGAAAGATAATTTTAAATATTTAAAACTGTGATTTGAAGAACTCATCATTTCATGTGCCAAATCTCATTTTCAGAAAGGGAAGGGCATTGGGGCATTGTGAGAAGTAAAAAAAAGACAGTTAAAAGAATCACTCCTATCTTTAATATTATGTGTATATATAGATATAGATATAGTCATATATATAATATTTTTTAGGAGATATAATCAGTAGTTGAAGCCTTGATCATTGTTTATTAATTATTTTCCTTGAACAAAGGTACACTACCGAATCCCGTTGTTTGCCGAGTGCCTAGGGCTTTGGTGAGAGTAATATATCAAGCACTCGGCAAAGCAGCTGAGTCTAGTAGTTGATAGGTAGACAAAGGTTGGAGCCAAAAGACAAGATGCCTTAGGGCTCTCGGTCCTCCGAGCTTTTCTGTTTGCGTGTTCGGAACATGTTATTTGCTAGCAAATGTGTCAGTATGTTGCAACAAAATATAGAATTTACTGCATGATCATTTAGACGATTTGCAGCTCGGAGACTCATTCGACAATCATGCCATTTGTTCCGATATGTTTTGGAAGTGACCGTTGCTAGAGATACAGTATGTCCTTGAGTTCTTATATTTAGAAGATATTGCTAGATATGTTGTTGCACACTCTAAAAAAGCAAACACTTTGGCCTCTTTTTTCTTACCCTTCATTAGATGCTATGCATTATTAGAAGAAAAAGGACAAAAGGGAGCACGGGAAACCTCACTCGATAAAGGAAGAAAAGTCCGAAGGGAGCACAGTATATATACTTTGGAGGTGATCCTGGTCCACAACTTTTGTTTTCTTTATACCAAACTTAGTACACTGGACTGGAAGAGAGAAGGGATATAATCCCGGTCGCCGAAGGCCTTTACTCACGGTTGCATAACCGGGAGTACGCTTTCGGGGCTAAAAGTATTTGCCACCGGGACTAAAAGTGGACCTTTAGTCCTGGGTGGTTTGGGACCGGGACAAAAGTGGCTGCCATGGGAGGCGTCGTTCCATGCACGTTTAGTCCCGGTTGGTAATGCCAACCAGGACTAAAAGGTCTTTTTTTCGGTTTGTTTCATTTAATAATTCATTTTGTCTTTTAAATAGGTTTTAGAATACGCATTTTGTGCTGCAAATAATATATGTATTACGTAACTAACGTAAATCAGTTGTCATCACAGGCTTGCATTTACAAGTACGCAACATATATTAACTAATAATTAAAGTACACATGTTTGAAAGTACGCAACATATATATTTACAAGCTTTCATTGTTCTTCATTTCTAGATCACATATTAAGTTATCATCACTAGAACTTTGGCTTCCATGCTTCGTCGGGGTTGAAGTAGAACTCGCCATTGGGATTTAAGACCTGGTCATTGAGAAATCCTGCAATGGTCTCTGGCATTGCCTCGAGATGTTTATCTTCCAAGGTTTTGTACATCAACCATGATGTCATCAATTCAAGTTAAATAATAAGTATTAGTATATATATGTATGATTACTTATATAAAAAATATCAACGTTAATAACAAATGAGTTTTATATACGTACCATCTCTGCCTTTTTTTCTAGATGATGTGTTCACCATGATGCACTCGCAAAGATAGTGTCCACAAAGATTGCTCCCCTATGGCTGCCGTGGACCCCATTTTCGAGAAAAAAAGATTAATTCTTCATATATATGAAGCAGCATATGGAATTGAATAAAGATTAATTCATCATATATATGAAGCACCATGAACTACTTACTCTGGCTACGTGTGCTCGCAGTTCGTCTTTGCAGTTGGTCATATTGTGTTTCTGAATCATTTGTGCCCAAACACTGCCCAATAAAATAAAAATATTTACACCATTAATTATTGCATATGCAGAGAGACTTAAACATTGTGTGTATATATAACCGTCGAAGGGACTGCAATTACCCCTGGATAATATCTAGCATGTCCTGGTACTTTTCTTGGTCCCATCTCATCGAGTCAAAGACGTTGATAGAACTCTTTTGGGTATTGATTTCAATCAATATCCAGTGTTCACTGCATATACGCATACGCAGGCATAACCCTCATTATTTAACTAGAAATAAAAGTACTTACGAAGCACATGACCGTCGATAGAATGAACACTCACAGGAAGTTGTAGGGAAAGATTATCGTTTTCTTGTTGCGGTGCATCTCGAAGAACATCATGATATTTTCCTGTGTCTCCACTTTCAAACTTTTTAATTTTCTAGGGTCATTGTAAAGATATGAGGATCAATAAAATCCAATTTCATCATCACGCCCTTCGTGTCTCAACTCTCGCATCACAATAGGAGTAGTAGCATAAGGGGAGGAACAAAAGGGGGATTTAGGGGGAGGCCAAGTTGACATTGGATGATATGGTGAGCATCCAAGCAAGTGTAAGTGGTTCAATTTTTCAATCTTTGTAAAATTTATGCTTACTTTGATTGTGTTGTCATCAATCACCAAAAAGGGAGAGCATGTAAGGAAAATGGCCCCATTAGGCTATTGTTTTGTAGTTTTGGTGATTGAGTAACAACGCAATCAATGGGACTAATGAGTTTGTCAAGTGAACATTAATAGATCAGAGGGATAAAGCAAAAAGGCCAAACAAAGCAAAACACGAAGAAAGAACTCGAAGAAACGCTGAATTGGACGAGTTCTGCAGAAACAGTTGCACCGGTTGAACCGGTGACCCAGCACCAGCCTAACCGGTAGGCCTCGGATACACCGGTGCCCTATCACCGGAGCAATCTGCAGTGCTGGGGCCAGAAAGTCAAGTGGCACTGGATGCATCGGTGGTGCCATGTTGAAGCACCGGTGTGAGTACTATACTATGCACCAGAGAGCATGTCAAGTGGCCAGGACGAAATTCTTCAGCACCGTTTGAACCGACGGTGCACCGGAGCAAGCACCGGTGCAATGCCACGTCAGCTGCAAGGGAGAGAAGCAGCACCGGTTGAACCGGAGACAAGGCACCGGTCTAACCGGCGATAGCCACATCAGCTGTCGGAAGGCCAACGGCTACTGACGAGCCGTGAGTGACCGGTTGCACCGGTGCCCCCTCACAGGTCTATCCAGTGCCCTGCGCAGAAAAGGCCCAACGGCTCTTAACGGCTCTATGGACTTGGAGGCCTATATATATGACATCTCCCGGTCATTTGAAGATTGCTGGAGTTCAGGTACATCACACCCACACCCAAGAACATCTTCAATCCATCCAAAGGCTTAGTGATCATATCTTTAGTCCTTAGCACACATTTGAGTGTGTGAGTGCTAGGTTAGCTCTTTAGAGAGTGAGAGAGCAAGGCTTTGAGCCTTTTGTGCTGTGGTTCTTTAGTGAACCAACATGATCTCTTGGTGCGCCGGCCCCTTGGAGCTTTGAGGCTAGCCGGCAACGTCAACGACCCTCCGACTTGGTGTGGAATGGCGTGGACGACCTTGTGTGGGGGACGTGGAGACCCCCATCCTTTGTGGAGAAGCTCTTTAGTGAAAATCGGGATCAAGGTGACCGTGGTGTTCCACGGAAGAGACTTGATTGCCGAGAAGCAATACTCTTAGTGAGTGCTTCAAGAACGTGGATGTAGGTGTGCTTTTGTGGCTAACCGAAGCACGGGATATACACCCGCGTCGAGAGTATGCTTCCTCCTATCCCGCTCTTTACGTTTCCGCATTTCATACTAGCAATTCTTGTGTGCCTTTACTTTTATAAAGTAGTATCTTGATAGGAAAGGCTATAGGTTGCTAAACTCTTTTAGGATAGGGGTTTCACACTAGCAAAACCATAGTTGCACTATAGATAGCATGTTTTAGTTTAATTTTGTGCAATTTTGTTGGAGCCATAGGTTAAGGTTTTAACTTGCCTAATTCACCCCCTCCCCCTCTTAGGCTAGAGCACACGATCCGATCACTTTCAATTGGTATCAGAGCCGGGACTCACTTCTCTCACAAAGAAAGCCAATTTCATTGGCAATTTGTGTTTACCGACTCACTTGATCGGTTAGGCTTCACTGCCTAGTGAGTTAGCTCTTTGGGGAAAGAATTGATCCTTTTAGAATTGCTCCACGGTTCGATGGCACGAGCTTCCAACATTGAAAGGTTTTAATGGAAGCTCATCTCCAAGCAACGGGCCTAAATGTTTGGAGAGTAGTTAGTGAAGGCACTAAAAGCAATAGTCAACAAGAGAGACAATATGACGCCACTGCCAAAAGCATTATCTTGTCATCTCTAAATGAAAATGTGTTTAATCGTGTTTATTCTTGTGAAAATGCTAAAAAACTATAGAAGGCTATCATTTAGAACCATGAAGGCATGGAGGATGTAGCCAATGAAAGATATCATGTTCTCTTTGATAGGCTTAATAGTTTTAAGCAACTTGATGATGAAAATGCCGAATCTATGTACTCACGATTAATCACTCTTGTGAATGAGATCAATTCTTTAGGTGTGAAGAAAATTGATGATACATAACCCATTCACAAGATTCTTCACTCACTACGGAGGCCGGAATATGATTTGGTGATCACGGTGCTTTATGAGAAGGAGCTCCATACATTGACACCAAATCAAGTCCTCAACAAGGTGATCGCCCATGAGCTACGCCATGATATCAAGACAAGAGTGCCACCTCCTTCACCAACACATAGTGCACTTGCATTCAAGCAAATAAAGAAGTTGAAGGAGATGGCCATCAAAGGTAGCTCAAGTGAAGAGGAAGAAGAGGAGGCATGCCAAAGCTCCTCAAATGATGAAAAAGAGCCAACGGACCCCAACCTCTACAAGCAAGTTAAAAAGATGAACAAATGTTTGAAGGAAATCAACTCAATGGGGTATATGATCTTCCTCAAAGATGGGCATCATCATCAACACATGAAGGTTGAGAAGAGGTTCAAGAAGAAGCAACAAAAGAAGGAGAAGAAGCCCAAACATGAATCATTTGCCATTTTTGGTGAATGGGTTAGTGGTGGTGAAGAATCAAGCGCAAGCTCAAGTGATGAATCAAACAAGAAATTCACCACCCGCGGATCATCATCAAACACTTGCCTTATGGCCCAAGGTATGGAAAATGATGTAAGTGATGATGACTCTGATTCTCCTTCATATGATGAGCTTCTTGACCTAGTTCATGAGCACCAAAGAGTAATTAAAAAATAATCTCAAAAATGCAGTGCTCTCAATGATCTTAATGCTACTATTGCCACAAATTATGATGATTTATGTCGGTGTTTACCTCCAAGCCTCCTCAGGGATACCCTTAGCAGTAGGGTTTGTAGGTAGGGATCGACTGCTCTGGAACTCGATGGTACAAGGAACACAAAGATTTAGACAAGTTCGGGCCACGAGTTTGTGTAATACCCTACGTCCTGTGTGGTTTGTATTGCCTTAGGTGTTGATGATTGTTTGGAGGGGGTCCCTGCCCGCCCTTATATATCCGGGGGAACAGGGTTACATGGAAAGTCCTACCCGAGTACAGTTGGAGTCCTACTACAACCCAATCAGGTAGTTTCCTTTGTACTGCAGCTAGTTCTACACCTATTCGGATAGTTACAAAAGAGGTAAGGTACATACATGACCTATCCCTTACTCTAGAACATTCTATGTCTATAAGCAGTCCCGCTGCCCCAGGTCTGACAAGCCCCCGAGCTCTTCGTAGCCGAGTCTTGCAGGTGTCTAGTACTTGGCTGGGCGTCTTCGAGTACTTCAAGTTGTCAGAACATCCTTCTGGTGGCATCTGGTCCTTCCTTCAAATACGTCGAGTAGTTCTTCAAGTACTTCCGTTTGCTTCGAGGCTGTGAGGTGCTCAAGCCCTGAAATCTTGATCATATATGGTGCGCGAAGTTCTCGCGCTCCATATGGAGTAGCCCCCGAGCCTTAGGTTGAATCGCAGAATCAGGCTGAGGGTCACTTCAGTCTATTTTCCAAAAAATTTGAAAAATAAATCTCTAATGCCTATATCCAGTAGCCCCCAAGCCTTAAATCAAAATCCCTTTTGTTGCGAGTAGCCCCCGAGCGTAGATTTGGAATTAAGGATTTAAGTCATGGCATCAGATTTTATCCTTCAGATTATTTGCAGGATTCATCAGATCCGGAATCCGAAAAGACCTCTTTTTCGGGTAAAATCCCAGAAAATGATAAAATTGGATCCGCCACACTGATTGCACCCGAAATAATTTCAGAAATAAAACCTGGGATGTACGGCTCTTTATTCAGTGCTCACATGAGATGTTACTGTTTGGAGAATCTGCATTATTGTAGCTTTGACTGTGTCCGTGAAAGCTGCCATAAATGTGTCCGTGAAACGTGCACTATTGATTAACGGGTTCTCCTTTAGCAAGTCTCCTTGTGGCTATAAAAGGCAGGGGAGAGGCCTTTGTCAGAAGCACCAAAGTGTAGCAACCATGACTTGTGCTTGGTGTTCTTGCTCTCGCCCTCCTGAGATTTGCATAATTTCTTCCAACAAAAGATGCTAGAAGAGAACTTGCGAGTGACAAGAGAAGTCTCTGCTGCCTCCATCTACCACTATCTTGCCCTCATTGGACCCTTTCTAGACATAATGTTCTTGCATCTTCCAATGAGGCAAGTTTTTTGTGGACTGGTGAAGTCTAGTTGTGTCATACTCTTAGGGCTGCCTGTTTCTAGGTGCCCAAGAACTAACATCTCTGGCAGGGAAGCTTGATCTTGCCACAAAGTGTTTAGGGAGAAGGAGAAATTTCTCTGCAAGATACTACAAGAGGACTTGCGAGGTGATTACTGTAATCTGCCTCCATACTCTTGTAGCTTATCTCCTTGAATACAAATATCTGTATTCCCGAAATGGGAATAACAAGTTTGTACGTTATCACAGCCTCGGGCCAATCTAGCTACAACATGCTTCTTAGGAAGCCAAGAAGTGTGCATGCAGACCCGAGTTGTTTTGTAAAGTCATGTAAAAAGTACTCAAGTTGTAATGTCAAGTAGTCGTACTGTGTCGAGTACTTATCCTTATTTTGAGATGTAATCCCAATTAAGGAAAAAGGATGTCGAGTAGTCGACTAGGGATGTGAGTGTTTTCTTTTTCTAGAATGTAATCTCAGAAAAAGGAATGTCTCTTTGAAATCCCTTTATTTCCGCGATTTGCAACAGATTGTTAGCCTGTTGGGTGTTTTTACCATGTTGCCACCGTCATTATAAAATGAAACGGTAACTTAGGTTTTACTCCACCGTCCGCCACTAGTTTTTACTGCTTTAGATCTGTCTCTCGCTCTCAAGCTCCCAGATCCAAAGTTTTTGCTCCTTGTCATTCCCCATCCTCTTCTTAGGGTTTTCGCCAGTTTATGCACGTGAAGCAATCCGTAGATTTCCGGAGGGCCCCCAAGAAAACGACCAAGGGGAAGGGTGTGGCTACAGAGCCAACTCATGATGAGGGTTGGAACACAAGTAAGTGTTCTCAATCTGACTTAGATTCTCTGTGTCGCACGGTCATTTAGTTCCCAGATCTGTTATCCAATGGCGTCCTGCCTTGGGGAAAGATCATCCGTATGAAAATACGGGGGAAATCGTTGCTTTCACCTCATACTTGGAACGCGGATTGGGGTTTCCTTGCTCTTCTTTCTTTTCTGGACTCCTGCGCTACTACAGGATCCAATTGCACCATCTAACCCCAAATTCCTTTGTCCATATTTCCATCTTCGTGCTTTTATGCGAAGCCTTTCTGGGCATCGAGCCCCATTTTGAGCTTTTCCGCTTTCTTTTCCATTTGAAACCGCACCCCAGCAAATTCGTCTTAGATGTAGTAGGGGAGCAGGTCTTCAACTTTAGGCAAAGAAAAGATAGGGTGTATATCCCTTACGACCTTAGTAGTAAAGTAATCGAATGGAAATCCAAGTGGTTCTATGTCGAGAACCAATCGAGAAGTTTTCTATCCATTACTCCCGGCCCTCGACGAGAGTTAGATCTCTGAACTACTCGCACGGATTGCCGTTTTGAGACAAAATATGTTGACTGGGGAGGCAGTCATGTTTGACTGGATGAAACGCAGAATCCAACCATTGCAAGCTCGGGAATCGTTCGGATTCCAGTATCAGGGAACAACTGATCCGTTGAGATTCTTGGAGGAAGAGATCTCGGATGATATAGTTTTTAGTCGAGAAAAACGACTTCTGAAGAATGTAGATAGTATCCCGGCTGTTCCTGGTACTTTTTCTGCTGCGAATCCACCTAAATAGGTACTTGATAAGAGTAGTCGATTAATAGAAATCGAGTACTTTACCATAGTGTAATTCTGATAGGATATGCTTTCTGTAGGAGGATGTGGATCGCTTTAAGAGTAGTCCTTCGCTACCAGGCATTTATTCGCCCTTTTGTTCTTCCAATTTCCTCGATCTGTTAATCAAATCTTAGTATGCTCATATGAAATTTCATATAAGCAGTACTAATGTCCATACTTGATTGTGCAGATGAGGTAGCGTCTGAAGAATAGAGTGATGGGGAGCACAGTCCCTCTCCAAATGCTGATGCCCAGACCGAGCGCCTGAGAAGTACTCGGTCAGTGGTGAGGAAGCATAGCAGCTCCTCCAAAACTACCAGGGACAAGTGAGTAGTTAGTTATATTTGCAATCGAATACTTTTTGGTTGTCGATTTGCAAATTTTGATTTGTGTTTTTGCTTTTCTCAGTTCGGCGGCTAAGATGCCACGGACCTTAGCATCTGGGGATGATACTGCGGTGCGACAAACTGTCCCCTCCACCATAGTGGACCCATCAAGTGGGATCGGAGCTACTCCTTTGAGTAGTGCCGATGTGGATAAAACCGTCAATGCGAGCAAGCTGGCCATAATCACAAAGCCTGCCCGCAAATTTAGCGTGAAGGGGTTTGCCCTCATAAGAGCTCCTACATAAGTTCTTCAGAACTACTTTGTCTTTGCAGAGATGCCGTCTTGGGAGAGGACGTGGGGGCTGAGAGCCACTCGGATTCTCAGCGGGGCTAGAGAAGCCCTCGAGTACTCCCGATATGAGTGCTCGTGATGCGGAGGCTATGGTCGACTCCATGCTTCTGGATTCTCCTTTACCTCATTCTTAGAGGGCCAACGAGGAGATCCCGGAAGGTGGTGGAAGCGGCAAGCTTCCGGAAGAAGGAAAAAGCGAGAAGCTTCCTGAGGGAGGCGATAATAAACAGCCTGCGGAGACCCCTGCAGGTAAGTTTGTAGTGCCTTATAGGAAAAGTATCCTTTTATTTGCCCTTATTGCAATTTAAGAGGCATGTTCTTCCTTTAGATTCCGAAATCACATGGAATACTGTAGAAGAAATTGAAGAAGTGCCCACGAGGGCTGGTACATAAGTGATGGCGAGTGCTTCCCGGGTCACATCAGGAAGCAATTTGCCAAGAGAGAATGTGGAGCTAGCTGTCAAGCTGCTAGAAGTAAGTAATCGAATACTTCGAGTACTTTTGGAGTAGATCGAGTAGTATCTTGATCTTTTTGTTTTGCAGGAAGCACTAGGACGAATGAGTGTCTAGTCTCCAGATGAGATAGAGCTAAATGCTCTCAAAGAGAGGGTTAAAACACTCTCGTCTGAGAAGACTGCTCTTGAGGGAAAGCTGAAGAAGCTTTCCCAATCAAAGAAAGGTTAGTCTTTAGCATTTGATATGCACTCGACTAGTAGATCTGCTTAGTGCTTATAAGATTTTCTTTTTATCAAGTACACAGCTTGTGCAGAATCTTTAAAGATTCAAGAAAGCTTGGTACTAGATCTAAAGATTCTTATGTACCGCAACGCAGATGAAATAGAGAAGCTTAAGAAGATCAAGGAGGACTCTAACCATGAGGCCGCAATGGTGCTGCAACAACTCAAGACTTTGTCAGAGTCTCGAGACTCGATGCAGCAAGACCTTGTGAAGCTAAGAGAAGTTAGAGATATTGCCCTGGAGGTGACGGAGGCCATGGATATCCCACAAGAAGATGGGGACGAATCACTCACGCTGGCTAGGAGGCTTCGCAGGGTGCCAGGAGCCTTTGAGAGGTTTGTCTCTGACATCACCCGTCAGTACGTAGGTCACATACTTGGGCTGGTGAAGTCTAATTGGCCAACCACTCGTCTGGATGCCCTTGGACAAGGTGCCAAGGCTGACTGTATGGAAGATCAGTTCTGTGAATATTTGGCGGAAACCTCCGGGGTGGCTGATCAGATTGTTGAAGCCTTGAGTAGGGCAGAGTCTCCTTAAGCTTTTCTTGTAATTGAATTGGCGTGTGAGCTGAAAGTACTTTGAACAAATGTTAAGTACTTAATGGTAGGATTATGGAATCCTTTATTGTGTCGAGTAGTTGTACTCGATGGTCCTGAGTGTAGGCAGTATCGCGCCCACTTAGTTATAATAGTAGATACGATGCATTGTATCCATGGGTGCCTTGGGAGGCAATATGTTCTCGAATCAAATCGAGTTTGTATGGAGTCATAACCATGGTGCTGACCGGTTAGGATTGAATCCTGTGGGATTAACCAAGTGGGAATAGCACTAGAAGGTATAGGAAGCCGTAGCTTAGAATAGGTTTCCTTTCTTGGAGGAAGGAAAAGATTTCTCCCTAGCACATGGCTAGTATGGACTTTGCTTGTCCAATCGGGGGAAGAACTCTTATTGAGTATATTAGGAGGCATAATAAGTTTCTTGATAGATAAGAAGACAGGCGGCTCTCGACAATTACTCGAAATACTAAAGGAAAACAGGAGTTCTTTTTGTATCTCGAGCAAGCGAGTAGTACCCGACAAGTACTCGAGACAAAAAGATTCTGTAATGAAAATTCCCTTAGTAAATCAAGCAAGTGGGAAAACTGTGTCGACTTATTTGAGAGTATCAAGAGTTTATCTGTACTCCATAAGGGGTTTTCATAGTTGACCATTTAGGATAGACCTTGTTTGGTTAACCAAATAGTATGCAGCTGTTTACGAAAATTGCCCAAATTGCTCGATCGTATCGAGTAGTATATCCTTTGTTGGACTGGATTGGTTTCTGGAATAGGACTGTTAGGATTGAACTACGTCGAGTTAACCAAGACATGAATATTCTAGAAACATCCCAAGCTTACTCGAGCAGAGCGAGTAAGGTGTCCTACCTGAGGATTGGAGTAAGTCTTAGGCAAGTCTGTTAGGTACTAACCCCGTCGAGTTGTCCAAGATGAAGGTGCCGAATGAGTATCCAAAACCTACTTGAGCCGGCGAGTAGGGTGTCCTTTAACCAAGGACTGGAGTAATCCTTAATACAGAACTGTTAGGTACGAACCCCGTCGGGTTGCCCAAGACGTAAATGTCAGAAAGATATCCAAAACTTACTCGAGCGAGGCGAGTAAGGTGTCCCTTTAACTAGGAATTGGAGTAATCCTTAAGAGAGAACTGTTAGGTACGAACCCCGTCGGGTTGCCCAACACATAAATGTCAGAAAGATATCCAAAACTTACTCGAGCGAGGCGAGTAAGGTGTCCCTTTAACTAGGAACTGGAGTAATCCTTAAGACAGAACTGTTAGGTACGAACCCCGTCGGGTTGCCCAAGACGTAAATGTCAGAAAGATATCCAAAACTTACTCGAGCGAGGCGAGTAAGGTGTCCCTTTAACTAGGAACTGGAGTAACTCTTAGGGCAAGTCTGTTAGGTACTAACCCTGTCAGGTTGCCCAAGATGAAGGTGCCAAAAGAGTATCCAAGTCCTACTCGAGCAAGGCGAATAGGGTGTCCTACCTGAGGACCAGACTGTCTTTTAGGACATAACTATTAGGTACGAACCCCGTCGGGCTGCCCGAGACATAAATGTCAAAAAAGGCAATCGAGTATGAACCATAAAGACTACTCGATAGGTACTCAGTGCTGAGCAAAACTTTCGAGGTGGGGTACTGGTCGTGTGAATGAGAGCCAAGTAGTCGATATGGGAGAAATCAACTTTATTTGGATTTGTCAAAATTACAATAACTGTAAGTTGACAGACTCTGACTCTTAAGACCTACCCCTTGCTCGTTGGATGTGAGCAATGGTTTACATAATCTGAATAAAACTTATTCGAAGAAAGAACTTAGTCGATATGATTGTCGACTAAATTCGAGTTAGAGCTAGTCATCACGAGGATCGACTAGATTATTGGTAAGGTCTCCTTGAGGAGGGGGTGCTCCGAGGGCCTTGCAGAGTGAGTCACACTGGTAGATTTTGTGGGAGCTCTTCGGATGGATGAAGCACTTGCGTAGCAGTACTTTGTTGATCCTGTTCCCTGGTTGGGATGATTCACCCTGATGAGTGGTGTGTGTTTTACCCTGGGGACGGGTAGTGGCGGGTGCCGGCTTGTGCTTCTTGAAAGATGCGGAAGCCTTTGGCGGGATACAGAAGAAGGGCTGTATGCCTCGACTTCCTCCCGTTCCTTTTTCCTTGAGATGATGATGTTGCGCGCGTCGCGCCCAACATTGATCACACTGCGGAGGTCGCAGTTGGAGTAGTCGTAGTTGTCGCCTTGCTATTCCTGAAGGCTGTTAGCAAGGCGCTGATGCCTGAACGCCCTCTTCTGGTTAAGCTGGCGATGACGTTCATAGAAATCTTCTGTTGGATGCTGCTCGTCCAGTTGGACTGTGACGGTCACCGCTGGGGGAGGAGGAGGAGCAGGTAGATCCTCTTTGGTAGTGATTTGGGTTTCTGTGGTTGTAGGAAGAGTAGTTTCCATGTTGTCAGAAAGGTACTCGTCGAAATCATTAGAATTGTAGTCGTCGAGGTTGAGACGCTCTGTGAGATCGCCCTCGGGTTCTTCGGCGATACGAACCATGAGGATTTCTCGGCAAAGGTCTTGAACTTCTTGGTCTTGTTTGCTTGAGGACAGGTCTAAAGGAGTGCTCCGTTGGTAAAGCAGATCCGCTAGCTGTGAAGCAGAAGCATTGGGATCTTGTGCCTTCCTGAGGTGCACCATCCGTCCTTGTGGCGTAGCATATATAATCAGGTTAGGAAGAGAGTCTTGATCGGATGCGGGTATCTTAGCCAAGTTGGACTCGACTTGTTTACTGTACTGGATTAGGTCGTCCAGTTCTTCCTCCGGGTCGGAGAAGTACTCGGATTCGGAGTCACTTAGCCCACCAATTTTTGAGTATGTATGCTTTGGGTGAGCGAGAAGCGGTATGCCCATCTCTACACGGAGGGCGTTCTCGTTCATCTAGTGTAGCCATGATTGAGTAGGAGTTAGCCCCTCAGGCTCCATTATCCAGGGTTTATCATAGATTGAGTCACTGGATTGTTCGGGAGCCTTGGCTTTTCCTTTTTTAAGCTTGGCCGGTTCCCAAAGGGCGTCAGCATGCTCGATTGGTTTGGCTATGGCGTCCATAAACAGCTCGACATTGTCTGACCACTCTTCGAGATCGTCAGATGGTTCAAAGTTCTCGAGACCGTTCATGAAGCGGTCAAAGTCCAGATCGAACTTGGACTCGACTAATTTCAGAGTCCGAGTGTGAGCAGGTTTCGGTGCAGGGCTCTGAGGTATCCTGGAGATAGACGGTCCCATCCAAACATGCCGGGGGTTTGTCTCACCAGCTCCCCCGTAGATTCCTCCTCTCGATTCCTTCTCTTTGTTTTGCAGAGTGCTTTCAGCCACCTTGATGCAGGTAGCAAGCTTTGAATTTACCCGATCAATCCCTGAGAGCATATCGCCCGACCTCTTTTGCGGTGGGTTTAGTGCTTTAGGGTTTTGCTGTGGCGCAGATGGGCTGAGGGCAGTTTCTGCAAGTTTGGTGCAGCCCTTTACTGATTGTGAAACTTGATCCACTCCGGTGAGTAGTTCTGAGTTTTTGATCTTAGGGCATTTGATCGTCTTGAGATGAGCCAAGTATTTTCCAAGAATTTTGGAAAAGTAAGACTTTTCGGAATCAGAATTTGTGTCGAACTCGACCAAACTGAGAGTTCGTTTTTGAGTTGTCACGTTTCCTGGGTTGTCCGAGTCGAGTTCGGGTTGAACTCTTTTCTCGTCGAGATCCGCGGAGTCTCGAATACCGACGAGTTGGGAGCGGGTTTTCGATCTGGGCGGGTTAGACGTGACAAGGCGGCTAGAGAAGCCTCCCGCTCCGTCAGCCGTGTAAGCCCACGAACCGAAAATGAAGGTTGTGCCTTCCGGCACGTTATTGGCGTCGCTTGATCCGGCCATCGAATTCGTTGGTGAACTCGCCGAATCCCCTACCTGGCGCGCCAGCTATCGGTGTTTACCGCCAAGCCTGCTCAAGGATACCCTTAGCAGTAGGGTTTGTAGGTAGAGATCGACTGCTCTAGAACTCGATGGTACAAGGAATACAAAGATTTAGACAGGTTCGGGCCGCGAGTTTGCGTAATATCCTATGTCTTGTGTTATTTGTATTGCCTTAGGTGTTGATGATTGTTTGGAGGGGGTCCCTGCCCGCCCTTATATATCCGGGGGAATAGGGTTACATGGAAAGTCCTACCTGAGTACAGTTGGAGTCCTACTACAACCCAATCGGGTAGTTTTCTTTGTACTGCAGCTAGTTCTACACCTATTCGGGTAGTAACAAAAGAGGTAAGGTACATCCATGACCTATCCCTTACTCTAGAACATTCTATGTCTATAAGCAGTCCCGCTGCCCCGGGTCTGACAATTTATTGCGCAAATTCCAATTGCTTGGCAAGGAGCATGAAGAGCTCAAATTAAAAATTGAGAGCATTACAAAAATTAATTACTCTTTGGAAACTAAGCAATCTACCCCTAGTACAAACTCAATTTCTAAGGTAGATGCTTCAACTTCTTGCATTGAGTTAATTGATGATTCTTGCTCTAACCCTTGCAATGAGAAATGCCATGAGAATATTTTTGTAGAACCATGTGATGATCTCATTGCCAAGGAAAATGATGAGCTCAAGCAAGAAGTAGAAGGGCTCATGAAGGACTTGGCTAGATTGAAGGGCAAGAGCATAGAGAGCAATGTCCAACCTTCTCAAGATAACCGTGAAGACATGTTGAAGAAGCTTGAGAAGGGGTTCACCATGACATGCTTAAAGTGCCATCAAGAAGGCCATAAGTCCAACAAGTGCCCTCAACCAAAAAAGAAGCTTTCGGATGAGAAGAACAAGAAAAAGCTCACAATGAAGAGTTCTCTCATCTACACCAAGCCCAACCGGAGGAACAAATGCAATAGCACCTCCTATGTGATCAAGAAGAAAACCAAATCCCAAGGTGGTCGCTCATAAGGTTGGGAAGAAGGAAAGGAGTTGGAATCACTCCATTTGGGTGCCCAAGGATGTCATCACCAATATGAAAGGGCCTCAAATGGTGTGGGTTCCTAAGGAGACTTGAAGCCCAAGAATGGCTATGGGGGATTTGGAGGCTTTGGCTAACTAGAAGATTAAGTATTCAAGCTAAAGAAGCCAAGAACGCATCTTGGACATTTGTTGCCCAAGTCCCCATAAGGTAATGGTAGCTAGATTTCAATTCAAGCATCATGTAACTCCATTACCCTTGCTAGGTTGTTTGCATTGCTTCGCCTAGTGCTATATATGGTGGATTGCTTGTGTCATGATCTAACCCATGAGCAACCTACTTGTTTTGATAAGTGTGTAGAAAACTACACAAGGTTACCCTTCATGGTACATGGACTTCATGAGGTATGTATTTCATTTGTGTACCATGAGCACAAGCTATAGGGTAAACTTTCCATTGTTGTCAAAAACAATGTGCATACATTTGATTAGTGATTCAAACACTAAATGCACACATTTAGGGGGAGTTCATCCTATGGTTTGTGATTTTGAGACTAACATGTTTTCAAGACTCAACTTTTGTAGTCTCTTTCCGGAGTTAACACTCTAAGAAAGTATTGTTCACTCTCAATGTGAATTAACAACTCTATAAGAGTGATTAGATAAAGTAGTGTGCTCTCATGCATAGTGTGCCATGCTCTATTGAACTTAAATTTCCATATCTAAGTTCATAGGCTATGTGCTCATACATTTGCTCACCTTGGTGTACCAAGTGTTCCTCACTTCAAGACTTTGAAATTGGTACATGCAAGGTAACTATACCCCCGGAGGTATGCATGGTCTATAGCTCCTTCAATTGATATCTTTGTCAATTTTTTGTTTTTTATAGAGCTACCTCTGTGCAGATATGATCTAAGCTTTCCCTCTCAAATGTCTAGTTGTGCACATGATTTTCACATTATCATTTTGTGCACATACTTTGTGGAAAGTTTAGCTCATGTCATGCTAGTTTCATGATTTTGTGATCCACCCTAGTAATCGCTCAATTGGTATCTTCGTTGATATCATAATTGGATCATGATTCATGGAACTAACTCCCTAGGCTACTAACTTTTCCTTTGAGTTATATTATGTTTGCAAGGCCTTTTTAGGTGATTTGATTCCAAAGGGGGAGGAGTTTGGATCAAAGCAAGGTTATCAAAGGGCGAGAAGTTTGCAAGCGGCTTTGACAATGGGAGTAGTAGCAACAAGGGGAGGAACAAAGGGGGTTGATGGATTTAGGGGGAGGCCAAGTTGACATTGGATGATGGCGAGCATCCAAGCAAGTGTAAGTGGTTCAATTTTTTAATTTTTGTAAAATTTATGCTTGCTTTGATTATGTTGTCATCAATCACCAAAAAGGGTGAGATTGGAAGGAGAACGGCCCCATTAGGCCATTGTTTTGTAATTTTGGTGGTTGAGTAACAACACAATCAATGGGACTAATGAGTTTGTTAAGTGAATATTAATAGATCCCAGGGATGAAGCAAAAAGGCCAAGCAAAGCAAAACACGAAGAAAGAACTCGAAGAAACGCTGAATTGGACGAGTTCTGCAGAAACAGTTGCATCGGTTGAACCGGTGACCCAGCACCTGCCTATCTTGTAGGCCTCAGATGCACCGGTACCCTATCACCAGAGCAATCTGCAGTGCTGGTGCCAGAAAGTCAAATGGCACCGGTGCGAGCACTATACTATGCACCAGAGAGCATGTCAAGTGGCCAGGACGAAATTCTTCAGCACCGGTTGAACTGATGGTGCACCGGAGCAAGCACCGGTGCAATGCCACGTCAGCTGCAAGGGAGAGAAGCAGCACCGGTTGAACCGGAGACAAGGCACCAGTCTAACCGGTGACAGCCACATCAGCTGTCAGAAGGCCAACGGCTACTGACGAGCCATGAGTGACCGGTTGCACCGGTGCCCCCTCACCGGTCTATCCGGTGCCCTGCGCAGAAAAGGGCCAACGGCTTTTAATGGCTCTATGGACTTGGAGGCCTATATATATGCCATCCCCCGGTCATTTGAAGATTGCTGGAGTTCAGGAACATCACACCCACACCCAAGAACATCTCTAAGCCATCCAAAAGCTTAGTGATCATATCTTTAGTCCTTAGCACACATTTGAGTATGTGAGTGCTAGGCTAGCTCTTTAGAGAGTGAGAGAGCAAGGCTTTGAGCCTTTGTGCTGTGGTTCTTTAGTGAACCAACAAGATATCTTGGTGCGCCGGCCCCTTGGAACTTTGAGGCTCGCCGGCAACGTCAACGACTCTCCAACTTGGTGTGGAGCGGCGTGGACGACCTTGTGCGGGGGACGTGGAGACCCCCATCCTTTGTGGGGAAGCTCCTTAGTGGAAATCGGGATCAAGGTGACCATGGCGTTCCACGGAAGAGACTTGATTGCCAAGAAGCAATACTCTTAGTGAGTGCTTCAACAACATGGATGTAGGTGTGCCTTTGTGGCTAACCGAACCACGGGATATACTCCCGCGTCGAGAGTTTACTTCCTCCTATCCCGCTCTTTACGTTTCCGCATTTCATACTAGCAATTCTTATGTGCCTTTACTTTCATAAAGTAGTATCTTGATAAGAAATGCTATAGGTTGCTAAATTCTTTTGGGATAGGGGTTTCACACTAACAAAATCATAGTTGCACTTAGATAGCATGTTTTAGTTTAATTTTGTGCAATTTAGTTGGAGCCATAGGTTAAGGTTTTAACTTGCCTAATTCACCCCCTCCCCCTCTTAATCTAGAGCACACAATCCAATCACTTTCAATGTCTCAACTATCGCATCACAAATCTACATATATATATAGAGTCGGGATGATATTAGACACATACACATGTACGCACCAAGTGACTTATTAATAACTAACAGAGAAAGAAATCACTTACAGACAATAGCAGCTAATGATGATTTTGTCGAGGGAGTCGCGGTGGAATAGTTGGTGCAATTCGGATAAATCAATGAACCTCACGGCATCGCCCCTTCCCCAATGGTCTCTAATTCTGACATTAATTGCTATCTCTTTCCGGGTACACGCCTCGAGGTACCACTGGTTTTGCGCATTCATTTGAGTACCCAGGGCATGGAACTTGTCAGGATTCCATAGACTCTGGCCGAGCTCATATGGCCATTTGTCAACGACCTGCGCAGTTTCAACGACCACTTTGCTCATGTCCAAGCGAGTGATAGAAAAGTAGTCCATAAGCTCGTTGTAATCAACTTCTCAACCAGGAGGAATATTGAAGTTCATGTACTCTACGTTTGAACCATATTCATTAGCAACTAGCAGTGGGGAGATGGGTCGCGATGTTTCTCCGAGTCGTGGAACACCTTTATTCCTCTTTGCTCTCCTTCTGGGGTCAAGTTCCTTGAGTAGAGTGTGGTTAAAGTCCGATGGTTTCGCGGTCTTAGTGGACTCCTTCCGTTTTATGTCCGCAGCATCCACCCCCTTTCTTAACTCATCTGGAGGTAGGAAGAACGGCTTGCCAGCATCCGCCAATGCCTTCTTCCTCACATCGTCTTGTGCAAAGAATTTATTGCATATTTCTTTAACCGAAGCATCTAATTCCTCCATACTCATTTCACCAGGAAATTTTTTGGGTTGGCGCTTTGTTATTTTCTTCGTAAATTTCTTGACAGTCTTCGCCTCGGAGGAGGCATTTCTCTTCTTTGTAGCTGCCTTTGTCATGGGGGAAGGCGTTGGAGACCGAGTCGGTGATGGCACCTTTGCCTGGGACAAGGCGGCCGGCGCTGGGGAATGCCACCCTGGAGGCGGTGGTGGCGACTGCCTTGGAGATGCTAGGGATGTCGCTGCGTCTTCTACCCCATCGTAACCACCGCCCGGAGAAGTGTGGTGATGATCTGGGGAGCCGAGCTTTGGACTACGGTTTATGGGGGCCCCGCTGTGTGAGTACAGAAAAAAACTATTATTTAAGCGCCCATTGAAAGCTAATGAATAAAAATTTTGTTCATTTTCATCTGTACCTTTTCTGAGGTAATGCAGGAGGCAGCTCTGGCTTCGGCATCCCAGGAATAACAATGTAGCGTTTGCGCCATGCAATGAATGTCTTCTCTGCTTCTCCTAGAGTCCTGATATCATCACCTCCAGGAATGTGAAGAGGCAGATCGTTGTAATCCTCTGGTAACTTTATCCACCGAGACGGCAGCATATCCAGATGGTATTACTACGCCGTGGATTCTTGGTGTGTTGGTATGATCGATAGGACTCACAATACCAATAGCCACCATCACTGTGCCATCATCCTTTGGAATGTGCAGCTCACATGTTGTAAAATGACTAGTGATGTCATCCACAGGGAAGCGCTGAGCCGTATCATCTAGACTTGGCTGTTGCATGGAAGCACAACTTCTTTTCACTTGATGGGACTGGTTACCCAGAGCTGATGTATTAGTAAACCCCATGGAACTCAATTGCATCTGCACTTGCCTTTTGATTTCTTCTTGCATTATCACTTGCAATTCTTCTTTTTGCTTTTGTGTTGCAAGCATCATTTGCCGTGACTCGACAACATATTGCTGCAACGTGCGGATATGCTCTGTCTCCATTTCCCTCTTTCTCTTTTGGGTTCTATACATACCTATGTCCTCAGGGAAACCACACTTCCACGGAATGTTACCTTTGCCTCTTGTTCGACCAGCGTGCTCATCGGTCCCAATGATATCTGACAGTTCATCTCTCTCTCTGTCAGGCTTGAACATTTCACTAGCTTTGGCTTCAAGAATATTTAGCAATCTTTATGTTGCTCTTTGGAGTTTTTCGACACGAATTACTATAGACGAGATTGGCCGGCAGTCCACCGAGGGGGGTGCCCACGATGGTAGATTTGTTGAGGGGTGCACAAGACCGAGATCGAGAAGGTTGCAAAGGACACAAGGCGCACGATCTATCCAGGTTCGGGCCGTCGAGGTGACGTAATACCCTACATCTTGTGCTTTGCTTTCTGTATTGGCTATGCCTCAAGGAGAGAACGTGAGAAAAGAGGGGGTCCCCTACCCGCCTTATATAGCCAGGGGGTAGGGTTACAGATCTGATCTTCTACCTTCTATCAAAGGAAAGATATAATATGTTACAATATTGCTAGATTGAGGTCTATCCTATCAGATCGTCTTCTTCGGGATATCCTCTGGGTATCACGCGGGGGCGGCGGCTGATGCCTTAGCACGTAATCCTCCCTCCTGGGCCAAGTCGCCCTAGTGGGCTCGGCCCAGGAGAGGTCGGCACCCAACCTCCTCGTCGGGCCAGGTCACCCTGGCGGGCTCAGCCCCGAGAGGTCGGTGATCTTCATCTTCGTCAGCCGAGGTTGGCCTAGCGGGGCTCGGCCCTCCGAGGTCGGCGTGGGGTCCTAGGGGCCATTCCCCCACAGCTAGTCCCCGAGCACCTTGTAGGCTTCAAGCAGCGTCATCTAGCCGAGGTCGTCGAGTGACATCGGGAGGTCGGCGAAGTTCTTATGAGGTTAGCGTCAAGGTGTCGAGGTCCTGAGCTATCCCGTCGAGACCTCGTCCTACCGGTGAAGGTCGGCGAGTGAGCGACCGGCGGCCCGAGCTCCGGACAGGTCGGCGTGTTGTCTTCATAGATCCTTCAGGTGGTGCGGCGAGGTTGAGGCGAGGTCGGCAAATCTTCATACCGCTAAGCCAAGCTCTAAGACGTCAGTCAAGCTCAGAGCTCGCGGATGTTGTCGAAGAAGGATGCAATGTTGTCTTGAATCGAAATTTTTTTGAAGAACCTGTTCTTTCCCCAAGTGTGCCCACGTTCACTGAAAAACATGAGAACACCCTTGTAATCTTGGCGATATCCATCCTGTAGTAAATCATCAACAGCTCTGTGGAGGCGCATTCACCGCAAGGTGAAGTGTGCCCACTTAGTCCCCGAGCTTGGTAGCAGGTGGCGTAGACACGTGGTGCCAAGGTTTAGAATATTGCAGATCCATCTTGTAGTCTTCATAATCTTCTTGAACAAATCTAGCACACTCACCGCAAGGTGAAGTGTGCCCACTTAGTCCCCGAGCCTGGCAGTAGGTGTTGGAGACACGTGGTGCCAGGGTTTATATGAGAACCATCCTTTGATCTTGAAAGTCTTCTATAAGAAACCTATGCAAAGTCCCCGAGATCGACAAGGGGGCCTTCTGTAAAATTCTGCTGTTTCTTGGGTACTTGTCAGTCCCCGCGCTTGGCACGAGGGCAGTCTTGTAATTCTATTGCGCTGTAGATGGTAACCGCCCGCTGATCGTGGGCGGCCACTGTAGCCCTGGCGATTCCCCTTCTGTTTGGGCCTTGGCTTAATGGGCCGCGGCCCACCTGGGGAAGACGGAGCGTTCGAAGCGGAGGCGGCGCGGTTCCTGAAACTACTTGCCTTATAAGAGAAGGAAACAGGGCGATGAGGTGATTATTCATCGACCCCTTGTCTCTCATCCATCATCTTCTGATCCGCAACCGAATATCTCCAGCGATTTGAGTGTGGTGATTGAGGTTCCACTCAAATTTCCTCCCCATACCTAGATCCAGTGTCGTTGTGGCGGGGGAGCCGATGGCGCCGAAGTCGAGGATGTCAAAGAAGGCGAAAACCACCATGCTTGCCAAGGCAGAGGAAGAGCATCGTGCTCTTGTGGCGAGGCGGACAGCGGAGTGGGTGCCGGCGATGACCACGGAGGGGGAGTTGGAGGAACTCGTCAAAGAAGGTTTCTTGCCGGACCAGGAGATCTCCGGCTATCGTGTGCCGGGGAGGGAAGTGTTTCTGATGCCAATGCCAGGTGAAATCGTTACCTTCCTTGCTTTCCATCAGCGCAAATTTGGTTAGCCAGCACTGGATTGGTTTGCTCAACTCCTCTCCTATTATCGGATTCGGCTACACAACCTGACACCAAATAGTATACTAGAAGCCACGCTTTTTGTCAACCTTTGCGAGGTGTTTCTAGGTGTGGAACCGCATTTTAACTTGTGGTGTTACTTCTATCAGCTAGTACCTGGCTCAGGGGTTGGAGCCCAAAAAGTTGTGGGCGGCTGCCAGTTTGTGCTTCGCGAGGATAGAAGGAACCAGTATATTAATCTTGGTTTGCGGACTCAGGGCGTCTTGTGGAAATCCCAATGGTTTTATGTCCAGAATCCATATGAGCGGCTTCCGGAGGATGTCGATACTGCCCCCATTCCATCACCGCGCTGGTTGGACACTCCAATTGAATTTGAGATGGATCAGGTGCGAGATCTTCTAGGGAGGCTGGCGGAGAAAGATCTGGACGGTGTCACTGTGGCCCTAAGTTTCCTTGGTATGCGCTTCTAGCCGTTGAAACAGAGGGAGCATCGAGCTTGGGAATTCTTTGAAGGGTGTAGTAGTTGTGAATGAGATGGATGGCTTACTCATGATGAGCTCGCAGATCGAGCTGGGAGATTATTTGCACTAGGCATCCGGCTCCGTAGTCGTGGGAGGTCGCTTGGATATAATAGTCATCGTCCTCACCCTATGATATGTTCTTGCGAGTCGCCATTAGAATGTTCTTGTCTGCCATTATCGCTCCTTACATCTGCCTTTTTCTAGTTTATCAGGGGTCCAAGGTGTACTACTCCATCCCGCCCACCGCGGGGATACATCTTACGAGGGAGTTGCCACTGGCCCGCGGTCACTCTGGTGATGAGCCCGAGAAGGTGGGGCCAGGTTGGAGCGGGAGCTTATCATCGTCTTCTTCCCATGGGGACGTTGGTGCCATGTTGGATGCTGGGTCAGTGTCATCTCGACGGCGGTCGGCGAAGGATGTCACTTCCCCAAAGGTTGGAGAGAAACGCCGTCGGGTGGTGTCGTCGTCAGAAGCGGTTGGTGAGGACCGAAGGCCAAAATCGGCAGGTCAAGAGCGCCTGGATGACCAGAGGCGCCCTGCTGTTGTAGAGGAGGGAGCCCCTGAGAGTGGCTAGGGGTGACCCCGGAAGGGAGCGCAGCTGCAGCCCGAGGTCGGAGTAAGAGCCCGGTTGAAGAGCCGGAGGCACTACCCAAAATGTCAACGAAGTTGACGGGGCGTGGAAGGACGCCGCACCGTGGCGGCAATTCTCGTGTTGGTGGTGCGCCGTCAGTAGCGGCACGGAAGTAGGTCGTGAAGACACACCGCGCGCCAAGCTTAGTCTGACGGCTCGCATCTTAGGTTCACTTGTCTTCTTGCTTCCGAATTGTGGCGTTAATTGCTCACTGCAGGCCGGAGGAGGCGGGGCGGACTTGTTTGGACGAGTCGAGTGGCCAGGAGCAGGCGACGGCGAGCGCTGAGGGGCCATAAGTGTGGCACAGTCCGCCGAAGAAGGAGATCGGGGCGTCGGCAAGTCCCTGGGTGTCACCGGGACTGTTGCTGACGCTTTCTGGAGGTCGTACACCGAAGGGGAGGGTCCTGGAGGCGACGGAGGAGGTCGTCGAGGAGATCCCGCACCATCGCGTGGATCAGTCGGCCGAGGAACCAGCGCCGACCACCCGATCTTGTTGCCGAGTGGTGGTTGGCGAGGACGTGATGTTGTTGGCACTCCTTAGCCTAAACGAATTACTCCGCAAGCGCATAAAGACCGATTGTATCTTTCACCAGGGAGTATACCTAGAATATCGAATCCAAGGAATGGTAAAGCTTCGACCAAACCTAGAACTAGTTCAACTAGACCCACCAGGGGAGGAGAGGTAAGTGGGTAGAGGGTCTAACATCGGTTAGCCAACTCATTACCTAGAGGACCTGCAACTAAACTATCTTGATTTGCTTCGGCAGCTAGAAGAGGAAGGAATTCAGAAAGGAGTGAGAGGGGAGTCCAACGGCAACCTGCAACTACTGCTATGAAAACACCCAAACGTGGTGGACTACGAGGGACGGAGAGGGCTGTCACCACCTGCCGCCTACCACAACAGTTCCGTGGGGTGAAACACAACCCTATGTAACTAACCAAGTCTAGGCACCACGCCTAACACTATCGAGTTACATACTCATGCCTCCCAGCAAGACAGAAAGCACTCTCAAATAAGTAGACTAGGGACCC
Source organism: Panicum virgatum (assembly GCF_016808335.1). Classification (NCBI taxonomy): domain Eukaryota; kingdom Viridiplantae; phylum Streptophyta; class Magnoliopsida; order Poales; family Poaceae; genus Panicum; species Panicum virgatum. Next base: position 27,832,545 of record NC_053141.1, on the reverse strand, counting down.
CGCTGATCAATGACAGAAAGTAAACAAGTAACTGAAGTAAAGAGAAAGACTAGCGAGATACCGACGAGAGACGAGGAACTTCACTCCGAAGATATTCCATTCCTCCGAGGTGGCTTACAAAATGGAGTAAGGCCGAGAGAACTCGGCACCACTCCTTTACTTTGGCTTTTGCCAAGACTCTCACCTCACACTCTCCCTATTCTACTAAGTGGGACTATATCTTGCTTGAACTCTTCTCCTCTCCAAATGGTGTGTGCTGAATGAGGGGTGGGGGCTCCCTTTTATAGGCCTCGAAGGTGGGTTGCTTAGATTGTAAGCAAGGCTAAGGTTGCTTAGCTTGTAAGCTAAGCTATGGTTGGCTTGAATATGACCTTTGTTTCAAGAAATCAGGTGGAGCGTTGACGGCGAAAATCACCGATATCGACCGCCAACAGATGTATGAGTTCATCGAAGATGAGGTCGATGAGAAAAACGTCCGGGTGCTGGAGAAGGCGGCCCGGTAGGTGGCGGAGCTCTCCAAGGTATGTGTGGTGGTTTCCCTTTGTGTTGCAAATTGTTGTATTTTCATTGAACGCTTTCTTTGTAGGAGGTCGTCAAGACCTCGCAGGCTCGTAGGCGAATGCTCAAGCAGACCGCCCCGTCCTATGAGGAGAATAAGCACCTCATGGAGGAGAACCGGCTCCTACAGGAGAAGGCGGCCAGGCTGGCGAAGTAGCTTGATGGTGAACCTTTGTGATCTTTATTGAGTTATCTCTATATCTTCCCATTGCTGTCTTAAAAAATATCCTTCGTTTTTGAGTTGCAGAGGCGTAGGACGAAGCGCACCGGCGCGCCGAGGAGGTCGGCGAGGTGGTGACGGCCATCACTCCGGTCGTGGACTACCTGATGCCGCCACCAGAGGAGGGGGTGATGACGGAGCACGGCGCAACACCACTGCTGACCTTCTTGGAGCGGTGCAGGGGCTTTGGGAGGTCATGCGGGGAGTAGCGACCTCTGAGACCTCGCATGTCCTTGCACTGGTGAGGTCCCTGTACTCGGTGGTCGACGTCGAATGAGTCTCGCGAGGCTACGATCCGTCGACCACTGACGCTGAGGTGGAGGCCCTCCAGAAGGAGGTGGATGCTGCTGCTGAAATCCTCGCCGGTGACCTGATCCTATTTCCTGAAAATGGAGACGCTGGGGAGCCCTGAGCTCGGCCTGTGTAGATAGTTAGTTTGAATACTCTATAATATAAGTAGAAGAAACATCTGCATGTACATATATTAGTAATGCATGAAGTCGGCGATTGTAAAACAAAGGTTATTTCTTATTAATTGTTTGTTAGTTTTAAGTCGAACCAAACAAGCCCTTAGCGAAGGCTCAGCCATGGCTAGCCCGCCGCCCATAATGTTGAACCGTGGGTTCCGAAACGTGTAGGGTTAGGCATATCGTCACGATGGAACCACTGCCGATGTTCCACAACGCAGTGCCCAGAGGTCGCCTGGACGTGTATGGCAGACGTCGGATTCAGGGTCTGCTCTGAGTATCACGACCCAGGTTGACGGTTGACTTGGAGTACCGCCACTGTTAGCTGGAACAGGGGGTTAAGGAGAAGAGGTCGGCAATGCGCGTTGGGTGCTCTGGAGATATCAGTGTGCTGTTAGCTAGAACAGGACCTTTGCAAGACGAAGCACTTTGGGGATTTTCAAGGAGAACCAGACTTGATTGAATATTGATACGGGGTACATATTTGGGTTTATTATAGAGATAGCGCTAGTAAAGGCCGTTCTATCTAGGCGTCCGAGTGCAAAGAAGTCTTCGATGCCTTGGCAGGGTCAGGAGGTCGGCGCGGTGCGCAGAGCCTCTGTCGGCGAGTAGGAGGTCGAAGCCTCATGTATGATGGCAAGCTTGGCCATCTGCCTAGAGTTGTTGAGGGTCTCGGTGATGTCGAGGCTTTCTGCCTCGCAAGCGTGAGCCATCTGGAGGTTGGCTCAAAGGGAGAGTATGCCCTGGGGGCTCGACATCTTGAGCACCAAATAGGAGTAGTGTGGGACCGCCTTGAATTTGGCGAGCGAGGGGCCGCCCGAGGATGGCGTAGTAGGCATTCTCGAAGTCGGCGATGTAGAAGTTGATCCACTCCTTGCGGAAGTTGTCTTCCATGCCGAACTGCACCCGGAGGGTTATTTCCCCAGGGGCTTGGATGCTTTCCCGAGGATCACACCCCAGAAGTTGGCCGATGTCGCTTGGAGGTCATCTTTCTTGCATCCGAGCTCCCGAAAAGCATTGGAGAAGAGCAGGCTGATTGCACTGCCTCCATCGATCAGCATCTTGTCACAGCGGACCTTGTTGATGTTGGCACTGAGCACCAGCGGGAACTGACCCATATCAGGGAGGTCGGCCCACTGATCTGTCCGATCGTAGGAGATCGGGACCTCGGAACAAGGTCTGTAGAACGGGGCCGGGGAAGCGCCCCTGGCGGGACCGGCGTTGACCCTTCTCAGGGTAGTCTTCCGGTCACGCTTGTTCTTGGTGGAGGAGATCCCACCGAAGATGGTTGCCGCCACCTTCACATGCTGCTCGAAGTTTGGCCCGCCGTCATTATTTGGCGGCTTCTTATCATTGCCATCGTTGCCGCGGTCATCCTTCTGCCACTTGAAGAACTTGTGCATGGTGTCACAGTCTCGCATTCTATGCTTAGCGCCCTTGTGGAGCGGACATGGGCCATCTAGGACACTATCATAGTCCCAGGTCCTCTTGCCTCGGTTATCAACCACGTTGTGGACGATCTGGTTGGCTCTTCTTCTTGGCTGTGGCCTGGACGCTTCTGGCTTATTACGCCGGAGGGTGCCGCGGAGATCGAAGGGAGCAGGTCGGCGATCATCGGTGCAGTAATAGTCTCGCTGCCGGTCGTCACGGTCATTGCTCTCTCTTCTCCTCCTCTGTGGCTTGTGTAGGTCCACTTCTTCGCCGTCAGCGTACTCATTCGCCGTCTTGAGCATGTCCAAAACTGACGTCGGCGCCTTCCTGTTCAGCTTCTCTCAGAGGCGCTTGTGACTGAGGCCGTTGATGAAATAGGTGATGACCTCGGCATCGACAATGTCTGGGATCCTATTTCGGACCTTAGAGAACCTGCGGATGTAGTCACGCAGGGTGTCATTGGACTTCAGGTAAACACGCTGGAGGTCGTGCTTGGTGCCGAGGCGCACGCATGTGGAGACGTAATTTTTGGTGAGCGCCTCCTTCAACTCTTCCCAGTTGTTGATCGTATCCTCCGGGCAGCATGTGAGCCACCTTAGTACTGAGGGCGACAGCTGCACCGGAATGTAGTTCGCCATTACCTTTAAGTCACCTCCAGCGGCAGAGATGGCTGTGGCGTAAGCTTGGAGCCACTGGCATAAGCTTTTTCATGTAGGCTTTGGGAGCTTCCTTGAACTCGATCTCTATGTCGCCATCGTAGCCAGTGCTGTAGTTGTCGGTGGTTTCATGACGGCGGTGGGTGGCTAAGGTTGCGGCCGTGGAGATGCCCACCCAAACTGTGCTCAGCATCTGTGATGGTGTGGTTGTTTTTCCGCCGCTGATAGCGGTTCTGGTTGGCTCTGATCCAATCGCAGCATCATTCGGATGTCTCTCCCTCCTCGGTGGTCTCATTGTCACTGACTTGCACTAGAAGATGTGCGCTCTGACGGGGGGCGACGATGGTGGAGTCTCGGTGTGGGTCTGCATCACCCCGCTCTCCCGTTCCTCCGGGATGGTGGAGAGAGAAGAGTTGGGGAGCTCTTCGAGCCGGACCATGTTGATGGAGAGGTCGACCGGCGAGTCCTTGAGCTCCAAGTCGGCGTACTACTCGGCCGGCAATTGGAGGGAGTCCTGCTGATAAGTAGCAGCAGCGTTGTCGAGGCCGAAGGATAATGGGGCCGGGGCATTGTCGATGGAGGGGCCCGGCGCCGGTGCCAGCAGATCGGATCTGGCACGAGGTCGGAGATGGACCTCGCGGCCTGCATCATCTCAGGTAATGATGATGTCGTCATCAAGGCAATGGCGGCGGCAGTGCAAATTGCGCGGCCCCCGATCAGCATTGCCTCCAAGCGAAGGAGGCTGTAGCAAAGGAGCTTCTAGTATGTCGGGTTCCAGAGTCATGGCGACATTGCTGCTGTCGGCGTTGGTGGAGTCGTTCTCCGGTACGGCGAGATCCGGAGGTGCCAGAGGTGGCATCTCCAGATCGGATCTGGATTGGTGCTGACGCGCCGCCAATGCATTGTCGAGGTAGTCCTCGAGCAGATTGGATTTGGGTCGGGTCTCACCATACAGTACACGTCCATCCGATGATGTTGCTGCTGTGATGCCACCATAGGGATGTGGCCCTTGTCGAGGTTGGCTGGGTCGCTCGGCAGAAATTCTGGCGGCCCCTTGATGGAGAGGGGGGCCGCAGCGCTGGTATGGTGCTGGTGCTCATCCAGGTGTCTCCCCAAGAACAAGGGAGGCGCTTGGCGACGTGGTGCGCACTCCGTGCTTGGTGAAGGCGGAGGTCCTTCATAGTTGCCGAGGGCAGCCTCAGCGATGGCGATGCACTCCAGCAGCCCTTGATTAGATCGATCAAGGTACTTGATGAAGTCGTCGTATGGGTTTACCCTTGGCGTGTAGCGCGGGAGTGGCGGCCGCTCGCCCGACGTAGGATCCGGGGTGGCGGATCGAACGGCGATCCGTCGAGCACCGAGGTCGGAGAAGTTGGTGCGGAGTCAAAGATGACGATGGGCGCCAAAGCACTCCCGAGCGGGGCCACGGCGACTGTGCCCGATGGGGGCGCGATCGCAGTGACAGAGGGGAGCAGAGGTGGGCCCGCCACGACAGTGGTAGTCACAGCGGATGCTGGTGCAGCAGAAGTTGGGGCCTCAGTGGCCACGACGACTGGTGCCTCCTGAGAGCTATCGGCCTCACCCGGGCCGGAAGCAATGAAGCAAGTCATGCTCCCAATGACGAAGGAGAGGCCGGCGGAGACGGATCCGAAGTTCCTTGCCATCCCGATCAATATGGATCTAAGTGCACACCCCTACCTGGCGTGCCAACTGTTGATGAGATATTGCCGGCAGTCCACCGAGGGGGGTACCCACGATGGTAGATTTGTCGAGGGGTGCACAAGACCGAGATCGAGAAGGTTGCAAAGGACACAAGACGCATGATCTATCTAGGTTCGGGCCGTCGAGGTGACGTATTACCCTATGTCTTGTGCTTTGCTTTCTGTATTGGCTATGCCTCAAGGAGAGAACGTGAGAAAAGAGGGGGTCCCCTACCCGCCTTATATAGCTGGGGGTAGGGTTACAGATCCGATCTTCTACCTTCTATCTAAGAAAAGATATAATATGTTACCATATTGCAGGATTGAGGTCTATCCTATCAAATCGTCATCTTCGGGATATCCTCTGGGTATCACGCAGGGGGGGCTGATGCCTTGGCCCGCAATCCTCCCTCCTGGGCCAGGTCGCCCTGGCGGGCTCAGCCCCAAGAGGTCGGTGATCTTCATCTTCGTCGGCCGAGGTCGGCCTGGCGGGGCTCGGCCCTCCGAGGTCGGCGTGGGGTCCTGGGGGCCATTCCCCCACAATTATCTTCCCGGTCTTTTCGCACAATCATCCCCCATGACCTAAAAGCCACTGCTTAGTGCGTTGAGGCCACTTCAGTGTTTCTGGTGTGATCCCATTCCCGAGAAGGTCTTTTTCCAGTTTTTTCCACTTGGGAATGGAAGACGCGTAGCCACCAGACCCCATGTTATGGTGGTACTCCTTTTTTCTGGAATTTACTTGGTTCTTTCTTGATAGTTCCAGAGCCTCTTGTGATGTCTTGTACTCCACAAATTCCTCCCAATAGGGCCTCTGCTTCGCAATCGGGCCTCTAACTGACCAATTTGGAGTCTCGTTCTTCTTGACAAATTTATTGTACAGAAACTTCTTCCAAGTCACGAATCGGGTGGCCATCTTCATCATAGTCCATTTCCTAACTTTTTTCATCAAGTCAACATGGGTGATGACACTGTGATAAGCATCGGTTTGAAACGTGAACATACCAAGAATGTCTTTCCAAAGTAACTCCTTGTCAACATAAGAGACGTGGCTAATATGAGGAGCATACTTCTTGCACTTCCATTCACGAGCACTGATCGGGATCTTGTCCCTTACAAGGACCCCACACTGGTACGTATATTTCTTTGCATGTTCTCCTAGTGGTTCCCCTGTACCCACGTCGATTTCTGAGATGATATAGCGGCCTTCTAGCGGCTTTACGGGGCCTCGAACCTTCTTACTCATGCTTGTTGTTGTCGATCCAGAGGGCTGCGTATGTATAGAAACACAAAGACATTAAAATAAGAAAAGGTTATATTAATTCATGTGAACACATAATAAATTATACATAATCAAAAGTATATATATATACCTCGTCGGTAACATCTTCACCAATTGGGACAATATCATGGTAATCTACTAAGTATTGGGACCCGCTGTCCTCTTCATCCTCCTATTGGTTATTATAATTGACATAATGTTGTTCAATGATTTCTTTGATAATATTCATCATTTCTTCATCCATGTTGTCTGTCTGCTCGGCCATCTAGCTCTCTCTTATAATATATCTGAAAAACAAAAACCAAAATTGTACTTTGACATTTTTTCCTTAAGTTTATACACACAATGGAAGTTAATTAAAAAATACTTGAAATCACAATGGGGCGTTAATCATTGAGTTATTTTAACATTAATTCAAATAATTCGATGACACATTTATTAATTCAAATAATAGCGAGCGGCGGTTAGCCATTAATTGCGATCGAAAACCCTAGCGAGTGGCGCGGTTACGACATTGCGATACATTCGTTGCGATATCGGATCGAAAATATTAATTAGCCGTTAATTAAGCATGCGATCATCGGCGGTTAAAGGGCGCGGCATGACAATGGCCTCACCGCTAGCTGCAGTCGGCTGGGTCGACGAGGCGCAAATGGAAGGACGACGAAGGGCGTCGACGACGAAGGGCCTCGACAACGAAGGGCGTCCACAACACACACAACAGGGCGTCGACAACACACACAACATAGAACAGGGCTTCGACGGCGGCGCAGACGTCGGTGGCGCGGTCCGGTCGTCGAGGAGGAACGGAGGATCCGAGGGCGCGGTTCGATCGTCGAGGAGGAATGGGACGGCGCGCGCGAGGAGGAATTGGGCGGCGCGCACGCGGACCGGAGTAGCGGCGGCCGGCGTGGACGAGGTGGCCCAGGAGGAGCGGCGGGCGGCATGGACGAGGTGGCCGCCCACGGGTGGAGGGGGCTAGCGGCAGCGGCGTGTCGGCACGTCGGGGGGCTAGGGCGGGACAACCTTGCGGCGCACGCGAGGAGGAGCGCGGCGGCCGGCGTAGAGGCGGCCGCACGGGGGGCCGGCGTGGAGGCGGCCACGCGGGGGGCCGGCGGCGGCGATGTGTCGGTGCGTGTCCGCTTGGTGGTCGAAGCGGCGGCGCGCGCGAAGTCAATGCCGCCCGGGGGGGTCGCGGTGTAGGGGGCCGCGCGTGGAGGGTTGCGCAGAGGAGGCCACGTAGACGGCAGACGGCGGCGCAGACAACGGACGACGGTGCGGAGTCGGAGGAAGGAGATCGACGAGGCAGCGCAACAGATTGACGTCGTATAGATTGACGAGGCTGCGGGTGGAGGAAAGAGAAAGGGCTAATATACCTAGGCTTTTACTCCCGGGTGTAGAGGTCACCTGGGACTAAAGGTCCACCTTTAATCCCTGGTGTGGAGTACACGCGGGACTAAAGCCTAATTTTTTGGCGCACCACGATATACATCCCACCTTTAGGCCGGGTGTACTCTCCACCCAGGACTAATGGTGAAATGCATTTTAACTTCCCGCCACACGTAAACATGATTTTGGTTTTTCAATAGTTCTTTTTATTTAATGTCTAAAGTAAATTACATAGCAGACCTAAATTTTTTATTAAAATAATTAGAGTTTCTTTTGCTTTATTGCACACATGAAAAATCACTAACCTAAAATATTTTATTTTTTTAAATAGTGAACATAAAATAACTAATAATCACTATTTCATTAATGAAAAATGTAGTCTTTAACTAAAATCATTAAATGTATTGTTTTTAGATAGAAAAATTGTTTTCACATCATTCTTTAATTAACTCTTTTCGGGGGTGGACCCAGTTCAACATATAATTACCCGGTGAAGTCGCGCGGAAATTCAATTAAACTGAAAAAAGTACCAAACGAATTCTGAAAAATCTCAAACTTGGTGGGTGCTTCACAAAAGGCATTTGCAAGCCTGAGAAAAAAGGTTGAGACCAATACGATAATTGGAACCATAATCCCTAAGAACCCAGGTATATAGACATGGTTCGATGAAAGGCTCCATATACCTTTGTGAACCACGTGAACCCCAACTTTGTCGAAATGGCTTGAGATTTTTTTGGCAGTCATTTACACCCAAAATATGGTCCCACACAAGAACATACATTTTCCTAACAATTATTTTTATTACTATAATTTTCTTCGTGCTGCGTGAGATAAGATATGGTGAATTATACATTGAAAACACTAGAATTATGCAGCGACCTCCACAAATATTTGTTTCCTTAGGGCACAAGAGACCTTGTGGCAAAGTTTGGCACCATTCTGGATCTTTTCGGGGGTGGACCCAGTTCAACGTATAATTACTCGGTGAAGTTGCGCGGAAATTCAATTAAACTGAAAAAAGTACCTAACGAATTCTGAAAAATCTCAAACTTGGTGGTTGCTTCACAAAAGGCATTTGCAAGCCTGAGAAAAAGTCTGAGACCAATATGATACTTGAACCCCAGAATCCCTAAGAATCCAGGTGTACAGACATGGTTCGATGAAAGGCTCCATATACCTTTTGTGAAGCACCTGGACTCCAACTTTGTCGAAATGGCTTGAGATTTTTTTGGCAGTCATTTACACCAAAAATATGGTCTCACACAAGAACTTACATTTTCCTGACAATTATTTTTATTATTATAATTTTCTTTGTGCTGCGTGAGATTAAATATGGTGAATTATAGATTGAAAACACTAGAATTATGCATCGATCTCCACAAATATTTGTTTCCTAGGGCACAAGAGACCTTGTGGCAAAGTTTGGCACCATTCCAGATCTTTTCAGGGGTGGACCCAGTTCAACGTATAATTACCCGGTAAAGTTGCACGGAAATTCAATTAAACTGAAAAAAGTTACCCAACGAATTGTGAAAAATCTCAAACTTGGTGGTATTGACGTGAAACGATCACACACCAAGCCCGAGAGCCCCATACACCAAGCTCGAACTCCACTTGATTCAAACCAAGGCGTGCCAGTCAATTTGACCTATAAAATAACAAGGAAACAGTAAACCGTCAAATACAAGAGTGTATCGGCTAGATTTCCGAATCACCCTTACGCAGCGTATCGGCAAGGCTCCGTCGATACAGAAAACGATAGCAGATCGAGTATAAAGAACGTGTATTAAAAACGATCTATAGGGAATCGGCAAGAAGCTGCCGATACCAATATGCAACTAGACAGCTAGATCTAGAGCCGACACGTGCCCGATAACAATGTGCAAACCTACGAATGTATGGATCTGAACAAAGCTAAGCTTATAACCAATCTAATTAGCTTTACAAGATTTATGATAATAAACAGAGAGCTTATAGCCGATTAAACAAGCGACTAAGCCAGATAATTTGTGAATAAATCTAAATGAGAAAACAACGATATGCGCGAGATCAAAACTTAGATAAACTCGATAACTTTTGAATAGATCTGAACGAAGCCACAGCGATGCGCCCGGAAGCTAAAACTCAGATTTACTCGGTAAACAAAAACTTACCAGCAAACCAAGTCGCTAGAATGTGAGGCATCCTTGATCAGCTCGAAAGAACTCACGGAAAAGAAAAAGATGGCGAAGCCGCCGACAGAAAAGTAAAGTGCAAGAGAGTAAATTTGTGTTTGTTGGATGTGTATCAATCTTTTTCAATGGCCGGAGGCTCATATTTATACCCCACGCTAACACAATCCTAGCCGATCACGGCAAAGCACGATTCTATTCTAGAAAATAAAACTAATTCTAAAACAAGATAACTCCTGCCAAAGCGAAGCCAAAATATCTGGTCAATCCCATCTCCCTCGGTCAACAGGATTTCCACCGGTGACGCATGATCACCCTTCCAAATCTATCGTTCGCGCTATATAGACCCTTTTCTCCTTTGCAACACTCTTCCTTGACACGTGTCAAAATCCGGTGTCAACACATGCCCCCCAATTTCGGAGTAAAATGTACTTTTTACTTTGAAATTAATCCTTATCATGATTACGCTGTCGAACGGTCTTCTCATCACTGTCGTCTCGCTTCCCGTGAGGGTGGCGAACAAAAATCTCTTCGTTGCCCTTCACCTTTCACCTCCACGTCCACATAACAGGAATTTGCCAATTCACCTTTTGTCTTTTTACCCATACGCTCCTCAATTAAATCCAGGGGTAAAAGCCGCACCAGTGCACAGCAACCGATTCGTCTACCTCACTTTGGGCTATAAATAACCCCATCGGCACTGTAGTTTCTCCATCGGCCATAGCTCTCTTTGCCTTCTTCTTCTTCTAGCAAATGGCGAGCAACAAGCGCGCCGGCAAGGGTTCCTCCAGTGCTCCTCCGCCACTCCGCCCCCGTCACGGGTAAGGCACTTCCTTTCCCCACCAATGCTGAATCCCAGATCTGCATCTGACTAGTTCTTGATCTCTACAGGGACGCCGACACCGAGCTCCCGGCCAACTTCCAGGCCCTAGACGAGGGCACCTAGGGACTCATCCGTGACCTTCTCCGCCAGCGGGACGAGGCCCGCTGTGAACTCTCCAATGCCGACACCAGGGTCGCCAGTAAGTTTTTCCTGGCCATACCACTTTCCATGATCACCTCCAGTTTCTTGTTCTAACTTCTTCTTTCAGACCTGGAGGCGTAGGTCCAGGCCCTCCTCGACGCTTCCCAAGTCACCATAGACTCGGTGAAAGCTCGGGGGAGTACCGTCGCCACGCGCCTGCGGAACATCCCAACCAGCGTCAAGGAGGTCGCCGGCCATGGTGCTCATGAGGGCGCCGCCAGTGCCATCGCCGTGGTCTCCACCATGTTCGGGGCAGACTACCGGCAGTGGGAGCCGATCTTCCCCGAGTGGGGTGCGGCAAGGGAGGACTTCGAGGAGCTCGTCGATGATCTCTGCTACATCGCCGATGCCATCATCGACAATGTCAGCCTAGACGGGGTCATTGGCAACCACTTCGGGGAGGAGTCAGACTAGGTTGTAAAATGTAACAGCCTATTATGGCTCCTTGTAAATATAATCAATGGATGGGCCTCCTCCCCTTTCGCCTTTATCTTTGCATTGTTCCGATCCCCCCCCTTTTTTTAGCAATCTGCGATCGTCACACTAAACGAACTGATATATTCCCACGATCTGAAACAAAAAAATCGTCCAGAAAGAACTCCGATACTACAAAGAAAATCACCACACGATATTTGAATCAAACTCAAATTCATGTGTTCGGAGTGTATTTTTTGATCTAAGGGCGATACATGTTGCATCGGCCACGAAAGCACCTAAACGTGTCCTATTACGATCAAGCCTTTTCCTATTTTCGTACTAAAGGCGATACTTCCCTGTATCGGCTATGTTTGAACTCAACTGATCTTTGGTGCAATCGGCTATGCATCTACCCATACACTCGGATAATATTTCTTCAGATACTTGCCATTAAGCGCACTGAAGAATTCTTCTCCTTCCAATGTTTCCAAAATATATGCGTTCCCAGGAACACATCTGCTAATCTTATATGGCCCTTCCCATGTTGGGCACCACTTGTCGAATTTGGGATCCTTAGTTCCTATTGGCAGATCCAGTTTCCACACTAAGTCTCCCTGGTCAAAAGTTTTGGCTTTGACTTTCTTATCGTACCATAGGCCCTCTCTAGCTTTATTAGCTTCAATATTTATGAGAGCGTTTAGCCGATGTCCAGCCAAATCTTCCAACTCGTCTTTCATCAATGCAGCATAATCATCGGCTGTTAACTGATCCTGAAACGTAACTCATCTGGAACCAAGCCTAGTTTCCCAAGGAAGAACAGCCTCATGTTCGTATACCAACTGATATGGGGACACTTTGGTAGCTCCATGATAAGACATTCTGTAGGCCCATTGTAGGATCAAGAACACCGACTAGAGGGGGGGTGAATATGTGGTTTAAAAACTAAAACCAACAACACTAGAGAAATTTAATTAGTAACAAAGGAAAGCCCTATGTCATGCAACTACTATCTCTAGATGGGTTTGCAACCTAGGGTGACAAGATACAAATCAACCTCTAGTAAAGTAAATTGCTCAAAGTAAAAACAAGAATTAAAGTAAGCAAGAGAAGTAACCAAGTTTGACACACGAATTTATCCCGTGGTGTCGATGACTTGCTGGTCACCCCTAATGAACGTTGAGGTGGATTCCAAGAATCAACCGCTCCTCTATCAAGAACCTCTTGATCTTGAGCCAGCTTGAATTAAGGAACCGCTCCACACCTCGATTCAACTAGAGTTGCTCTTCACCACTCCGGTGAGTTGAGCACAAGACCTCTCACAACTGAAATTGGGGCTCCTCAACAATCTCCTTGGAGGTGCTCCACGAAATCCTCTTCTCCAAGCCGTCTAGGGAGCGGCAACTCCCAAGAGTAACAAGTTGATGACGCTTGCTTGAAGTTTCCCTAATGCCACAAAGCTCAAACTCTTGATGCAATGCACTAGGAAGCCCTCACACTCTCAAGAATGCAATCTCTAAGCAAGTGTGTGTGAGAGAGGGATGCCTTAGCTCTATAGGGTCAAGAATGCAGTCCAAATGGCCAAGAGAGACACCCAATGGACGGGCATTGGGTATATATAGACATCCCTTCAAAAACTAGCCGTTACACTCTTTCTGCGAAGTCGCGGACCGTCCGCGTTTCAAAATCCGAACCGTCCGCCGTTAAAAACCAGTGAGTCAGAGTGCATTTAATGCGTGTCAGAACTAGCCATTAGAGCCCTGGAAGACCGTCTGCGACACAGGGTTGGACCGTCCGCAGTTATGAGTTCCACACCACCAGAGACGAACGTCGTCTCTGGAACAATTTGAAAAATCCCGACGGACCGTCAGCGCCCTAGGGGCGGACCGTCCGCCGTTCATCCTTGAAATCCACCAGAGACAACAATGTCTCTGGTACAAACTGTCAAATAGCTTGGTTAGCACAACCTCACAACCACAAGATGAACATAAATAGATATGAGTAACACAAACCAACATAGTTCGTCACACATTACAAACCAAATGTTCAAATCCAAACACAAGTCTCAAACAGAGTTCATGGAAGACACAAATCATAAACATGTAATGCAATAGTTCAACACAAATAAACACGAGTAGCAAGCGGAAGTCGAAAGCGAATGATCTCCATGAGAAGTCCATGAGCTCTCCCTAGATCCAAGCACTCCAAAGCTCCTTCTCCCCCTTTGGCATCAATTTCCAAGAAAGTCAATCCATCAGCGGTGGAGGAGGTGGTGGTTGGTAGAACGGCTGGTGCAGGTAGAACTCTGGAGGCGGCACTGGAGCCGGAAAGATTGAGTAGAAGTGGTCAGAAAACCCGGTCAAGGTTGTGCTGAAAGTATCAAAACGCTGCTCTAGGTGCTCCTACCTCTGCTCAAGCTGCTCAAACTGCTCAGAAGAGGGCAAATCCTCAAAGCGTGAGTCAAGAGCTGCTATGTCTGAGTGTAAACTCTGCTGAACCCCCTGCATCTGAGCCATCATGGGCTGGAACATCTGCTGCTGCATGTTCTGGAAGTTGAGGTTCATCTGATTCTGCATCTGATCAGCCAACCTCGCAATTTGAGAGGACATGCTCTCTTGCATGGATGCAAAGTAAGGGTCAAAGTAGCCAGCTGGTGGAGCCCACTGCTGCTATACTGGAGGATGCGGTGGTGGCATGGCATGCTGAGCTGCAGCTGCTCCTATGTGAGCATCATCATCACTATCATCATCTTGCCCATATGCTTCAGCGTCCATATCATCTCCAGGGAAAGGAGTCAAAGGCCTCAAAAGAAAAGTATTGTCATTCTTGAATGGCCTGAAAGGAGTGTGCTTGCTTTCACATATCCCTCTGAAGCTAGACTTGACTTTGATGATGGACATAATGTATGGAGCAAAATATAAGTTCATCTCCATGTTAAGCCTTAAATCTGCAAGCTAATCCATAATAAGAGCAATGACATTTATTCTATTTTCGTTCAATATGTGAGATATCACATTCTAATAGAGCCCTCTAATCTTGTCCTTGTTGCCACTCTTAGGTATGAATGTGACTCTGACAATCTTATTAATCACTACAAGATGATGCCTCAGACCCTGGGTACCCCCAAAGCTTCTAGCAATTCCAAGATGTGCAGGCTCATAGTACATGGGGTAGTCATTCTCATCTAGAGGGTTTTCTAACACAACATTCACACTTTGCTCACTAGTGATGAAATCATAATACAACTGATTAGCCTCAGCAAACTGTGCAAATGTAGCATAATAGGTTCTCTTGCCAGTTGTCCACCAAAATGTTTCCTCATCCATGTTGATCTCTAGGGTGGCATAGAACTGACGTATCACAGTTTCATTCCAATCACACCTATGCTGCAGAAAATTTGCTAACCCCATTTGCTGAAATCTATCCACTAGATCAGACATGACTTGTTGTTGTCTCATATAGCCTAGGTCAATGGTTTGATGTTTGAATACATTCTTCTTAACTAGATGACCAAAGTAAGCATCTTTTTGTACCTCAGTTTTGAAGAAGAAGATGTTGGTGTCACGAGGCAAACTGAACTGATTCACTGCTCTAGCATTGGCATAGCTCTCTGTAGTCCACTGTTGGCTAGGAAGATCTAGCCCCATCAGATCTGTAACATCATCCTCAACTCCCTCAGTCACTTCCTCTGAAGATTCATCACCAACATCACCCACTGAAGATGCTGCAGCTATCTCACTAAGATTGGGAGCATAGTCCACATCATTAGAGTCATCACTGTCTCTTTGTCTTTTGGAAGTCATAGCCTTCTTGATTTTTGAAGCAGTAGCCTTGAGGACCTTCCGGGCTGGCCTGAGATCAAGATTTAACCATAAGAACAATTACTAAAGCAATAGAACCAATCCGTAATGATATAAGTCAGTTCAGCTGTCATCTGAAAAATCTCACACTGGCGGACCGTCCGCACTTCTGAAAGCGGACTGTCCGCGGTTCATGAACCACCACGGCGGACCGTCCGCGTTCAGCAGGCGGACTGTCCGCGACCCATCTGTTCTGCGCAGGAACACAAAATCGCCCCCAACTTTGATTCACCCATATTTTGAGTTTTGATTCAAATCCACCAACCAAATTTTAACTATAGCATCTCCTCATCACTAGGAACAAGATCCCCCAAGTATTTTCAAGAATCCATGGTCCAAAAACAGATCGGAGCATCTAACCCTAACTCTTTCCAATAAAGAAATCCAAGAACAAGAGTTAGGGATTCGTTAAAATACCGAGAGGACACGATGCACAATCTCGAGAAGAGTCCGGGGATGTGCTCGGACCGTCCGAGAACCATGCCAAAAAGCCTTGACCTTGTCGTCTCCCCCACGTGCTTGAGAGAGAAAGAGAGAGAGCTTTTGGATGAGGTGTGCGGTTTGGTGGGGAGGAGTGAGAGGGACACCCATTATAAGTCAAGTCTGGCCGACCCCACCATTCTGTCCAGTCGCGGACTGTCCGCGGCATCCTGGCGGACCGTCCGCCTACAAATTTTTACACTAACGCTGCCTCTAGCAAATTCTGCCCAACACAGGCGGACCGTCTGCGGTCCTTTGGCAGACCGTCCGCAGTGTATTTTTGCGATTGAGAACTCTCTCTGCAGAGCCTCTAGTGAACAAGTCTCATGAACGGCGGACTGTCCGCCTATTACCCGCGGACCATCCGCTGTACCAAATTTCAGACAGCCCAGAAATTTGCCAACTTTCTCAATTCCAACTTCAATTTGGGATCATTGCTCATATAAAAATCCAAAAAATCTCAAATCTTGCATGAAAACCTTCAAAAGACTCATATGAGCAAGTTACAACAAGAATTTAAAAATAAATCGAGTAAAATCATGAAAACTCATAAATGGCTCAAAAATACCTCAAAAATTTAGAAAAATGAAGCAAAGAGTGCATGAAAGAACCATATGCCACATGTGCTAGTTTTCAAGCCACATTTGAGAAGTCAATGATATTCAACTCATTTCTTAACTTGCAAAACCGAGATTCATCCAATGGCTTGGTAAATATATCAGCTAATTGATCATCCGTGCCAATACCATCAATCTTGATATCACCCTTGTTCACATGATCTCCAAGAAAATGATGGCGGATATCAATATGCTTGGTTCTTGAATGTTGAACCGGATTAGTAGCAATCTTCACGGCACTTTCATTATCACACAACAAGAGAATTTCATTAAATTTCACACCATAGTCAAGAAGAGTTTGCTTCATCCATAACAATTGTGCACAACAACTTCCGGCCGAAATATATTCCGCTTCGGCGGTTGAAAGAGCCACGGAATTTTGCTTCTTTGATGACCAAGATACAAGAGATCTTCTAAGAAATTGACAACCACCGGAGGTGCTTTTCCTATCAACCTTGCACCCCGCATAATCCAAATCCGAGAATCCAACCAAATCAAAATGAGCACCCTTGGGATACCATAAACCCATATTAGGAGTATATTTCAAGTATCTCAAGATGCTTTTGACGGCGGTCAAATGACATTCTCTAGGTGCGGCTTGAAATCGTGTACACATGCAAACACTAAACATGATATCGGGCCTAGATGCGGTGAAATAAAGCAAACTACCAATCATAGAACGGTAAAGCTTTTGGTCAACCGGGTTACCTCCCTCATCTAGGTCGAGATGCCCATTGGTGGCCATAGGAGTCTTGATTGGTTTTGCATCTTCCATACCAAATTTCTTCAAGATATCCTTCACATATTTTGATTGACACACAAAGGTGCCTTCCTTGAGTTGCTTGATTTAAATCCAAGAAAGAAACTCAATTCACCAATCATGGTCATCTCAAATTCCCTAGACATCATTTCACCAAATTCCTCACAAAAACTTGGGTTAGTTGAACCAAAGATAATATCATCAACATAAATTTGACAAACAAACAAATTCTTACCAATTGCTTTAGTGAACAAAGTAGTATCAACCTTACCAATTTTGAAGCCCTTAGAGATAAGAAAGTCCCTCAATCCCATACCAAGCTCGTGGAGCTTGCTTAAGACCAGCTTTAGAGAGCTTATATATATGATTTGGCTTCTTGGGATCTTCAAAACCGGGAGGTTGCTCAACAAAAACAAGTTCACTAATCTTGCCATTCAAAAAAGCACTTTTCACATCCATTTGAAAAAGTTTTATGTTGTGAGAGCAATCATAAGCTAATAAAATTCTAATAGCTTCTAATCTAGCAACGGGAGCGAAAGTTTCACCGAAATCCAAACCTTCGACTTGAGTGAAGCCTTGAGCTACCAATCTTGTCTTGTTTCTCACAACCATTCCATCTTCATTTTGCTTGTTTCTAAAGACCCATTTAGTGCCAATAACATTATAATTCTTGGGCCTCTCAACTAGATCCCAAACTTGATCCCGGGAGAAATTATTTAATTCTTCATGCATAGCATTCACCCAATCCTCTCAATGCTTCATCTACACAGTTAGGTTCAAGAAAAGATTCAAAAGAATAATGTTCATAAAATGAAGCAATGCGAGATCGAGTTTGGACACCCTTACTAATGTCACCCATGATTTGATCCACCGGGTGATCCTTTGCAAGAGCATGATGCATTCTTTGAGGAACAATGGGTTCTTGAGTTGATGGAGAAGGTGCACTAGATGAACCAACTTTATCATGTACTTGAGAATCATCATTGCTTGAATCTTGTACAATTGGTTGTGCTTGATCATTTGAGATAGAAGTTGAAGGATTAACTCTAATAGAGATAGAAGGACCATTTTCATCTTCATCTTCTTCTCTTGGTCTAACATCACCAATTGACATATTTTTCATTGCATTTCTCAACCATCACTTCTCACATCATCAAGATTTTCTTGTTCATTATGAGACCCATTGGTTTCATCAAACTCAACATCATATGCTTCTTCAGTAATGCCATGTGTTTTGTTGTAGACCCGATAAGCCTTGCTACAAGATGAATATCCAAGAAGAAAACCCTCATCACATTTGCTTTGAAACTTTGACAACCGAGTTCCCTTCTTGAGAATATGGCATTTGCAACCAAACACTCTAAAATATGATATAGTTGGCTTCCTTCCATGAGCAACTCATATGGGGTCTTGTTGTGAAATCTATGGCAATACAATCTATTAGAGGCATGACAAGCCGTGTTGATTGCTTCGGCCCAAAAGCTATCCAAAATATTGTACTCGGAGAGCATTGATCTTGCCATATCAATCAAGGTTCTATTTTTCCTCTCAACAAGACTATTTTGTTTCGGAGTGTACTTAGTTGAGAATTCATGCTTGATTCCTTCTCATCACACCATTCCTCAACTCTTGTGTTTCTTCACATCATCAAGATTTCTTGTTCATTATGAGACCCATTGGTTTCATCAAACTCAACATCATATGCTTCTTCAGTAATGCCATGTGTTTTGTTGTAGACCTGATAAGCCTTGCTACAAGATGAATATCCAAGAAGAAAACCCTCATCACATTTGCTTTGAAACTTTGACAACCGAGTTCCCTTCTTGAGAATATGGCATTTGCAACCAAACACTCTAAAATATGATATATTTGGCTTCCTTCCAATGAGCAACTCATATGGGGTCTTGTTGTGAATCTATGGCAATACAATCTATTAGAGGCATGACAAGCCGTGTTGATTGCTTCGGCCCAAAAGCTATCCGAAACATTGTACTCGGAGAGCATTGATCTTGCCATATCAATCAAGGTTCTATTTTCCTCTCAACAAGACCATTTTGTTTCGGAGTGTACTTAGTTGAGAATTCATGCTTGATTCCTTTCTCATCACACCATTCCTCAACTCTTGTGTTTCTAAACTCACTTCCATTGTCACTCCTCACTTTCTTCACCTTGAGCTCAAATTCATTTTCGGCCCTTGTCAAGAATTTCTTGAATGTGTCATATGTATTGGCCTTGTCATGAAGAAAGAAAACCCATGTATATCTTAAGTAATCATCTACTACCACAAGACAATAGCAATTTCCACCAATACTTCTATACGTTGTAGGACCAAATAAATCCATATGCAATAATTCCAATGGTCTCTCGGTTGACATGACACTCTTAGTGGGATGAGTATTTGCAACTTGCTTTCTGGCTTGACATGCACTACATAACTTATCTTTTTCAAACTTCACATTCTTCAAGCCAACTACTAAATCATGCTTCAAAAGTTGGTTGCGTTGTTTCATGCCAACATGACCATGCCTTCTATGCCATAACCAACCCAAAGATGATTGAGTGAACAAGCAAGTAGACAAGTTTGCCTCTTTAGTAGCAAAATCCACAAGATATACATCCTCATGTCTAAATCCCGTAAAGATGTGATCTGTAACACCCTAATTTAATTTTCCTATTTAATAATAAATTTAATTGGCTTCAATTAAATTTCTAAGGTTTATTGTGTTTAGACTTGCATTTAATCTAATTTTGATCCTAAAGTAATTAAAATTTCATCATAGGTTAAACTTTGTTGCTGCATTCATGCTGGAGCATTTATTTTATTTGCTTGTGTGCATAAGGTTGTTGAATTCAATTTTTGTTTGAATTCAAATAGATTTGTTTGAGTTAGAAATAGAAATAGGAAATAGAGTTAGAATTAGAAAGGAAAATAAATAGAAGAAGTATTAGAAGAGGACCCAGCCCAAACCCAAAACAGGAGAACCCAACCCTTTCAATCTTGGCCCAGTTTTCCTCCGCGCTCAGCCCACAAACCCGGTTTCCCTAGCCCAACCCGCACTTCTTTCATCCAGCCCAATCCTCGTGCCCCGGCCCAACACCTCGCTCCAGCCCAGCAACAGCCCGAACTCCTCTCCCCTCCCTTTTTCTCAGCCACTCCGCGCCCCCAGCCCGTTAGCCGTGCGGCCCAGCGCTCGCCTCTCCAGCGCCGCGCCCGAGCCCAGCACACCGCGCGCGTCGCACGCCCCGCGTCCCTCTCACCCGCGCCCAGGCCCACCCGCCAGCGCCGCTCACTCCGCGCACCAGCACCCCGCGTTTCCCCTGACGGCCCGGTCCCGCACGCCAGCGACCCCGCCCGCGCCGCGTTGTGCTCGCTCGCTGCCCCGCTTGGTCCACCTGTCATCCCGTTCCTTTAGCCCTCGCGCAACGCCCGCCCGCAATCCCCGGCCACGATCTCGCCGGCCTTCCATCCCGGGCACGCACGCCCAGGTCACCACCGCCGCCCTATAAATAGCTCCCCGCACCCCTGGAACCCTCATCCCCCCACACAGCAGCCGCCACCGAGTTCTGCAGCTGTCGCCCGCTCGCTCCGCTGTGCAGGTAACCCAGCTCGCCGCCGCGATTCCTCGCCGCCGGCGTAGCTCAGGCTCGACTAACCCCCTCCGCACCCCCCACAGGACCGGCGTGGATCTTCCCATTGGACCATCAGGCCCGGACCCCCTCTGCACCGACCTCTGCAGCGTCTTCACCTCGAGCTCCGACTGGACGCCGCCGAGCGATCTCCCTGCCGGTACAGCTGCGCCCCCTCCCCGTCCGATTCCACGCACGGTGAGCACCACCCCAACTCCCCGTTTCCTTTGCGCTGTTCTTCGTAGGCCGTAACGCCCTTTAGGTGGCCGCGCACCGCACTTTGGCGAGCCCGACGCCACTGCGCCACCAAGACCTTGCTCCGACTGCGGTTAGCCCACGCACACGATTCCGATGCATTACACGTGTTCCACCGGTGCCGAATCACGCAAAACCTTGCTCAGTAGAGCTCTAGGCTGCCGGTTTCGCCAAATCCCGGTGAGCTCGCCGCCGCGAGTCGACGCCGGTGACCCGCGCCATCACGAACCCAGTCAAACCACCCGGCCCCACTGACCAGTCACAGCTCACCCTCCTACTCGGCCTGGGCCCGCAGACCAACTTCGCGGAGCCCCCTTCCATTGTGTGCCGGCCCACGCATCGGCGCCCCAATTTCCGAGTGGGCACGCCCCCCCGCAGCCCAGCACGCGCACGCTTTTTCCCCCAGCTGCTCGGCCCGTTACCGCTGCTCGGCCCGCGTCGCGCTCCTCGCTCTCGCCTGCGCTCTAAGCCATCCAATCTGCATCCCACGGTCTAGGTCCAGCCAGCCCGAAGTCAAAAGAACTCAAAAAATGGTCAGTGCCATCCTTTTTGCAAAAGAGTCCCTGCTGTCTTTCAAAATCAACCTGCAGTCCATCACAAGTCAAAACTAATTACACCGAGGCCCAATTTTTAGCAAGCAGCCCCCTGAGCTTTTTAAATTTTGAACCCACCGTCCTTGGCTGCTGTTTTTGCAAGTCAGACCCCAGAGTTGCTGTTTAATTATGTTTTAGTCCTTGGTTTTTGCAGAAAACCTCCAGAAACTTAGTTTTTCTTACAGTTAAGCCCCTAGAACTTGTTTTAGGCCTAGTTTTTGCGTTTTAGCTCTGTTTTAAGCATTCTTTATGTCCACGCGATCGTTGTAATGCGTAGAATAGTTTTAGACTAGTTTAGTGTGCTATTTTTATGTATTGATGTACTGTTTCTTAGCTTTTGTTAGTGTTTGCTTGTATGCTTATTGTTGTGCCTTGTTTTGGCGTTGCGATCGTGAGTAGACGTTGAGCTACCGGAGGAGCATCAGTACCAGTGCCAAGAGCCATCTTCAAAGCAGTTTGAGCAGCAGGAGAACCTTTGAGGAAGGCAAGTATAACATGAACAACCTATCACCTTTAATTACATTTTTCATACCGCATTTTAATATTGTATGCCTATAAGGATTTCCTAGCCACTTCATATCCTTTATATATATCCCTTGGGTTGCATTTTGGTTAGTTGTGCTAGGTGCCGCGCTATAACACACTTGGTCCTTTTTAATTAATTTGATTAATGGTATATGCAACTTAATTATGAGAGTGACCCGTTTGAGGGGCTCACGTCTCGTTAAAATTGGTTTTTGTTATAAACATGGTTTAGGGGGCCAGCACGGTGCTTACTGCCTGGTTGGCCACTCTCCATAAGGACCGGTTCATAGAGCGACAACCTGGGACAACAGCGCTACCACAAGACTGGAATGGGACGGTCTTGGCGTAATAATTAGGTCTTTTTGGTTTGGAGTAACTTACCTGCGGGGCAAGGGTGGTAAGCTTCTATGTCCCTCGTACTGAGTGGCCTCATCGGTGGTATTCTTGACGCCCACTAGACCTGCTCCATAGTCGCCGATCCAACCCTCGCGGTTATTCCTTACCAACGAGATTCTTTGTAAAGGCCTCGTAGTGTGCTTGCTAGTCATCTCACATAAGGAAGTGTGATGAACAACTAGCGTAGCTCGCGACTTGTGGGTAGAGATGTGCAACCTCTGCAGAGTGTAAAACTGGTATACTAGCCGTGCTCACGGTCATGAGCGGCCTAGATCCTCCTTTTGATTAGTGGGGTTATCTCCTTCCGACAAGGGAGGTGCCTCTCGGGGTTCCTTGGTGGTTTTGGTTTGGTTCTCAGTAGTAGCATGATTAATCTTGATTAATTACTATGTAACTGGGTTTATGGTAATTCATCCACTTGTAGTAAATATCTTTAATAAAATTTTGCCAAGACTTAAAAGCTAATGCAGTTGAGTCAGCCAACCTTAGAGCCTCATAGTTTGTGTTATACTTGTTAAGTACAAGTTGTGTACTCACTCTTGCCTCTCCTCTACTTTTTCCTCTTGGATACTCTACTGCTGTGCAGTTCCTGCCGACACGAGGGAGTTCACTCAGCGCTACCAGGACTACGAGGACTTCTAGGCGTTCGTCTCCCAGTCGACGTCCCTGTGGCGCCCAGTTTCTGAGTTTCATACTTGTACTTTACGCTTCCGCTATATCAGACATTTTGTCATTAATGCAATAAATAACATTCGTATTCGCTTTATTATATCTTTTTACGTGATATGTGCTGTGATATACTGTTCATTCTGTTGTATATACATGTGACTTGATCCTGGCACGTATATGATTGCTCGGTTTATGTCCTTTTATAAACCGGGTGTTACATGATCTTTTCCATCCAAGCTAGTCACTACAACATCATCTTTAGTAAAACTACACTTATATCCAAAATCACAAAGTTGAGTGACCGCTAAGAGATTAAACTTGAGAGAATCAACTAACAATACTTTTGAAAGTGAATGATCACATGAGATAGGAATTGTACCAACTCCTTTGACTTTGCCCCGGCTATTGTCACCAAAGATGATGTCACTACAACCACCCACATTCTCATCTAGAGAGGAAAACATCATTGGGTCTCCGGTCATGTGTTGAGTGCATCCACTATCAAGCACCCAATGTCTTCCTCCGGACTTGTAATTCACCTACAAAAAGGAATTAACTCTTTTAGGTACCCAAACTTTCTTGGGTCCTTGAACGTTAGTGACCAAGACTTTTGGCACCCAAATGGCATTCTTTTTAACATCATCTATAGGTATCCCAACAAATTTTGTACTAACATTGCCATTTGAATTTTTCATAAGAATGTAACTTGAATCAAAGGATATGACTTTCTTGTTGGTGCAATTCTTCTCAACATGACCAACCTTCTTGCATTTTTCACAATATGACTTACCACTACTCTTCACAAAAGTAGTTTTGGTTTGCACAAAAGCCTTCTTCCCTTTCTTAGGAATGTATCCAAACCCTTGCTTGTTCAAGGTGAACTTTTGGCTTGCCCAACAATGATTAAACTTGGCTCTACTATCATAGCACTTTCTCAAATCATTAGTCAAGCAAGTAATCTCTTTCTTTAACAAATCATTTTCCATAATGAGAGATTCATTGCAAGATGGGTTATCAATTTTGGTGCAAAAAGAACTAGTAGAGCTAGAGCCACAAGGTTTATCATCAATTAAATCACAATTAACACCAATGCTCAATGTTGCTATTCTTTCATGATTAAGCAAGGTATTGTGAGCTTTCTCAAGCTTCTCATGAGTTTCTTTGAGATTCTCATGAGAAGTCTTTAGCTCCTCATAGGAATCTTGAAGAGAAGTAAACTTCAACTTCAAATCCTTTAACTTAGCCTTTTCCTTTGTCATGAATTCGTCGGCATCATTGAGCATTTCAACAAGATCATCATATGAAAGTTCATCAAGTTCACCATCTTGTTGTACCTTTGCACCACCCTTTGCCATAAGACAATGTGGTGTAGAGAAGAGTGATGGAGCCTCCTTGATGGCGATCTTGGCAACTCCCTTGGATGGCTTGTCGTCGTCATCATCATCATCATCGGAGCTTGCATCGGAATCCCATTCAACAAAATAAGCTTGACCATTCTTCTTCTTCTTCTTTTCATCATTTTTCTTGTCCTTCTTGTTCTTGTCATCTTTCTTGTTTGGACAATTGACAATGATATGAATGACCTACTTCACCACATTGGAAGCAAGTCTTGTCCACAAAAGGATTTTTTCTTGATGATTGACCTCTCTTGCCAAAGTTCTTCTTACTCATCATTCTATTGAATCTCTTGACAAAGAGAGTCATCTCCTCATCCGATTCTTCTTCTTGGCACCCACTTTCTTCTTCATTTTTGCTATCTTGAGCTTTAAATGCCACACTTTTCTTTTTCATATCAATTTCTCCCCCATGAGCTTCATCTTGAGATTTCTTGAACATGTCATGGGTGAGAATTTCTCCTAATATTTGTGTGGGAGTTGCGGTCTTCACATTTGACCTTACAAGTAAGGTCACAATTGTGTCATATCTTTCCGGAAGACATCTAAGAAACTTGAGGTTGAAATCCCCATCCGGTACCTCAAATCCAAGTCCCTTGAGGTCATTCACAATGTCATTTAGCCGGTTGAACATCTCGGCTATACTCTCATCCTTTTTCATGGTAAATTCACTAAAATTGCCCTTAAGCAAATATAACTTGGCCTCTTTCACACTTGATGTGCCCTCATGAATTTCCATGAGCTTCTTCCATATGTCATTTGCATTTGTGAGGCTCTTGACTCTATTAAATTCAGTCACATCAAGAGCACTAAAGAGCACATTAACCCCTTGATCATTTAGTATCTCATTTTCTTCATCTAAGGGTGACAATTTCATTGAGTCCAAAATGACATATCCATCACTTACTACTCTCCATAGCTTTCTACTCATGGCTTTGAGATGGGCCGACATCCTAGTCTTCCAATAATCATAATTGTTCCCATCAAAGAACGGTGGCTTCCCAACATGAATCCCATTATCACTAGTCATTGTTCTACTCAAAGATGGTTAAATCCACAATTAATGGAGTACTTAGCTCTGATGCCACTTGTAGGATCAAGAACACCGACTAGAGGGGGGTGAATAGGCGGTTTAAAAACTAAAACCAACAACACTAGAGAAATTTAATTAGTAACAAAGGAAAGCCCTATGTCATGCAACTACTATCTCTAGATGGGTTTGCAACCTAGGGTGACAAGATACAAATCAAGCTCCAGTAAAGTAAATTGCTCAAAGTAAAAACAAGAATTAAAGTGAGCAAGAGAAGTAACTAAGTTTGACACACGAATTTATCCCGTGGTGTCGATGACTTGCCGGTCACCCCTAATCGACGTTGAGATGGATTCCAAGAATCAACCGCTCCTCTATCAAGAACCTCTTGATCTTGAGCTGGCTTGAATCAAGGAACCACTCCACACCTTGATTCCACTAGAGTTGCTCTTCACCACTCCGGTGAGGTGAGCACAAGACCTCTCACAACCGAAATCGGGGCTCCTCAACAATCTCCTTGGAGGTTCTCCACGAAATATTCTTCTCCAAGCCGTCTAGGGAGTGGCAACTCCCAAGAGTAACAAGTTGATGACGCTTGCATGAAGTTTCCCTAATGTCACAAAGCTCAAACTCTTGATGCAATGCACTAGGAAGACCTCACACTCTCAAGAATGCAATCTCTAAGCAAGTGTGTGTGAGAGAGGGATGCCTTAGCTCTATAGGGTCAAGAATGCAGTCCAAATGGCCAAGAGAGACACCCAATGGCCGGGCATTGGGTATGTATAGACATCCCTTCAAAAACTAGCCGTTACACTCTTTCTGTGAAGTCGCGGATCGTCCGCGTTTCAAAAACCGGACCGTCCGCCGTTAAAAATCAGTGAGTCAGAGTGCATTTAATGCGTGTCAGAACTAGCCGTTACAGCCCTGGTGGACCGTCCGCGACACAGGGGCAGACCGTCCGCAGTTATGAGTTCCACACCACCAGAGACGAACGTCGTCTCTGGAACAATTTGAAAAAGCCCGGCGGACCGTCCGCGCCCTAGGGGCGGACTGTCCGCCGTTCATCCTTGAAATCCACCAGAGACAACAATGTCTCTGGTACAAACTATCAAATAGCCGGCGGACCATCCGCTCCCCAGGGGCGGACCATCCGCCGGACAGATCATAAGCCCAACTAGAGAAAACACCCTCTCTGGTACAATTTGAGTTAGAGCTGCGGACCGTCCGCCCACTTGGGCCAGACTGTCTGCCAGTCACTTCTAAAAACCACCAGAGCCAAACATGCTCTCTGGTACGATTGCGGACCGTCCGCCCCCCATGGAGCGGACTGTCCGCACTTGTGCAGTCAGCTCTGAAACTTGATCTTTTTCAAAACTTTTCAAAACGTCATTAGACCTCATGCATGCACGTAGATATTTTGAGCAGAATGGCACTAAAGACCCGTCAAGCATGAGTACACAACCCCTCTTGATAGTAGGGCTATCTATCCAATAAATCCGGTCACTTTTCATCCACTAAACGTCTTGTGACCGGTAAAATACAAAAGCCCTATTTTATACCTTTGCCTTGAGCCCGAGCTTTGCTCATCATCTCCAAAACTCCACACGTTCACAACCAAATCTCTTTCATCCGTGGATCAACCTATACTCATTATTTCAAATGAAATTATTAATCCACAAACCGTTATCATTAATTACCAAAACTCGAATTAGGGGCCTAGATGCTTTCACCCATAAAGCTTGGTTAAGAGTGGTGTGCCATTTCTTTGGCTACTCATCAATCTTCCTCTTAATCAATTTAATAATCCCTTTATTGGAAGCTTCTGCCTGACCATTGGCTTCGGCATAATATGAAGAAGAATTTAACAGTTTAATTCTCATACTTGCGGCAAATTCTCCAAATTCCTCAGAAATAAACTAACTACCTTGATTGGTTGTAATAGTCTGGAGTACCAAACTGATAGATAATATGCTCCTTCACGAACTCAATCATCTCTTTGGATGTCACGGTTTTCAGAGGAATTGCTTCAACCCACTTGGTGAAATAATCCGTTGCCACTAGTATGAATTTATGATTTTTGCTGGATGGCGGATAAATCTGTCCAATCAAATCAATTCCCCATCCCCTAAATGACCACAGCTTAATAATGGGATTCATAGTCGATGCCGGTGCTCTCTGCAGATTACCAAATTTCTGACACTCTTGACCCCTTTTATAAAAAAGTGAAGCAATCTTCCAACATGGTTGGCCAAAAGTATCCATTCCTTCTAATCATCCACTTCATCTTATATGCCGATTGATGCGAGCCACAGATACCTTCATGTATTTCTCCCATTAAGACTTTAGCCTCTTCTTTATCAAGGCATCTAAGCAAAACACCATCAATCATCCGGTAATACAATTCCCCCTTAAGCAACACATACTTAGTCGCTTCAAATCTGACTTTCCGGCTTACTTTCTTGGAGGGATCTTCCAGATAATCAACGATCTCTTTCCTCCAATCATTAGCAGGTAATTCCAGAGCTATCACACCTTCTATCAACCGATAACTAGAGGCATGTTGTGCCAGCCGATTAGCATCACCGTTATAAAATTTGGGGACATGCTCTATAGTTACCTTTTTGAATTCTTTCAGCAATCGGCAACATTCTTCATGATAAACCTGTAGAATATCATCCTTCCATTCATATATCCCGATCAACTGATTGACCACCATCATGGAATCCTCGAATATCTCCACTGCATCAGCTCCAATTTTGTGACACCTCTGGTGTCAGTTTAACCAAAGCCAGGCAATTAACATAACTTCACACACAAATGAGCTAAGAAAACTTAAATAAGAATCCTATATCTAGTTTTTGCAAACTTGTGTGTAAATGTTTGAGTGCAATGCTTGAAAAACAATATTTGGTATACTTTTAAACTTAACTTGACATGTGTGGTAATAAGGTAATCAAACACACCTTTCATAATGATCTATAAACTTTCTCTGCAAATCAAATTCAAACTGGAAAACCATCACATGAAATGATTAATGGAACCATTCTTTGATTTGTGAAGATCTACTAGTTCAAACAAAATAATAAAATGAGGCCACAAATATTCAACGCACAAGTAGTTTGAAATCTTGAAATTTCTTTAAGGAAAAGAAGAAATAAAACATACTTACTTCGGAGGTCTAGTAAGAAAATATTTAGTTCTTCCTTAAATGACAAATTGGAGTTGTGAACAAACTGAAATTTTGAACAAGGGACCATAAACATTCCTTTGGCTCATGATAACAAAGATTTATACAAAACACTAATGCATCCTTGTATAAGAGTATGTGTGGATATAAAACTTGTTCCTTTAATATTCTTGAACTTTCATGCTCAACTGGTCACAAAGAGGTAGAATAAAGACACACTCATATTCTTGTGACACATAGTTTAATTTACAAAGATTTTTTGGCAAATTCAAGATTTAAACAAATCAAATAAACAAGAGTTCAATTTCTAGTAATAAGGAAGTTAAAAATAACTTTCAAACCAATGCAAACATGCATATGAAAATAAATAGACATATTCACCATGTCATGTTAAACAAAAACCTAGTTGAAGCCTAGGAGTAAAAGTGCCAAAATTCACATGAAATGATAAGTACTTTAAATGGTAGTTTTTGAAAATAATTAAATAACTCTCAAACCATTGCTCTAATGAAAAAGTGCATAACACGAAAGTTGTAGATCTCGAAAAACTGAGCAAAAGTGGTATTCAACACGTTTTCATTTGGAGCCAAGAAGATAGAGAAATTTTGAAATTACAGAACTTCTTTTGGAACTTCGGTTTATTTACGAGACTGCCCCTGACCGTTTCTTCAACCTCTCGCTTCCCTGAACCGTGCCTACGGCCGGAGCCGTACGCCGGCGCCGCCACCTGGCTGCCCACGCGTCGCAGCCCGACCCAAACCACCCTCGAGCGCCCCCTGTATTGCCGAAACCAAGCTCCCCTGTCGCTCGCGGAGGTCGCCACGCGCCCCCACCCTTCCTGTGTTGCCACGACGCCATGGCCGGCCACCACTGCCGCCAGTCCGAGCTGCCCCGGTTCTGCACTCCCCCAGCCCCGCATTGCGTCCCAGGCGAAGGAAACCGGCCCCCAGTGACACCCATGCGCCTATAAAAGCCCAGGCCGGCCCCCTTCGCGCGCCTAAAGCGCCCCAGCCACCATTGCCATGGCTGCCGAGCTCGGCTCGCCGCGGAGCCCCCTTCTCCGGCCATCGACGCCCCGAACCAACCCCTGAAATGGAACCCCATCGCCCTCCTGAAGCTCTCCGACCCATCCTTTCCCTCATTCCCTCACCGGAGCATGGACGCCGGCGAGCAGACCCTCTCCGCGGACCCGCCTCCTCCGACCCTCTCCCGATGAGCCACGGCCACCCAAAGGTAGCTCTCGAGCCCCTCTCCATTTTCCCCCACTTTCCCCTCGCCGCCGGCGACTCTCCTCGCCGGAAATCCCAGCGCCGCCGCCCCTCTGTTCTGTGCAGTTCGCCAGGGACCTCCCTGGAGAAGAAACAAAAGTTCCAGGGGTCCAAATGAAAAGTTGCAAATGAACTCAAAAACAGCAAACTTCAAAAATGCCTAGAAAATCGTATAAAAATCAGAAAAACGCAAACTAAAATGTTCTGGAATCCTTAGAACAAGAAATACAACTTTTGTTACATTCACATGTTCATATTTTGCTTTTATTTTAATCTGAGAAAAAGAATAAGAAAATCACCTTATGCATGTTCATGAAGTTCTACTCAGCAAATTACCTTGATTTTTGGATATGTTATCAATAATGGAATATTAAGATCACAGTAAAAATATGACACCCAACCAAAACAGTTATCATATTGGAACAATCAAGATTCTCTAACCTGTTATTGACATTCTCAAATTAATACTGGAAAATATGCACATGAACTTGCTCTAGAATTTTTACTGCATGCATGTGAAACTGAATCTCTGTTAATACCTAAATTTCAGATTTATTTGAGTTCATTTGATATATACCATGATTTATGCTTGTTTAATCAACTTAATTCTTCATATATAGTCCTTATGCTGATAAAAATCTATATTTATTTCTAAAGTCTCTTTTTAGCTCTGTGTTCTTGTCTAAAAATTTTGAGGTGCAGTTACTGAGTTTTTCTTTGGTGAATAATCATGCTTAGCATCTTAGGGCTAGATTTACTATTTTTGTTCTGAGTAATCTACACCATAACTGATCTTGATTTTTGGACATGATCTTGTTTAGAGTATGTTCTATCTGTAATAAAAATTTCATATGCAGTACTAGTTAAATGCACCTTGAGAAATTTATGCTAAATCATGTTAAGTTAAATGCATAACTAAATTATCTGGTGGTTATAAAGCTCGATAATTTTTTTGGAGTATGTTTAGCTCATGAATAGGCTCTGGTAAAAATTTGAGAATCATATCCCTAGGATAACTCTCTGGAGAATTAATCTTATTTAATGGCTTGTTGTTTTTGTTCTTTTTATTACCTCAGCTGTATAAGTGAATAAAATCTGGAAAAATTACAGAACTGAGTAGATGCTTGGTAGATTCTCCCATAAAATTTGTAGCACCAGAACCCATGTAAAACTTGCTGTGCAAAAAGGTGAAGCAACTAGAATAATCTACTTACATGCTTTGTTATGGTTAATTACTTTATGGTTAGATGCTGAAAACTATACCATAGATGCTAAAGTACCTGATCTGAGTTACTTTAGTTTTTCATCACTAGCTCATGAGTAAATTGGTTGCTATGAAATAGTGAAAGTCTGCTATGTTTTAATGATAAGAATGAAAACCAAACCACACAACTCTTTTATGAAGTAAAGTGAAATTAAGAACTACTCTATAAACGATTGCCCAGAAAATAAAGTTGACTAAGACCACCACAACAAACACATGCTATACTGTACTACAACTTTATAGTGAAGGAAAGAAATATGTCATATCATGTTGTAACAATATCATTTCTGCATACATATAGAAACGGTAAATCTACTCGACGGTGATTACGAGTTGGTGCCCGCGAATACTACCACTCCGGAGAGTGTCTCTCTTAATTATACTGACTTGAATCAAGACCCGAACCAATGTTCGGAAGAGCAAAAGGCTACTTTTGAACAGTGCCCAAGAAGGCAAGCCCCGTGCATAATCCATTATTTTACGCATTATATTCATCTTACTATTTTGTATATGTTGTAATATTTTTTTTATTGTGCATTTACGTTTTCTAGGAGTTGATCGAAAACTTTTGATGCATGATCCCTAGGTACCTATGCTTGTTATCCGGATCTTTTTCTCGACTAGTTGCCCCGCTAACTAGGTACGGTAAAAGTCGAGAGGTTTCCTGCCTCTCGCGAGCAAATAGGAATTTTACTGACTTTAATTCCTGCTGAAATATAAGGACAATGGGCGGGGTTGTGTAGTTGTGATACCCCGCTGGTGTAGGCAAAATGGCTAAGGTCGCGGTGTGTGGCTCATTTCGTTAAGCGTTTGAAAGTACTAGCCACATGCCGAGAAATATGGTAATCGGTAAGCTGAAGTACCTGATTGGACCAGCGAGTGGAACGATCTCGCACCCTCTTGGTAGAAGTAGGTTTTATTTTTTTGTCCGGACGTACGGGTGCAGAGACGTCGGGCTCTGTAGTCGGGGAGGGTGTTCCGGATCCACGGACTGGAAAGAAAGGGGAAATGTTGTGTGGGTGACTTGGTTCCCATACGTGTGGTCTAGGTTCCCCTGGCCAGGTTGAAATCCGATTCAGAATCATCCGCCTCTCACGGCATGAGACTGCTTAATGTTTTCGGTCACATAGAGTAACAAGTGGAACATAATGATGATAATACTGCTGGTTGATTAAATGATTGCTCTACCATGTTTGTGTAGAGTTGGATGCAAACTTAGAATGGTTAATCTAACTAGAAGATGGCTAAATAAAATCTGAAAATAAGGATCAACATTTAGTGGCGTTTTTGGCAAAACAAACCCCACCAACCAAAAAGCCTTGCATGTCTAGTTATCGGACTATGTTATATCCGGTGACGGGTCAGTCTTGCTGAGTATTAGTATACTCAGCCTTGCTTGTGGCACTGTTTTTCAGGTACTAACTTCGAAGATCTGTTTGTAAGTCTTGCTTGGCCGTGTACCTTGCCTCCGGGCTGGTCTTTTGAGTGGGATGGTCCTTCAGCTGGTGCTGACCACCCTCCCGCTGAGTGACGCTTTCGTACGGGCTTTATCGATGCGTCACGTTATTTCGTTAGTTATCTTTTACTGCTTCCGCTGAACAATGAGACTTGAATAATTTGAGTAGAAGGAACTCTGTAGTACTTTCGCTACTCTGATCATGGTTTGTAATAAATTTCTTTTCCGCTGCAATCACTCTGAGATGTATGAAATGTTCTGTGTTGTAATCTCTGGGCTCACCTTCGTGTGAGTGTTGTCTGCTGATCCTGGAAGAGCGTGGCTTGTATCAGGCTTCACTCGAGGAACTACCGGTGAGTGCCAATTTGGGTCAGAGTTGCTTAGCAACAAAGATCAGTGCACCCGGGCCCAGTAGTTTTGGGTGGTTCCGCCACAGCTGGCATCAGAGCTCGCAGACAGCCTACCAGAGATGACAACCTCGGTTTTCAAAACAACAAATTAAAACTTGACTTCAAAACTACTAAAGTTTTTGAAAGAGTTTAGGATCTCCAAGGACAAGTCTAGGACGTAAAGCCCTAGGGGATCTTATGGGTATAATCAGGTGGCTTATTTTGTATGGCTAACTTCCAGCACATTACTTTTCAGTATTTAAATTCTGTAATTTAAATTCTGCAACTACACGTCGCCGCGGAGGTATGCTTACTCAGTCAGCTGAGGGAGTCTGACCTTCCCGTCGGTGATGCGAGCCGAACACTGGAGCTCAAGCAGTGGCCTACTTGAGCTGCTGCCCATATACCAACTTCGGTTGATTATATGGGGAGTAATGGTTCGAAATTGGAATTCAATTCCCCGTCAAAGACGGTACTCAGTCAATACGTTGTTTCGATAACGTATGCTTAACGTTGTCCATACGGCGGTAATTGTATGGATGCCGGTTCTATAGTGATCGGTAATGAATGGGAACGCTTTCGTGAGTGCTGGCACGAAAGGTTCATTTATATACTGTCAATTTTCTGCAGGTACGCTAACTCGAAATCGAATTTTAGGTTATCTAGCTATATCGAGTAGCTACATAGTGAGAGACGTAATATGTATGCCACCAAAGTCATTTGCGTAAGACCAAGGTTACTTGGCAATTCTTTTCCTTGGTGAGGACGATTAGGATCTGCATCCATTCCTAAATCTTCAGCAAAGAAATGTTTAAATGAAATCGCAATAAAAAAATTAAAAAAATCCATCCTTAAGGATCGTCTAGGTAATTTGTGAAATCTGGAATTCTGGTTTCGTTGAATCTTTAAATGATGAAGATAACCTCAATTCAAGTTTGGTCTGTAAGATGAAATATAGCTATAAAATTCAAATCTTCTGTAAAAATTTGAGAATTTTTTAAGCCTCCCACCTTAGTGTTTTTAAATTTATAATAACCTTCTGCAAATCTGTCAAATTAGAGCAATCTGTCTAAAGTGAATTTTTCGACGATCTTAATTTGCTCATCTAAAAAATCGTTCAACACAAAAGTTGTAGGTAACTTAATAAAGAACTCACTGTAAAATTTTTAATTATCTTTGTCCAGTGGTTTGGGAGATATGGTCAATTTACTCACTCTCTGGACAATCTGTTTTCTGGTTTGACATCACTTCAAAACCTTGAGCATTAAACCTTGTTACGATCTGAACTGGCCTTAGTGTTGACTAGATGAAATGTTCCTCACTACCTTGGGCATCTTCTGTAAAATTTTAAGAATTTTTGACCAAGTATATTGTCCTTGGTGAAGAAAACACTAGCTCTCTGTTCGCTGAATTTTCTGGACATACAGTAAGGAAGACTTTTAAGAAAAAGACCATCATAGGGTTGATCTAGACCTAGCCTTGACTAAAAAAAAAAAATTGTGCACAATTACTTAATACATGCCCTAAAAAAAATTTCAAAAATTTTTGACCCCTCAATTTAGAGTGATGAAAAAAACTAAACTTGCTTCCGGTACAATTGAACTCTCATTATATCCTACGGGATATTGCTGAAATTTTCACCCTTGTAGATGACTTTTCTTGGATGTGAGTTGAATAACCAAGTGGTCACAAATTTCACGATCTAGGTTCTCACAAATTTTCAAATCCATGAAGCTAGTATACTCCGAGCTATAGGCGAAACACTATTGCCGACCTGCTGAAAAACAGCCAGAACAGAGAAGCAAAGACTGAATATTTCAACCATCTTAACCATTGTATTAGCCTTGGGGTTGAATACAAAAGTTGCTCCAAACATCCTAAGCTACATGCCTACAAAATTTCAACTTCATTAGATGTATATAGTAAGACTTATGGCCAAAATACCGAGACTCTGTTCAGAAAACCAGAGGTGTAGTAATGGAATTTTTCGACCATCTTACTCTTAGAATTAGCCTCTGAGTTGACTACCAAAGATGTAGCACGTGAAATTATCTAGTTGCTGTCAAAATTTCAAAAAGTTTTGATGAACCAAAAGAAAGTTACGAATTTCTTTGTAACGACTAATGCTGCACAAACTGGTTACACAGCATTTGTTGTGTTATATTTTGTTGCACACTTGTTCATTGCCTCTTGGAAGCTATATGAATCATATCGCTGATGCTTGAACTCATATATTTCAGATGGTGAGAGCAACCCATAGTACTCTAGATAATTTTGGTGCCAGTGGTAGCGGATCGCGGCCACCACTACCCAGCCTTGAGGAATTACTTGCCACCCAAAATGAGTTGCTTCGACAACTTGTTCAGGGACAGCAAGCGATTTCTCATTTTCTGCAGCAACAACACTTTCAACTAGATAGGCACAAGGTCCACCAAACTCCAGTTGCAGACTATCAAGAGCTCCATGAAGACACACAAGAAATAAAGGATGTTCACTCGGACTCCCTAATGCCACCATCACAACTTCCGATGAAACTTAAGGATGACAAAGTAAAGTGTCTGGCCCCCAAGCATGGCTCAAGCAATATGGACTTGACTGGATGGGAAATTACATGCACAAAATTCGTTCCCCGTGGTAAAAGACAAACCCGCAATGCTATTGCTGCTAACACAATCCTAAGAGCAAGAACTCGCTCGCCTGTCCATGAAACCATGAACCCAGCTAGGTGCACTATACCCGAAAATGGTTCAGTAGATATGCCAGTGATGACATCCTTACAATGCAAATAGCACAGTGGTCCGAGTGAGACGAACCGTTGTTTCATCTGTAGAAGTCCTACCCACTTCGCTCGAAGATGTCCTCAAGCCACACAGCAAAATCAGGACCAAGGTTCTAGCCAAACAAATAAAAGCATGCACAAAAGATTGCGGGATGAGCGCAAGAAACAGGCTGATCAGGTCGAACAAGGAAGGATCAATTTCACCACTCTTGAAGAAATTCATGAAGGTCAACAGAAATATAAAGAACTTACATAACTTTCTTGGTCAGTACACTGCATTGCAACATGTGCAACGCATGCCCACGCACATACTCAGCACACTTGTGTGTACCACATTATGTGCATAAACCATGTGTACCATCACACCATGAACCGCACATCCACTAGCTTACCTCAGGACAAATGCACCAATCCGTGTGCATATTTCTTAGGAGTAAGGGTCGTTGTATCCGTATATTACATCGACACAAACTTATCTGCCATGGGTGCTTTAACTAATTTAACCACATATCTGCATTGCCACAATACAAAAAAAATGATATGTTGGTATTTCCACAATACGTCACGACTTTGAATAATGGTGCATCTCTCTCAAATCAAGTACCAACTCAATCGAATAAAATCCACCTTGCACAAGAATATCTTGAGAAAAGTTTGCTGCTGCTGAAGAATAAGATCTCCATACTAGAAAGCTGTCAGATATAAGTGGACCAGCAGGTACAGAAGAGAAACCCAAATTTTTAGACCTGATCAACTACCTCAAAATAAGTTGAGCCTGTGGAACAAAATGTAGTAAAAAAATATCCTTACTTCTGTAAAATTTTGAATTTTTTTTGGAGAATTATAACCCTCAAAATTCAGTCTTTTGGTAAACCCCTATAATTCTATCAACTTGTAGCAGTCTGGCCACATGAATTTTTCGACCCACTTAAACACTTTTACTGAGAAAACATTCAACATGAAGGTTGTAGATAACTGAGTCTAGAAGCTACTGAAAAATTTTGAGAATTTTATTTCAAGTGGTTTGGTACTTACAGTCAAAATACTAGCCCTCTGTTCAATCCGAAATCTGGGTCAACCTTCCTGCAAACACATAAGGATTTGACTATTTTAAGCTCTGTTTTGGAGTTGGAGTTGACTAGAGGAAATGATCAAAATTATCTTAGGCACCTCCAGTAAAAATTTGAGAATTTTTCGACCTTGAATTCCTCAGTTATGATCAATTCTATCAACTACCCAGAATCTGTTTTGCAAAAGAATCATCAAGTACAAGCTCTCTTAAAGAGTGGAGAAGCCTACTGCAACAAGGATAGAGTTGTATGGTTTGAATCTCCATAGTGGATCAACTGAATCGTGATCTTTGAAAACCAATTCTTGATAGGTCACCGCTTCCAAAGCTTTCCAGTCACTTGGGTATTAACAAAATATATCAAGACCCTAGGCAAAATTTCTCGCTAAATATATATCATAATGCTATAACGAGACCACTCATAAATATCCATTACACTCCAATTTTTGCCGATTATGGATTTCATGATTGGTTTGCCAAGCACCTCTCCAAGGCCTGATTCCATTTGGATCATTATCGACAACCAACACCTTTTCTTCAATTACACACTATTCATACTACCAAGAAGTGAGCCGGTATTCATCTTGATTACATTATGGTCTGCATATCACACCACATAGAATTAATTCCAATAGTGACGCTCAACTCCTAGCACGCTTTTTGGGAAATCCCTTGCAATCTTCTCCTGTCACCAAACTGATCCTAAGTTCAGCTTATCATCCTCGAACCGACGGCCAAACTGAAAAGTGGACCGAATCTTAAAAGACATGTTAAGATCTTACATCATTCATTATGACAACCATGAAGGCAAATGCCCGTTTTTAGCAGAGTTCTCACCCAGCTATCAAGCAAGCTTGAAAATGGCACTATTTGAAGCCTTGTATGGTCAAAGGTGTCGAACTCCACTGAGTTTGTCACAAACCAAAGACCACTAAATATTTGGACTAGACTTGATCATTAGGCAGAATAACAACCAAAGATAATACAAGAAAATCTTAAAGCTACCCACTCTAGCCAAATGAGTTATTTGGATAAAAAGAAGAAAATCTTTGCAACTCGAAGCCGGTAATAATGTCTACCTTCTGGTTTCACCAACCAAAGATACACACACTTGCCACCCTTAGTTTATTCATCTGAATCTCGGGACGAGATTCTTTTTAAGGGGGGTAGGCTGTGACACCTCTGGTGTCAGTTTAACCAAAGCCAGGCAATTAACATAACTTCACACACAAATGAGCTAAGAAAACTTAAATAAGAATCCTATATCTAGTTTTTGCAAACTTGTGTGTAAATGTTTGAGTGCAATGCTTGAAAAACAATATTTGGTATACTTTTAAACTTAACTTGACATGTGTGGTAATAAGGTAATCAAACACACCTTTCATAATGATCTATAAACTTTCTCTGCAAATCAAATTCAAACTGGAAAACCATCACATGAAATGATTAATGGAACCATTCTTTGATTTGTGAAGATCTACTAGTTCAAACAAAATAATAAAATGAGGCCACAAATATTCAACGCACAAGTAGTTTGAAATCTTGAAATTTCTTTAAGGAAAAGAAGAAATAAAACATACTTACTTCGGAGGTCTAGTAAGAAAATATTTAGTTCTTCCTTAAATGACAAATTGGAGTTGTGAACAAACTGAAATTTTGAACAAGGGACCATAAACATTCCTTTGGCTCATGATAACAAAGATTTATACAAAACACTAATGCATCCTTGTATAAGAGTATGTGTGGATATAAAACTTGTTCCTTTAATATTCTTGAACTTTCATGCTCAACTGGTCACAAAGAGGTAGAATAAAGACACACTCATATTCTTGTGACACATAGTTTAATTTACAAAGATTTTTTGGCAAATTCAAGATTTAAACAAATCAAATAAACAAGAGTTCAATTTCTAGTAATAAGGAAGTTAAAAATAACTTTCAAACCAATGCAAACATGCATATGAAAATAAATAGACATATTCACCATGTCATGTTAAACAAAAACCTAGTTGAAGCCTAGGAGTAAAAGTGCCAAAATTCACATGAAATGATAAGTACTTTAAATGGTAGTTTTTGAAAATAATTAAATAACTCTCAAACCATTGCTCTAATGAAAAAGTGCATAACACGAAAGTTGTAGATCTCGAAAAACTGAGCAAAAGTGGTATTCAACACTTTTTCATTTGGAGCCAAGAAGATGGAGAAATTTTGAAATTACAGAACTTCTTTTGGAACTTCAGTTTATTTACGAGACTGCCCCTGACCGTTTCTTCAACCTCTCGCTTCCCTGAACCGTGCCTACGGCCGGAGCCGTACGCCGGCGCCGCCACCTGGCCGCCCACGCGTCGCAGCCCGACCCAAACCACCCTCGAGCGCCCCCTGTATTGCCGAAACCAAGCTCCCCTGTCGCTCGCGGAGGTCGCCACGCGCCCCCACCCTTCCTGTGTTGCCACGACGCCATGGCCGGCCACCACTGCCGCCAGTCCGAGCTGCCCCGGTTCTGCACTCCCCCAGCCCCGCATTGCGTCCCAGGCGAAGGAAACCGGCCCCCAGTGACACCCATGCGCCTATAAAAGCCCAGGCCGGCCCCCTTCGCGCGCCTAAAGCGCCCCAGCCACCATTGCCATGGCTGCCGAGCTCGGCTCGCCGCGGAGCCCCCTTCTCCGGCCATCGACGCCCCGAACCAACCCCTGAAATGGAACCCCATCGCCCTCCTGAAGCTCTCCGACCCATCCTTTCCCTCATTCCCTCACCGGAGCATGGACGCCGGCGAGCAGACCCACCGCCGGCCGGCCCTCTCCGCGGACCCGCCTCCTCCGACCCTCTCCCGATGAGCCACGGCCACCCAAAGGTAGCTCCCGAGCCCCTCTCCATTTTCCCCCACTTTCCCCTCGCTGCCGGCGACTCTCCTCGCCGGAAATCCCAGCGCCGCTGCCCCTCTGTTCTGTGCAGTTCCGCCAGGGACCTCCCTGGAGAAGAAACAAAAGTTCCAGGGGTCCAAATGAAAAGTTGCAAATGAACTCAAAAACAGCAAACTTCAAAAATGCCTAGAAAATCGTATAAAAATCAGAAAAATGCAAACTAAAATGTTCTGGAATCCTTAGAACAAGAACTACAACTTTTGTTACATTCACATGTTCATATTTTGCTTTTATTTTAATCTGAGAAAAAGAATAAGAAAATCACCTTATGCATGTTCATGAAGTTCTACTCAGCAAATTACCTTGATTTTTGGATATGTTATCAATAATGGAATATTAAGATCACAGTAAAAATATGACACCCAACCAAAACAGTTATCATATTGGAACAATCAAGATTCTCTAATCTGTTATTGACATTCTCGAATTAATACTGGAACATATGCACATGAACTTGCTCTGGAATTTTTACTGCATGAATGTGAAACTGAATCTCTGTTAATACCTAAATTTCAGATTTATTTGAGTTCATTTGATATATACCATGATTTATGCTTGTTTAATCAACTTAATTCTTCATATATAGTCCTTATGCTGAGAAAAATCTATATTTATTTCTGAAGTCTCTTTTTAGCTCTGTGTTCTTGTCTAAAAATTTTGAGGTGCAGTTACTGAGTTTTTCTTTGGTGAATAATCATGCTTAGCATCTTAGGGCTAGATTTACTATTTTTGTTCTGAGTAATCTACACCATAACTGATCTTGATTTTTGGACATGATCTTGTTTAGAGTATGTTCTATCTGTAATAAAAATTTCATATGCAGTACTAGTT
Source organism: Panicum virgatum (assembly GCF_016808335.1). NCBI lineage: Eukaryota > Viridiplantae > Streptophyta > Magnoliopsida > Poales > Poaceae > Panicum > Panicum virgatum. The sequence goes on along the minus strand of NC_053141.1, from coordinate 27,791,867 downwards.
AAATGCACCTTGAGAAATTTATGCTAAATCATGTTAAGTTAAATGCATAACTAAATTATCTGGTGGTTATAAAGCTCGATAATTTTTCTGGAGTATGTATAGCTCATGAATAGGCTCTGGTAAAAATTTGAGAATCATATCCCTAGCATAACTCTCTGGAGAATTAATCTTAGTTAATAGCTTGTTGTTTTTGTTCTTTTTATTACCTCAGCTGTATAAGTGAATAAAATCTGGAAAAATTACAGAACTGAGTAGATGCTTGGTAGATTCTCCCATAAAATTTGTAGCACCAGAACCCATGTAAAACTTGCTGTGCAAAAAGGTGAAGCAACTAGAATAATCTACTTACATGCTTTGTTATGGTTAATTACTTTATGGTTAGATGCTGAAAACTATACCATAGATGCTAAAGTACCTGATCTGAGTTACTTTAGTTTTTCATCACTAGCTCATGAGTAAATTGGTTGCTATGAAATAGTGAAAGTCTGCTATGTTTTAATGATAAGAATGAAAACCAAACCACACAACTCTTTTATGAAGTAAAGTGAAATTAAGAACTACTCTATAAACGATTGCCCAGAAAATAAAGTTGACTAAGACCACCACAACAAACACATGCTATACTGTACTACAACTTTATAGTGAAGGAAAGAAATATGTCATATCATGTTGTAACAATATCATTTCTGCATACATATAGAAACGGTAAATCTACTCGACGGTGATTACGAGTTGGTGCCCGCGAATACTACCACTCCGGAGAGTGTCTCTCTTAATTATACTGACTTGAATCAAGACCCGAACCAATGTTCGGAAGAGCAAAAGGCTACTTTTGAACAGTGCCCAAGAAGGCAAGCCCCGGTGCATAATCCATTATTTTACGCATTATATTCATCTTACTATTTTGTATATGTTGTAATATTTTTTTTATTGTGCATTTACGTTTTCTAGGAGTTGATCGAAAACTTTAGATGCATGATCCCTAGGTACCTATGCTTGTTATCCGGATCTTTTTCTCGACTAGTTGCCCCGCTAACTAGGTACGGTAAAAGTCGAGAGGTTTCCTGCCTCTCGCGAGCAAATAGGAATTTTACTGACTTTAATTCCTGCTGAAATATAAGGACAACGGGCGGGGTTGTGTAGTTGTGATACCCCGCTGGTGTAGGCAAAATGGCTAAGGTCGCGGTGTGTGGCTCATTTCGTTAAGCGTTTGAAAGTACTAGCCACATGCCGAGAAATATGGTAATCGGTAAGCTGAAGTACCTGATTGGACCAGCGAGTGGAACGATCTCGCACCCTCTTGGTAGAAGTAGGTTTTATTTTTTTGTCCGGACGTACGGGTGCAGAGACGTCGGGCTCTGTAGTCGGGGAGGGTGTTCCGGATCCACGGACTGGAAAGAAAGGGGAAATGTTGTGTGGGTGACTTGGTTCCCATACGTGTGGTCTAGGTTCCCCTGGCCAGGTTGAAATCCAATTCAGAATCGTCCGCCTCTCATGGCATGAGACTGCTTAATGTTTTCGGTCACATAGAGTAACAAGTGGAACATAATGATGATAATACTGCTGGTTGATTAAATGATTGCTCTACCATGTTTGTGTAGAGTTGGATGCAAACTTAGAATGGTTAATCTAACTAGAAGATGGCTAAATAAAATCTGAAAATAAGGATCAACATTTAGTGGCGTTTTTGGCAAAACAAACCCCACCAACCAAAAAGCCTTGCATGTCTAGTTATCGGACTATGTTATATCCGGTGACGGGTCAGTCTTGCTGAGTATTAGTATACTCAGCCTTGCTTGTGGCACTGTTTTTCAGGTACTAACTTCGAAGATCTGTTTGTAAGTCTTGCTTGGCCGTGTACCTTGCCTCCGGGCTGGTCTTTTGAGTGGGATGGTCCTTCAGCTGGTGCTGACCACCCTCCCGCTGAGTGACGCTTTCGTACGGGCTTTATCGATGCGTCATGTTATTTCGTTAGTTATCTTTTACTGCTTCCGCTGAACAATGAGACTTGAATAATTTGAGTAGAAGAAACTCTGTAGTACTTTCGCTACTCTGATCATGGTTTGTAATAAATTTCTTTTCCGCTGCAATCACTCTTAGATGTATGAAATGTTCTGTGTTGTAATCTCTGGGCTCACCTTCGTGTGAGTGTTGTCTGCTGATCCTGGAAGAGCGTGGCTTGTATCGAGGCTTCACTCGAGGAACTACCGGTGAGTGCCAATTTGGGTCAGAGTTGCTTAGCAACAAAGATCAGTGCACCCGGGCCCAGTAGTTTTGGGTGGTTCCGCCACAAATTTCTTGTAATAGCCGAATTCCTTTGAGCAAAGCTTGATACTCAGCCAGATTGTTAGTAGCTGTTGCTTCTATCAGAAAAGACAATTCAAATGTTGCCCCCGAGGCGACACCAAAACAATGCCAATACCAGACCCAGCTCCACACAATGAACCATCAAAGAATAATATCCATGGAACTAGATCAACAACTCCCAATTCTGGTCCACAATGCTGAACAACAAAATCGGCCATGACTTGTCCCTTAACCGCTTTAGCCGATTCATACCTCAAATCAAATTCTGACAAGGCCAAAATCCATTTTCGAATTCTCCCATTCAAAATCGGCAGCAAGAGCATGTATTTAACCACATCATCTTTGCTCACCACAACACACTCGGCTGATAACAAATAATGCCTAAGTTTGGTAGAAGAAAAGTATAAGCAAAGACATAATCTTTCAACAGGAGAATACCTGGTTTCAGCATCCAAGAGGCTTCTGCTGACAAAATATATCACACGTTCTTTTCCCTCGAACTCTTGAATAAGGGCCGATTCGATAGCATGCTCATCAGCCGACAAACATAATTTAAACGGCTTGTGCTTTTGTGGTGGCACCAATATAGGAGGCGATGTTAGATACTGTTTGATTTCATCCAATGCCTTTTGTTGTGCTTCTCCCCATACAAATTTCTGATCGGCCTTTAACTTCAACAAAGAACTGAACGGCTGAATTTTATCGAATAAATTAGCAATAAATCTCCGAATAAAATTGAACTTGCCGATCAATGATTGAAGTTCAACTTTTGTCTCTGGAGCCACAACTTTGTTAATGGCTGTGATGGTCTTCTGACTAATTTCAATTCCTCTTTCATGAACCATAAACCCAAGGAACTGACCAGCCGACACACCAAATTGTCACACCCGGTTTTAAGGACAAAACTGAATGCATCACACCCGGTTTTAAGGACAAAACTGAATGCATAACTATATGTATACCAGGATCAAGTTTCATACATATAGAGACATTATAAGTGAATAATCAGTAACAGTATCACGAAAAAGAGAAAATAAAATAATTATAAGACTATCAGAGTTATACAGCTTATCCTGGAAACGAAGGCTTCAAACTTCACAGGCAATCAACTGGGGGTAGCGTACGCCTAGAACTCAGCAACATCTTCAAAAGACTTCACAGCAACTTTTTCTTCTGAGCAGCAGAAAGCAAGGGTGAGTACACTTATGGTTGGTACTCAGCAAGGCCACAAGAAATAACTAGAATATGATTTAAATCCATCTTTAAGTTTATTAATCATGTGAGGGTCCAAGCCGCTCATGACCGTGAGTACGGCTGATATACCAGTTTTACACTCTGCAGAGGTTGTACACTTTCACCACAATTCGCGTAAAAGTCCCGAAGAACTTTAAACCCAACCACGCATGTGCTAGCTAGGCACAATATCACACTTCCGAGGTGTGATTGCATAGGGATGCTACGAGGCCTTTATAAAGATTCCCTAACCTATGACAATCCGCTAAGGTTTCAAGTCAAAGTGATCATAACACTATCCTAATGAGATGGTACCTTGCCAAAGGACCATTAAACAATACCAATTGCCCCAAGAGGACCGAGCTATACCCCATCGATGCATCCCCTCTTGCCCTTTCGGTAAGGCTGTCACAAGCTAGAGTTTCTAGTTAATCAGCCAAGACCAGAGCCATGTAGTATTGTGGTTCTACGGTTTTTTGGGTGGTTCTCCATGTTCCAATTAAATCATAAATACTCTTGTAAATAAGCATAGATAGAAGTATGGTTAGGGTCACTTGCCTTTCTCCAACGAAATGCTACTCTTACTGCTCTTTAGCTTTTGCTCACTTGGAATCCTTGGTTCTTCAATCTTCGAACAACGATCCTTCTACTCAAAGCAATCAACGAGCAAACATATAAACAAACAAGAATTACAACTAAGAACAATACACCAAAACAAAGAAAAGGCTTTAAAAGAGCGTACTAAAAGATAGGGCTCGTTGCTACGGTTACAAGGGTGCAAGAAACACGAAAAACAGAGCTAGGACGTGGAAACTACAGTAGAAACAAGGTTGCAAAGATCTAGTCGCGACTAACTATAGACGTGAAAGGCTAACAGAAAAGACTCGCAAGACATAGCAAAGTGTGCTCACATAGGATAACAAGGTGATAAAGCTATTGCACATGTTACAAGGATCACGTGAGTGCAGGAATTGATGAAAATGGAGTTGAAACATGAATGATATGGCTAAAACAGTGTACCAGGGACTTGTTTGTGAGAGTTTTTGAAAGGATCGGGTGCTCTAGCCTAAGAGGGGGAGGGGGTGAATTAGGCACTCTAAAAAACTTAGACCTATGGCTCCAACTAGTTTGCACAAAACTTAAACTAAAACGAGCTATCTAGATGTGCAACTAAGGTTGTTCTAGTGTGAAACCCCTATCCCAAAAGAGTTTAGCAACCTATAGCCTTTCCTATCAAGAAACTACTCTATGAAAGTAAAGGCATACAAAATGCTAGTATGAAATGTGGAAGCTTAATGAGCGGGATAGGAGGTAGCAAACTCTTGATGCGGGTGTTTATCCCGTGGTTCGGTTAGCTGCAAAGGCACACCTACATCCACGTCGTTGTAGCACTCACTAAAAGTATTGCTACTCGGCCACCAAGTCTATTCCGTGAACACAATCACGGTCACCTTGGCCCCGGGTTCCACTAAGGAGCTTCTCCAAAAAGGATGGTGTTCTCCACGTCCCCCGCACAAAGTGTCGTCGCCGCTCCACACCAAGTCGGAGCATCGATGACGTTGCCGGCGAGCTTCACAGCTCCAAGGGGCCGGCACACCAAGCTCTTCTTTTGGTTCACTAGAGAACCACAGCACAAGGGCTCAAGACCTTGCAATTTCACTCACTAAGAGCTAATCCTTTACACAACACTCTCAAAGTGTGCTAAGGGCTAAGGATATGAACACTAAGCTCTTGGATGGCTTGGAGTGGTTCTTTGGTGTGTATGTGACTTCCTTGAACTCCAGCAATCTTCAAATGGTAGGGGATGCCATATTTATAGGCCTCCAAGTCGTGGAGCCATTGCTCCAACGGTCAGCAATAATCTGCGTACCATCGGATGAACCGATGCCTCTGGCGGGGGTAGCGTCGGTTCATCCGGTCACTCTAAGACCCGAAGTAGCCGTTGAACTTCTGACTGCTGACACAGTGACCACCGATTAAACTGATGCTTGCCCGTCGGTTAAACCGGTCACTCACAGCACTCAACTAGCCGTTGGCCTTCTTCTCTTCTGCTGATGTCATTACACCGATGATATGCACCGATGCTTCACAGGTTCAACCGGTGCTGAAGGATCTTCTACCTGGGCGCTTGACATCGTCTTTGGAACATAGTATGCCCAATGCACCGATGCCTATCTTGAAGACGTCGGTTCAACCGGTGCTTCACTTGTTGCTTCACTTGATGTCCAGAGGCGCACAGACTTGTGCCACTCAATAGGGCGTCGGATCTTCCGACAACCATCAGATGCACCGATGCTCGGGGCATCGGTTCTTCCGGTGCTACTGGTTTCGGTAGAACTCGTCCAATTCAGCATTTCTTTGAGTTCTTTCTTCGTGTTCTGCTTGGCATGGCCTTTTTACTTCATCCATGGGATCTATAAATGTTCTCTTAACAAAACCATTAGTCCCATTGATTGCATTGTCATTCGATCACCAAAATCACTCGAAATGGCATAAATGGTGCCATGTTCGTTACAATCTCCCCCTTTTTGGTGATTGATGACAACACAATCAAAGCAAGCATAAAATTTGCAAAAATTGACAAATTTAACCATTTGATACCAATTGAGACCACTTACACTTGCTTGGATGCTTACCATCATTGTGCCATGTTTATTACAATCTCCCCCTTCATCCAATGATGGCTTGGCCTCCCCATAAAACCATGATTTCCCCTTTGTTCTTCCCCTTATGTCACTACATCTCCCTCAAGACTTGATTCACTTGGCATTTCTCCTCCTTTGGAATGTACTTTTCCTTCTTGGGAGCATTTCTCCCCCTTTGTTGGGAACATGCCTTGCTTTGATGCACATTTCTCCCCCTTTGCAATCAAATCACCTAAAAGGTCTTGCACCTAGAAGGTCTTGTAAAACAATATAGCTCGACAGAGGGTTAGTAGCCTAGGGAGTTAGTTCCATGACTCATGATCCAAATGTATGATATCAATGAAGATACCAATTGAAAATTTCACTATGGTGGATCACAAAATCACGAAACTAGCATGACATGAGCTAATCCCTCCATAAGTATGTGCACAAAATGATAATGTGAAAATCATATGCACAACTAGATGTTATAATTAGAAAGCTTAGATCATATCATGCACGGAGGTAGCTCTAAAAATGATAAGAGATAGACAAAGATACCGCTTGTTGGAAATTAGAACCTTGCATACCTCCAAGGGACATTGTTTACCTTGCATGTACCATTTTGAAAGTGACTTGCATATGGTACACTTGTAAGTCTTTTTGAAGAAAAACACTTGGTACACCAAGGTTGAGCAAATGTATGAGCACATAGCCTATGAACTTAGATATGAGCATTTAAGTTCAATAGAGCATGGCTCAATATGTATGAAAGCACAATTTATCTAAACACTCTTGTAGAGTTGTTTGTTCACATTAATCGTGAATAACATTCTCTTAGAGTGTTAACTCCACGTGAGACTACAAAAGAAAAACTTGAAAACTCGTTAGTCTCAAAATCACAACCTATAGAATGAACTCCCCCTAAATGTGTGCATTTAGTGTTTGAATCACAAAGCAAATGTATGCACAATGTTTTTGACAACAATGGGAAGTTTACTCTATAGCTTGTGCTCATGGTACACATATGAAATACATACCTCATGAAGTCCATGTACCATGAAGGGTGACCTTGTGTAGCTTTCTACACACTTATCAAACCATGTAGGTTGCTCATGGGTTAGAGTCATGGCACAAGCAACCCACCATATATAACACTAGGTGATGCGATGCAAACAACCTAGCAATAAGCAATGGAGCTACATGATGCTTGAATTGAATTCTAGCTACCATTACCTTATGTGTAGGGGAGGGGAACTTGGGTCACTAATCTTTAATCCACAACTTGGCTCTAATTTAACTTTGCATGATGCATCCCTACTCATGCATCCCAAACCTTGCCAAGCTTCCAAATCCCCCGTTGCCATTCTTGGGCTTCAAGTATCCTTTGGAACCCACACCATTTGAGGCCCCTTCATGTTGGTGATGATGTCCTTGAGCACCCAAATGGGGCGGTTCCAACTTCTTTCTTGCTTTCCAACCTTGTGAGCAACCACCTTGCCATTTGTTCTCTTCTTGATCATATAGGTGGTGCTATTGCTCTTGTTCCTCTGGTTGGGCTTGGTGTAGATGAGAGAACTCTTAATTGTAAGCTTCTTCTTGTTTTTCTCATCCGAAAGCTTCTTCCTTGGTTGAGGGCACTTGTTGGACTTGTGGCCTTCTTTGTGGCACTTTGAGCAAGTCATGGTGGACCCCTTCTCAAGCTTCTTCACCATGTCTTCACGGTTATCTTAAGAAGGTTGGACATTGCTCTCTACGCTTTTGCCCTTCAATCTATACAAGTCCTTCATGAGCCTTTCTACTACTTGCTTGAGCTCATCATTCTCCTTGGCAATGAGATCATCACAAGATTCTACAACAACATTCTCATTGCATTTCTCATTGCAAGGGTTAGAGCAAGATTCATCAATTAAATCAATGCAAGAATTTGAAGCATCTACCCTAGAGATAGGAATTGCACAAGGGATAGTTTGCTTCATTTCCAAAGAGTCATTAGTATCATTAATGCTCTCAAATTTTAATTTGAGCTCTTCATGCTCCTCGCTAAGCAATTTGAATTTGCACATTAAATCTTCAAAATTTGTAGCAAGAGAAGCATTTAGATCCTTGAGAGCATTAAGGTTTTTAATTTCTTTTGATTGCTTCTTAATGACTTTTTGGTGCTCATGAACAAGATCAAGAAGTTCATCAATTGAAGGAGTGTCGGAGTCATCATCACTTACATCGCTATCCATACCTTTGGCCATAAGGCAAGTGTTGGATGATGATCCCATGCGGGTGGTGAATCTCTTGCTTGATTCATCACTTGAGCTAGCACTTGATTCTTCACCACCACTAACCCATTCACCAAAAATAGCAAATGACTCATGCTTGGGCTTCTCCTTCTTTTGTTGCTTGTTCTTCTTGAACTTCTTCTCAACCTTCGTAAGTTGATGGTGAGGCCCATCCTTGAGGAAGACCATATACCCCATTGAGTTAATTTCCTTCAAGCAATTGTTCATCTTCTTTACTTGCTTGTAGAGGTAGGGGTTCATTGGCTCTTGATCATCACTTGAGGAACTTCCTGCATCCTCTTCTTCCTCATCACTTGATCTACCTTTGATCCGCATTTCTCCCCCTTTGGAATCAAATCACCTAAAAGGTCTTGCAAAACAATATAGCTCAAGAAAAGATTAGTAGCCTAGGGAGTTAGTTCCATGACTCATGATCCAATGGTATGATACCGATGAAGATACCAATTGAGAATTTCACTATGGTGGATCACAAAATCATGAAACTAGCATGACATGAGTTAAGCTTTCCATAAGTATGTGCACAAAATGATGATGTGAAAATCAAGTGCACAATTAGATGTTATTATTAGAAAGCTTAGATCATATCATGCACGGAGGTAGCTCTAAAAAGACAAAAAATTAATAATTATACCAATTAAATGAATTTAGAACCTTGCATACCTCCGGGGGATACTTTGTTTACCTTGTATGTACCAATTGAAAGTGACTTGCACAAGACACCACTTGTAAGCCTTTTTGAAGAAAAGCAATTGGTACACCAAAGTCAAGCAAATGTATGAGCACATAGCCTATGAACTTAGACATGAGCATTTAAGTTCAATAGAGCATGACTCAATATGCGTGAAGCACAATCTATCTAATCACTCTTGTAGAGTTGTTTGGTCACATTAATCGTGAATAACATTCTTTTAGAGTGTTAACTCCATGTGAGACTCATGAAGTCCATGTACCATGAAGGGTGACCTTGTGTAGCTTTCTACACACTTATCAAACCATGTAGGTTGCTCATCGGTTAGAGTCATGGCACAAGCAACCCACCATTTATAACACTAGGTGATGCGATGCAAACAACCTAGCAAAAAGCAATGGCGCTACATGATGCTTGAATTGAATTCTAGCTACCATTACCTTATATGTAGGGGAGGGGAACTTGGGTCACTAATCTTTAATCCACTACTTGGCTCTAATTCAACTTTGCATGATGCATCCCTACTCATGCATCCCAAACCTTGCCAAGCCACCAAATTCCCCGTTTCCGTTCTTGGGCTTCAAGTCTCCTTTGGAACCCACACCATTTGAGGCCCCTTCATGTTGGTGATGATGTCCTTGGGCACCCAAATGGGGCGGTTCCAACTCCTTTCTTGCTTCCCAACCTTGTGAGCAACCATCATGCCATTTGTTTTCTTCTTGATCACATAGGTGGTGCTATTGATCTTGTTCCTCCGGTTGGGCTTGATGTAGATGAGAGAACTCTTGATTGTGTGTTTCTTTTTGTTCTTCTCATCCGAAAGCTTCTTCCTTGGTTGAGGACACTTGTTGGACTTGTGGCTTTCTTTGTGGCACTTTGAGCAAGTCACGGTGGACCCCTTCTCAAGCTTCTTCACCATGTCTTCACGGTTATCTTGAGAAGGTTGGACATTGCTCTCTATGCTTTTGCCCTTCAATCTATGCAAGTTTTTCATGAGCCTTTCTACTTCTTGCTTGAGCTCATCATTCTCCTTGGCAATGAGATCATCACATGATTCTACAACAACATTCTCATTGCATTTCTCATTGCAAGGGTTAGAGCAAGATTCATCAATTAAATCAATGCAAGAATTTGAAGCATCTACCCTAGAGATAGGAATTGCACAAGGGATAGTTTGCTTTATTTCCAAAGAGTCATTATTATCATTAATGCTCTCAAATTTTAATTTGAGCTCTTCATGCTCCTTGCTAAGCAATTTGAATTTGCACATCAAATCTTCAAAATTTGTAGCAAGAGAAGCATTTAGATCTTTGAGAGCACTAAGATTTTTAAGTTGTTTTGATTGCTTCTTAATGACTTTTTGGTGCTCATGAACAAGATCAAGAAGTTCATCAATTGAAGGAGAATCGGAGTCATCATCACTTACATTGCTATTTATACCTTTGGCCATAAGGCAAGTGTTTGATGATGATCCGAAGCGGGTGGTGAATTTTTTGTTTGATTAATCACTTGAACTTGCTCTTGATTCTTCACCACCACTAACCCATTCACCAAATATAGCAAATGATTCATGTTTGGGCTTGTTCTCCTTCTTTTGCTTGTTCTTCTTGAACTTCTTCTCAACCTTCATAAGTTGATGGTGAGGCCCATCTTTGAGGAAGATCATATACCCCATGGAATTGATTTCCTTCAAGCATGTGTTCATCTTCTTTACTTGCTTGTAAAGGTAGGGGTTCATTGGCTCTTGATCATCATTTGAGGAGTTTCTTGCATCCTCTTGTTCCTCATAACTTGAGCTACCTTTGATGGCCATCTTCTTCAACTTTTTGACTTGCTTGCATGTAAGTGCACTATGTGTTGGTGAAGAAGGTGGCGCTCTTGGCTTGATATCATTGCGTAGCTCATGGGCGGTCACCTTGTTGAGGACTTTATTTGGTGTCATTGTTGTGAGATCTTTCTCATATAGAATTGTTGTCACCAAATCATAGTCCGGCCTTCGGAGTGAGTGAAGGATCTTGCGAATGAGTTCCAAATCTTCAATTTTCTTCACATCTAAAGAATTAATCTCATTCACAAGAATATTCAACTGTGAGTACATAGCTTCGGCATTTTCATGATCAAGTTGCTTGAAGCTATTAAGTTTATCAATGAGAACATGATATTTTTCATTTGCAACATCTTTTGTGCCTTCATGGTTCTCACTAATAGTTTTCCATAAAACATTAGCATTTTCACAAGCAAACACACGGTTGAAAATACTTTCACCAAGAGAATTTAAGATAGCACACTTGGCTATAGCATCATATTGCTTCTCTTGTTGACTATTGCTTTTAGTTTCTTCACTCCTTACTCTTCAAACATTAAGGCCCTTTGCTTGGAGGTGCGATTGCATCAAAATCTTCCATCGTTGGAAGCCCGTGCCATCAAAATGTGGAGGAGGTCCTAGAGAATCCATACCTTCCCCTAAAAGAGCTAACTCACTAAGCGGTGAAGCCTACCGATCTAATGAGCCGGTAAACACAAATTTGCCAATGGAATTGGCTTTCCTTGTGAGAGAAGTGAGTCCCGGCTCTGATACCAACTGAAAGTGATCGGGTGCTCTAACCTAAGAGGGGGAGGGGGTGAAATAGGTACTAATAAAACCTTGACCTACGGCTCCAACTAGTTTGCACAAAACTTAAACTAAAACAAGCTATCTAGATGTGCAACTAGGTTGTTCTAGTGTGAAACCCCTATCCCAAAAGAGTTATGCACCCTATAGCCTTTCCTAACAAAAAACTATTCTATGAAAGTAAAGGCACAAAGGTTGCAAGAATTAAATGCGGAAGCTTAAAGAGCGAGATAGGAGATAGCAAACTCTTGACGCGGGTGTTTATCCCGTGGTTCGGTTAGCCACAAAGGCACACCTACATCCACGTTGTTGTAGCACTCACTAAGAGTATTGCTACTCGGCCACCAAGTCTTTTCCGTGAACACAATCACGGTCACCTTGGCCCCGGGTTCCACTAAGGAGCTTTTCCACAAAGGATGGGGGTCTCCACGTCCCCCGCACAAAGATGTCGTCGCCGCTCCACACCAAGTCGGAGGGTCGATGACGTTGCCGGCGAGCTTCAAAGCTCTAAGGTGCCGGCGCACCAAGCTCTTGTCTTGGTTAACTAGAGAACCACAGCACAAAGGCTCAAGGCCTTGCAAACACACTCACTAAGAGCTAACCTTTACACAACACTCTCAAAGTGTGCAAAGGGCTAAGGATATGAACTTGATGCTCTTGTATGGCTTGGAGATGTTCTTGGGTGTGTGTGGGATGTTCAGCAACTCCAGCAATCTTCAAATGGCCGGGGTAAGGCATATATATAGGCCACCAAGTCTTGTAGCCGTTGCTCCAACGGTCAGCAAAAAAATTGCATATCATCGGATGAACCGATGTCTCTTGCATGGGTAGCGTCGGTTCATCCGGTCACTCTAAGGAATTGAAGTAGCCGTTGGCTTCTCTGACACAGTTGCAGCGACTCCAAGGACCATCGGTTAAACCGATGCTTATGGCGTCGCTTCAACCGGTCTCTCACAGCAACTTGTAGGGCTCTTCTCTTCTGCTAATGTCAATGCACCGACGCAATACTCCGATGCACCATCGGTTGAACCGATGCTGAAGAAAGTTCTCCTGGGCACTTGACATCGTCTCTGGTACACAGTACGCCCAATGCACCGATGCCCTTTCTTTGACCGTCGGTTCAACCGGTGCCTATAGGCTGACTTGGCTTCGATTCCCTTCTGCACCAAACATCATAGCGTCGGTTCTTCCGACAAGTATCGGATGCACTAATGCTTAGGCATCGGTTCTTCCAGTGCTCCTGATCCGAAGAGCGGAACCCCCGTAGGGGTGGTCCTTTGGGCCTAACTTTGCCTATCTTCTCTTTGTCATCACTTAAACCTAAAAGCCTGAGAATGATCATCTTACCAATTATATTTGTCCAAGTGTTGTGTGTGTCATCAATCGCCAAAATAATATATTGAAATATGGCATGAGAGGCCATTTTCGTTACATGGCGTAGCTCATGGGCGATCACCTTGTTTAGGACTTTGTTTGGTGTCATTGTGTTGAGATCTTTCTCATATAGAATTGTTGTCACCAAATCATAGTCCGGCCTTCGAAGTGAGTGAGGATCTTGCGAATAAGTTCCAAATCTTCAATTTTCTTCACATCTAAAGAATTAATCTCATTCACAAGAATATTCAACCGTGAGTACATAGTTTCGGCATTTTCATGATCAAGTTGCTTGAAACTATTAAGTTTATCAATGAGAACATGATATTTTTCATTTGCAACATCTTTTGTGCCTTCATCGTTCTCACTAATCGTTTTCCATAAGACATTAGCATTTTCGCAAGCAAACACACGGTTGAACACATTTTCACCAAGAGAGTTTAAAATAGCACACTTGGCTATAGCATCATATTGCCTCTCTTGTTGACTATTACTTTTAGTTCCTTCACTCGTAACTCTCCAAACATTTAGGCCCTTTGCTTGGAGGTGTGATTGCATTAAAATCTTCCATCGTTGGAAGCCCGTGCCATCGAAACGTGGAGGAGGTCCTAGAGAATCCATCTCTTCCCCTAAAAGAGCTAACTCACTAGGCGGTGAAGCCTACCGATCTAATGAGCCGGTAAACACAAATTTGCCAATAGAATTGGCTTTGTTTGTGAGACAAGTGAGTCCCGGCTTTGATACCACTTGAAAGGATCGGGTGCTCTAGCCTAAGAGGGGGAGGGAGTGAATTAGGCACTCTAAAAAACTTAGACCTATGGCTCCAACTAGTTTGCACAAAACTTAAACTAAAACGAGCTATCTAGATGTGCAACTAAGGTTGTTCTAGTGTGAAACCCCTATCCCAAAAGAGTTTAGCAACCTATAGCCTTTCCTATCAAGAAACTACTCTATGAAAGTAAAGGCATACAAAATGCTAGTATGAAATGCGGAAGCTTAATGAGCGGGATAGGAGGTAGCAAACTCTTGACGTGGGTGTTTATCCTGTGGTTCGGTTAGCCGCAAAGGCACACCTACATCCACATCGTTGTAGCCCTCACTAAGAGTATTGCTACTCGGCCACCAAGTCTCTTCCGTTAACACAATCACGGTCACCTTGGCCCCCGGTTCCACTAAGGAGCTTCTCCACAAAGGATGGGGGTCTCCACGTCCCCCGCACAAAGTGTCGTCGCCGCTCCACACCAAGTCAGAGGGTCGATGACGTTGCTGGCGAGCTTCACAGCTCCAAGGGGCTGGTGCACCAAGCCCTTCTTTTGGTTCACTAGAGAACCACAGCACAAGGGCTCAAGACCTTGCAATTTCACTTACTAAGAGCTAATCCTTTACACAACACTCTCAAAGTGTGCTAAGGGCTAAGGATATGAACACTAAGCTCTTGGATGGCTTGGAGTGGTTCTTTGGTGTGTATGTGACTTCCTTGAACTCCAACAATCTTCAAATGGCCGGGGGATGCCATATTTATAGGCCTCCAAGTAGTGGAGCCGTTGCTCCAACGGTCAGCAGAAATCTGCGTTCCATCGGATGAACCGATGCCTCTGGCGGGGGTAGCGTCGGTTCATCCGGTCACTCTAAGACCCGAAGTAGCCGTTGAACTTCTGATTGCTGACACAGTGACCACCGGTTGAACCGATGCTTGCCCGTCGGTTAAATCGGTCACTCACAGCACTCAACTAGCCATTGGCCTTCTTCTCTTCTGTTGACGTCATTATACCAATGATATGCACCAATGCTTCACCGGTTCAACCGGTGCTGAAGGATCTTCTCCCTGGGCGCTTGACATCGTCTCTGGAACATAGTTTGCCCAATGCACTGATGCCTATCTTGAAGACGTCGGTTCAACCGGTGCTTCACTTGTTGCTTCATTTGATGTCCAGAGGCTACTGGTTTCGGTAGAACTCGTCCAATTCAGCATTTCTTTGAGTTCTTTCTTCATGTTCTGCTTGGCATGGCCTTTTTACTTCATCCATGGGATCTATAAATGTTCTCTTAACAAAACCATTAGTCCCATTGATTGCATTGTCATTCGATCACCAAAATCACTCGAAATGGCATAAATGGTGCAAGGTTCGTTACAGTTTTGAACTTCCAGGGGCTGGCATCAAAGAATCCAGGGCTAAAAACCTAATTAAACCCTATACGCAGGGGCTAACAAGCAAAAACTAGGTCCAGGGATGGCAGGTCCTATTTCTGGGAAAGACAGGGGCTAAAACAGAAAGTAAAGGACTGATTTGTCAATTATTTTGAACTGCAGAGGACGGCGGGTTAATTTACAGAAAACCGAGGGGTCCTTTTGCAAAAGTGTAGAGGCGGCTTAGATCCGGCTCGGGTCTGGTGGATCGGATCCATTGGATCTCGATCCAACGGCTGAAGCGGGTCGGGACGGCTCGACGCTCAGCTCGGGCTCAGCCGCGGCTCATCTCTCGACTCAAGACACAAGCGGCAGATGGAGGCTCGGCGGATCGGTTCGGGATGGCTCGGGGGCGGGGTGAGCAGGGCGTGGCACCAGTGGTCGGCGGTGCGCGGCGGCGGATCGCCGGAGTTCACCGTTTTCGATGCTCCGGGGCTCGGATTTAGGCGCGGCTTGGCCTGGGAGCACGCGGGGGTGAAGGCGAACCCATCTAGGGCATCGACGCGGGCTAAAATAGGCAAAGCAGGGCACACGACAGGGCATGGTGGAGTGGCAGCGCCGGCAAGCTATTCCCGGCGATGCAGAGCGAGAAAGAGAGGGAAAACGAGATGTAGAGCATCCCCACCTCAACGCGAAGCTCCGGTGAAGCTCGGGCACGGCGAAGAAGCGGCAGAACGACGACGTCGCAGCGAGCTCCGAGCTCAAGAGGACCTTCAATGGCAGCGGCGCGGCTAGGGTTTGCGAAGGCGGCGGCTTCAGTTCAATAGGGTTCCAGGGAGGGTGTGGGTGCTACTTATAGGGCGGGTAGGGATGCCTTGGCGTGTGGGCCAAGGGAGGCTGCAGCGGCGCGGGCGACTCCTGGACTCTGCTCGAGTCCAGGTTGAGCACGCGAGGAAGAAGGCCTGATGGGCAGGGCTCACGTGGCAGTGACAGAGGAAGGGAGAGGGGGTTGGCGGACTGGGCCAAAAAAGGAGATTGGGCCGACTGGGCTGGGTTCACGGGTGAAAGGCCCTTATTTGGTTTTGGTAATTGAGTGACAACTTAGGTGGACTAATAAGTGTTTATGTTGAGATACACACGTGATTAGTCCACACAAAGACACTAGTATGAGCAACATGTGCCATGGAGGAGAAATGGCTAAGTGTTGAAGCTATACTCATATAGTGTGATGAAGGAACTCATTGCATATGAGACATGACATGGAGTCATGTAACACCCGGTTTATAAAAGAGCATAAACCGAGCAATCATATACGTGCCAGGATCAAGTCACACGTATATACAACAGAATGAACAGTATATCATAGCACATATCACGCAAAAAGACATAATAAAGCGAATACGAATGTTATTTATTACAATAATGACAAAATGCCTGATACAGCGGAAGCGAAGTACAAAATACGATAAAGCTCTCCGAGGCTGAAGCAGGGCGCCACAGGGACGTCGACTGGGAGACGAACACCTAGAAGTCCTCGTAGTCCTGGTAGCGCTGGACGAACTCCCTCGTGTCGGCAGGAACTGAGCAGCAGTAGCGTAGCCAAGAGGAAAAAGTAGAGAAGAGGCAAGGGTGAGTACACAACTTGTACTCAACAAGTATAACACAAACTATGAGGCTCTAGGCTGGCTGACTCAACTGCATTAGCTTTTAAGTGTTGGCAAAATTTTATTAAAGCTATTTACTACGAGTTGATGAATTACCATTAACCCAGTTACATAGTTATTAATCAAGTTTAAACATGTTACTACTGAGAACCAAACCGAAACCAAGCCACCAAGGTAAACCCCGAGAAGCACCTCCCTCGTCGGAAGGAGATAACTTCACTAATCAAAAGGAGGATCTGGGCCGCTCGTAACCGTGAGCACGGCTAGTATACCAGTTTTACACTCTGCAGAGGTTGCACATCTTTACCCACAAGTCGTGAGCTACGCCAGTTGTTCATCACACTTCCTTAGGTGAGATGGCCAGCGACTCACTACGACTGGCCATCTCACCTAAGGAAGTGTGATGAACAACTGGCGTAGCTCACGACTTGTGGGTAAAGATGTGCAACCTCTGCAGAGTGTAAAACTGGTATACTAGCCGTGCTCACGGTTACGAGCGGCCCAGATCCTCCTTTTGATTAGTGAAGTTATCTCCTTCCGACGAGGGAGGTGCTTCTCGGGGTTTACCTTGGTGGCTTGGTTTCGGTTTGGTTCTCAGTAGTAACATGTTTAAACTTGATTAATAACTATGTAACTGGGTTAATGGTAATTCATCAACTCGTAGTAAATAGCTTTAATAAAATTTTGCCAACACTTAAAAGCTAATGCAGTTGAGTCAGCCAGCCTAGAGCCTCATAGTTTGTGTTATACTTGTTGAGTACAAGTTGTGTACTCACCCTTGCCTCTTCTCTACTTTTTCCTCTTGGCTACGCTACTGCTGCTCAGTTCCTGCCGACACGAGGGAGTTCGTCCAGCGCTACCAGGACTACGAGGACTTCTAGGTGTTCGTCTCCCAGTCGACGTCCCTGTGGCGCCCTGCTTCAGCCTCGGAGAGCTTTATCGTATTTTGTACTTCGCTTCCGCTGTATCAGACATTTTGTCATTATTGTAATAAATAACATTCGTATTCGCTTTATTATGTCTTTTTGCGTGATATGTGCTATGATATACTGTTCATTCTGTTGTATATACGTGTGACTTGATCCTGGCACGTATATGATTGCTCGGTTTATGCTCTTTTATAAACCGGGTGTTACAGAGTGGTATCAGAGCCGTATCGACTGTAGGACGAAGCCTAGATAGAACTGGTCGAGTTTTAGGACTTCTTCTCTCTAATCCTTGTCTGCTGAAACTATTTTACTATTATACCCCTTGACTTCTATGACTTTTTACCCGTCTTGCCTTGATTTCTCTCTCTGAAGAATAGTTTTCGTAGATTTTGGCCTGAATCAGTCATCTGACCACCATGAGTTAGCTAGGTGACCTTTTTATAATAAAACGATAGCACGTTCTGCGACGCGTTGTGTTAGTCGAGTCTTTTGCTAAACTCGGCTAAGTCGTGAAAATTGTCTGCTTGTTATTATGATACATGTTTGATTTGGATTTTTGAATGATTGCTTAGCTTAGTAGTTTAAATTTGTTTAAAGAAAATCACTCAGATGTTAAAGTTAACTAATTAATAAAATGAGTTAGATCGTTGGGGGAAAAACCCTCCACTCTATCCTCTCTACCTTATCCTGCCTTGGGTTTCTTCTGTCTTACCTGTTGAGAAGAAGGATAGTGCGAAGAGGATGTGATATCCAGGGATCACCGACAAGGACGTCACCGACGAGGACGTCGGTTTCTGTAAGGGGGTAGGGATGTGACACCCCGGCCTACAACTAGTACAAGAGAAATTGAGAATCTCTCAGACGAAACAGAAGAGTTACGCTCTAGTTCCTAGTTCCCGGATTTATGTGACATTTATCTGGAGCTATCAGTAGTAATGCCTGAGCAGTGTTATCTAAATAGGATAGAACCTTAAATAATGGAGTTTTTCTCTCTTCCTTGACCTTACCCATCTGTGTTTCCTTTTGCCCCAGCTCAGATGTCGGCAGAACAAAAAGACCTTGGAGACAGTGCAATGGGTGATGGTGAGAAAACTTGCCAGTGTTGCCAATTCTATGGTGTTCCTTGTCGTCAAGTTCGTGCGACTGAAGATGAAGCCACAACTAAAAGGAACCAGAGGTTGTTCTCCGGTACAAAGAGAAAGATGCCTCATCAAGGGCAGCTAGCGGAGGATTCCCTTTTCCTTGACGGTCCATCTGTCGGAGAGCTACAGACCATGCCAAAGAGAAAGGATCCTAAGTGCTCTAGAGATACACAGGTCGAGAATCAAGCTCTCCATGATTATGTTGATGGGTTGACTATCACTATGAATGTGATCCAGCCACGCGGTCGCAAGGAGTCCAAAGAGCAAGCAGCAGAAATAATGCAAGATGTGAAGATAAGTTCACAGGGAGGTCAACGAAGTCGCGCCATTCACCGCCACCGCATGTGCTACAAATGCGGGCAAAAAGGTCATTATGCTAAAAGTTGTCCAGCACCTCAGGCTCCACGGCAGGCAGGACAGCAGGGACGCCCAGTCCAACCCAGGGCGCCACGACAGGGGAAGGTGAACCACGTGACGGCCGAGTCAGCAGCCGAGGCTTCTAACGTGGTTATTGGTACATTCATGGTCAACTCTTATCCAGCTATGGTGCTTTTCGATACCGGTGCTACTCATTCTTTCATTTCCAAGTCATTTGCCGAGCAGCATCGTATACCAATTTCTTGTATGAGGACAGCTATGATAGTTACTTCACCTGGGGGCCAGATACACACATGCTCTATATGCTCCAGAGTTAGAATTGTTATAAGGAGGGCAGAATTCTGCACTGGTTTGATCGTCATTGATTCCTCAGAGATAGATGTGATTCTGGGCATGGAGACCCTTACCAGATGGGGAGTACGTATTGATTGTGCTCAGCAGACAGTTCACTTGTCAGCATCTGATGACCAAGAGGTGACAGTCAGTGCTACGGAGTCTTCTGGTTTTCTTCATCAGATGGAGGCTAGACCCACGGATGGTATTCGCGTGGTGTCTGAATGCCCGGATGTCTTTTCGGAGGACTTGCCAGAAGAAGGAAGAGTAGTTGATGAAGACCTATCCTGATCTCTTTGCTAGCCAGCCCAGAATCTCGGGACGAGATTCCTGTAAGGGGGTAGGATTTGTAACACCCTAATTCAAATTTTCAGCTTTAATAATAAATTTAATTGGTTTATTCGATTTTCTAAGGATTTTTGTGTTTAGACTCGCATTTAATCTAGTTTTTGGGTCACAAGTAATTAAAATTTACTTTAGCACTAACTTGTTTTTGCATTCATGCTGATGCATGGTTTTTAATTGAGTGGTTGTGGTTTGAATTCAAATTCGCATTTGAATTCCAACATGTGTGTTTGTTTTAGACTCAAAATGGAAAAGAGGAAAGAAAATAGTAAATAGGAAAGGAAATCCAAAACCAAAACCCAAACCCTCTAGCAAACCGGCCCACTTCTTCCCTCACCCCGTTTCGGCCCAGCCCGCCACCTCCTCCTTCCTTTCCGCCCGTGGCCCAGCACGCCAGGCGCTCCTCCCTCTTCAGCGCAACCCCGGACCCACGGGTCGGAGCCCCACTCAAGCAGACCGCGCAGCGCCCGCGCGATCCCTTCCCTGGGCCCGCTGACAGGCACCCGACCGAGCAGCTGACCCAGCGCCCCCGCTTCTCCCGCGCGTCGCCCTCCACTCCGCCTGACGGGCCGGCCCAGCACCCCAGCCTCCCGTGGACAAACTTCCTCAGCGCACACCGCCCCCCTGCGACCCCACATGTCAGCGCCCACTCCCTGCGCTCGCTGCCCAGGCCGCCTGCCAGACCGACCCGCACACCAGCGCCACGTCAGGTTTTCCCCCGGCCCCGCCTACCAGCGGCACCCGCTCGGGCCGCGCTCGCCTTCCTCTCCCCGCGTTGCTGACAGACCTGGCCCACGGGTCAGATCCTTCCTCTTCCTCCGCCCGCGCCTCTGCTCACGTGACCGAGCCCCGCTGCCCGTGGACCCAGGCCGCTCCCCGCGCCTGCAGCTCGGCTCGCCCGTTGGCGCGCGCTCCCTCCCTGACACTGCGACCCCACGGGGCTAACCTCCCTTCCCCGTCGCGCTACGCAGCAACAACCGGCCGAGATTTTCGGCCGTGATCTCTGCGCCACGGCTTCCCCCCAGGCCCGCACGCCGAGGCCTGGCCTTTCCCTTTAAATGCGCCCCTGGCCCTTCCCCGCATCCCACCCTCCTTCGCAGCCGCCGCCACCAAATCCTAGAACGCCACCTCCTCCTCGCTCCGCACTGCTCCGCCGCGTGGAGCGTCTGCGCCGCCGTGGCTTTGCCTCCCCGCCGCCTCACAGTCTCCCCTCTCTGACCAGCGCTCTCGCTCCGCCGAGCGGCCATACATCGAGCACCGCCGGATCCAAGCGCCGGGGGGGCCCTGTGCGGTCGATCCCCGCGCGTCGCCGCCGTGGCCGGGCTCGGGACTCGCCGCTCCGCCACGAACCGCTACTCCGCAGACTCTCTCCTACACCTGCACGCTCCGTGGTCTACGCACCGTGGTATGGAACGCTCCAGCGCCCTTCCCCCTCCGTTCTTTCCCTTGTATCGCGCTTAATGGCTGACCGGAGTAGCTACGCCCTGCTCCGCCGATTGCTGGCCGCTCCGCCGCGCTAGACCCCTGTGCTGAGCTCGCAGTAGTGTTCTCAAGGCTGCGCACATCACTCAGGATCCAAAATCAAGTCGAATAGAGCCCGGGTCGCCGAATTTCATCACGCCGGCGAGTCCTCTGCCACGCTCCGCCGCGAAAACAGGTCGACGGCGACCCGTGCCCCTGCCCAGCACCCCGTTGGCTCCCGATCATCGGATCTAGCATGGACGCACGAGATTAGATCGCGGAGCGTTACTCTCTCAGCCGCCGGATCGTGATCCAACGGATCAGATCCGTGCGTACCGCTTCAGCCTGGACCTTTTGCTAAAGAGCCCCTGAAGTTTTCCAAAATAAACCCGCGCTCCTTTTTAGTTCAAAAGAAATTCCAGTTAAGTCCAGATTTTATCGTTTTGGCCCCTGAGTTTTTCCCTATTAGAAACCGCCGTCCAGGCCTGCCATTTTTGCGAGTTAGACCCCAGAACTACCCTTTAATTACGTTTTAGCCCTCGGTTTTAGCAGAAAAGCCCCTGAAACCTCAGTTTTCTTACAAATAAGCCCCTAGAACTTGTTTTTGGCCTAGTTTATGCGTTTTAGCTCCGTTTTTAGCGTTCTTTATATCCACGCGATCGTTGTGACACGTAGAATAGTTCTAGAGTAGTTTTGTGCGCTGTTTTTATGTATTGATGTACTGTTCTTTAGTTTTTGTTAGTGTTTGCTTGTATGCTTATTTTTGTGCATTGTTTTGGCCATGTGTTCGTGAGTAGACGTTGATCCATCTGAGGAGCCCCAATACCAGTACCCGGAGCAGCCGTCTTCGGATCAGTTTGAGCAGCAGCAGGAGCAGTACGAGGAAGGCAAGTATAACATGAACAACCTATCACTTTAAATACAATTTCATACTGCATTTTAATACTGTATGCCTATAAGGATTTCCTAGCCACTTTATATCCTTTATATATACCTTTGGGTTGCATTTTGGTTAGTTGTGCTAGGTGCCGCGCTATAACACTTAATGGTCCTTTTTAATTAAATTGATTAATGGTTTACTTGAACTTAATTCTGAGAGTGGCCCTCTGTGTGGATGAGTGGCTCACGTCTCGTTAAAAGATGGTTTTTGTAGAAACATGGTTTAGGGGGCCAGCACGGTGCTTACTGCCTGGTTGGCCACTCTCCATAAGGACCGGTTCATAGAGCGACAACCTGGGACAACAGCGCTACCACAAGGCTAGAATGGGATAGACTTGGCGTAATAACTAGATCTTTTTGGTTTGGAGTAACTTACCTGCGGGGCAAGAGTAGTAAGCTTCAATGGTCCCTGCTCCTCCGGCTTGGTCTGTGCTACGTGCTTGTACCCCTGGAGGTGGGCCCCATCGTCGCCGACCTAACTCTCGCGGTTACGCCTTACCAACGAGATTCTTTTTAAAGGCCTCGTAGTGAGTCGCTGGCCATCTCACCTAAGGAAGTGTGATGAACAACTGGCGTAGCTCACGACTTGTGGGTAAAGATGTGCAACCTCTGCAGAGTGTAAAACTGGTATACTAGCCGTGCTCACGGTTACGAGCGGCCCAGATCCTCCTTTTGATTAGTGAAGTTATCTCCTTCCGACGAGGGAGGTGCTTCTCGGGGTTTACCTTGGTGGCTTGGTTTCGGTTTGGTTCTCAGTAGTAACATGTTTAAACTTGATTAATAACTATGTAACTGGGTTAATGGTAATTCATCAACTCGTAGTAAATAGCTTTAATAAAATTTTGCCAACACTTAAAAGCTAATGCAGTTGAGTCAGCCAGCCTAGAGCCTCATAGTTTGTGTTATACTTGTTGAGTACAAGTTGTGTACTCACCCTTGCCTCTTCTCTACTTTTTCCTCTTGGCTACGCTACTGCTGCTCAGTTCCTGCCGACACGAGGGAGTTCGTCCAGCGCTACCAGGACTACGAGGACTTCTAGGTGTTCGTCTCCCAGTCGACGTCCCTGTGGCGCCCTGCTTCAGCCTCGGAGAGCTTTATCGTATTTTGTACTTCGCTTCCGCTGTATCAGACATTTTGTCATTATTGTAATAAATAACATTCGTATTCGCTTTATTATGTCTTTTTGCGTGATATGTGCTATGATATACTGTTCATTCTGTTGTATATACGTGTGACTTGATCCTGGCACGTATATGATTGCTCGGTTTATGCTCTTTTATAAACCGGGTGTTACAAGTCATGTGACCAAAGTGGAGAAGATCAAGACAAGGCTTGGCTTGATGGATCGGTTGCAATGGTGAAGGGCAAGTCAAGGCTTTGAAGGAAGGGACCGCGTGGCGGTGAAGCTTGAGCAAGACTTGGCACCGATGGACCGAGGCAACGGTGAAGAACGAGCAAGGTCAAGATCGATGGACCAAAGAGGTCATGTGATGATATAGAGTGGATCATATCATTCAAGGAAGATCAAGCCAAGTGTTGACTCATGTTGATAATCAAAAAGGTTTGATGGAGTTTGGTGCTTGTGTGGCATCAACATTTGGGAAGATTAAATAGAATGCGCAAGGCAATGGTATGACTTGTAGGGAATTTCATTTCACCGGTCAAAGGTTGTGTAGAGAAGTGCATGACCGGATTTAGGATAGATGGTCGTACTGTCAAGAGGAGCAAACTTGTTTGCATATCAGTCATCTAGTGCCACTTGAGCGATCTAACATTGCGATGTTGCTAGGATTGAGTGGCGTAGTGAGATCAAATTAAAATCCTTTGAAAATGATTGTGAAATGCTAACACACATGCACATGGTGTTGTTCACGTGGTGGTGTTAGCACATGTGCAAAGGAGAAAGGGTTGGTGTTGATGTTGATCAACTTGTGTGAAAAAGAAGTGACGGGCGGACGGTCCGGCCGGGTTGGGCGGACAGTCTGCAAGTATAATTCACTTTTGTCCAGAGAGGTTGCAACTTTGTTTGAGCTTGAAGGCCGTACTGCGGACGGTCCGCCCATGGGGTGCGGACAGTCCGCATGTGTTTTAAAGAAATCGTCCAGAGAGGTTGTTTCTCTGGCTTGGGCTGAAAGGTTGGACTGCGGACGGTCCGGCCCAGAGGGGCGGACGGTCTGCAGGTCACTTAACAAAATGACCAGACACGTCTTCGGTTCTGGAAGGTTGCACGATGTGAAGGGCTGATGGTCCGCCCAAGGGGTGCAGACGGTCCGCCCCTCAAACTTTAAGTTTGTCCAGAGACGCTGTCTCTCTGAGTGTTCGGAGTGTCTGAACGGCGGACGGTCCGCCAATTGGGCGCGGATAGTTCGCGAAGGGCTCTAACGATCGACTCTGATGCATAATCATTGCAGATCTAGCCATTGGGTTTAAATGGCGGATAGTCCAGTTTTTGTGAGGCGGACAGTCCGCGAAAACTCTGTTTTCACGGGATTTGAGTGTAACGGCTAGTTTGGGACCTCCCTCTATAAATAGAGGGCATGGCCAGCCATTTGAGGTGGCTGAGCACCTTGGGGACTTGGTGTCCATGTGTGAGAGTACTTGAGAGCCCTCCAACTCACTTGTGGTTAGTGCTAATCATATTCGCTAAGTGAGAGAGCGATTCTAGTGCGTTGCATTGAGAGATTGCATCGAGTGGCACTAGGTGATCGTGTTGCAAACCGGTGTTCTTGTTACTCTTGGAGGTTGCCACCTCCTAGATGGCATGGTGCCAAGAGGCTCCGTTGAAGCCCGCAAGAAGATTGTACGGTGCTCCGGAGAAGAGATTGTGAGGGGTATTGTGCTCACCCCGCGGGAGCCGCGAAGAGCAACTCTAGTTGAGCGAGACGTGAAGAGCAACAAGTGGTCCGGCCGGATCATGTGCTAGAGCTCGGTGTGAGCACTCCACGTGGGAGAGTGTGACTTGAGAGTCACCACTAGCAAGAGGATCGGCAGCAACCTTGGAGCTTGTCTCATCGGGGATTAGCTTGGTGGCAACCAAGTGAACCTCGGGATAAAAATTACCGTGTCAATTTTGTCTACTCTTCTCGGTGGTTTGCATTCTCCAAATCACAAGCCTTGTATTTACATTAATATATATCTTGTGCTTGTGTAGTTGTTCTCTAGTGATTAGTTAGCTTGTGTAGCTTGCTAATCATCTTCTTGCTTGTGCAGCTAGAAGTAGAGATCCTAGTGTAACTAGTTAGCTTGTGTAGCTTAATTAGTTGCTCTTGCTTAGATTGTGTAGCTAAGCAAGTTGAGCTCTTGGGTTTGAATTGTGTATCCTTGTCCTTGAGCATCTAGTGAGCTTAGGTTTGGCTTTGTGCTTTTGCTCATTAGAATTGTGTAGGAGCTCCCCTGGTTTGTGAAATACTAGTGCTTATGCTTGTGTGGCTTGGCATTAGAATTGTAAGGAGAACTCTTGCTAGCTTGGCACTCCATTTGCTTTGTGTAGGATCTTTTTGGAGGTGCCTTAGAGTCATAGTTAGAGGGGTGAAGTCTTGGCTAAGCAAATAGTTTCAATTCCGCATATTTCAGTTAGCCGGCACAATTAGTTTTAGAAAGGACTATTCACCCCCCCTCTAGTCCGCCATCTCGACCCTATAAGTGGTATCAGAGCCGAGGTCTCTCATTTGTGGTCCTTACCGACCCAAGAGGATGGCGACTTATGGGCTAGATGTTGAGTGTCCACACATTTTTGATGGCACACACTTTGCACGTTGGAAAAATTGGATGATATGCAATTTTAAGTTTATTTGCCCCCAAATGTGGTGGATGGTAGATGTAGGTTTTTCTCATGTGTTGGATGAAAGAAATCTAACTCAAACACAAGAGAAATGCCTAGATCTAGACATCCAAGCTACTAATATATTGTTTAGATCTTTACATGATTGCATACTTGGTGAGATCATGGATATGAAAACCGCCCACGAGATTTGGAGTTATCTCAATGAGAAATATGGGATGGCCTCCGATGATGATGATGATGATGATAAGCTCAAGGAGGGAGTGCATGAGGATGATGAGCACATCCACGACATTGTGGTTGTGGAAGATTGTTCCACCTCATGGTCAAGTGATGATGATGATGATCAATCTATAACAAGCTCACTTGACAAGGTTGATGATGACAATTCAAATGTTGCAAATAATGATTCTACTCCAAGCACACTTGATGGTCAAGTTGATTCATGCACGGATGATATTGCTACGTCAAGTTCATCTCCATCGCCACATTGCTTCATGTCACAAGGTGACATAAAGGTATCAAATTGCAATGTGATTGATCTTAATTCATATGATGAGCTCTTGAGTAGATGTGCTAGCATGACCAAATTATTTGAGAAAGTATTAGCCAAAACAACCAAATTGGAAAAAGAAAATTTCTTTCTCAAAGACACATGTGAACAATAAAAGCATCTACTTTATGTCATGAGTTGTTCACATGAGGAGCTAAATTTGACTCATGAGGAGCTTAGTGTTGCTCATGAGAACTTGGTACTAGATCATGCTTTGCTCACTAATAAGCTTTCTAATAAAAGAATTAAAACTAGTGAGAGCTCTTCACATGGGTCAAAGGATCAATTGCAAAATTTTGCTAACCCTTGTGATGTAGGCAAGAAGCATGTATCCACCTCATGTGATGATTTATTATCTATACCATGTTCTTCACATATAGATGTTTGTTCTTCTTCTACTATGCAATATGAGACTAACCTTGTAGAAGAAAACAAAGAGCTCAAAAGTCAAGTGAAGTATTTGAGCAACAAGATAGAAAGGTGCACAAAATTAAAAGTCACCCTTGAAAGCATAATCAAAAATCAAAGAAGGTTTGGTGACATGAGTGGCATTGGTTCCAACAAGAGCAAAGTCAATGGCAAGAAATGGGGCAAGAATAAATATAATAGGAAGATGAAGAAGCAAGAAGAAATGAAGCTATCTCATTTCATGTGCTTTCAATGCCATGAGATGGGACATCTTGCAAATGGTTGCCCCAACAAAGAAAAGCTCAAGTTGAAGAAGGAAGAAGAGAAGCTTCAACATGTCAAATGCTTCAAGTGCCGCACTTGGGGTCACCTCACCTCAATGTGCCCAACCAAACAATTGGTGAAGCAACAAGAGAAACTTCAACCAAAGCCACAAGTTGAGCAAGAGAAGGCACCCCAAGATCAAGTCAAGATCAACCTTGAAAATCAAGTTGTTGATTTGAAGATGAAGAAGAAGAGAACAAGAAGGGGTGGAAAAAGAGAAAGGCATCCAATGCATATCCAAAATGCCAAGATGATGAGCAAGAACAAAATTCAAGAGAAGAACAAAATTCAAGAGAAGAACAAAATTCAAGAGAACAAAATTCAAGAGAAGATGAAGCAAGAAGAAATGAAGCTATCTCATTTCATGTGCTTTCAATGCCATGAGATGGGACATCTTGCAAATGGTTGCCCCAACAAAGAAAAGCTCAAGTTGAAGAAGGAAGAAGAGAAGCTTCAACATGTCAAATGCTTCAAGTGCCGCACTTGGGGTCACCTCACCTCAATGTGCCCAACCAAACAATTGGTGAAGCAACAAGAGAAACTTCAACCAAAGCCACAAGTTGAGCAAGAGAAGGCACCCCAAGATCAAGTCAAGATCAACCTTGAAAATCAAGTTGTTGATTTGAAGATGAAGAAGAAGAGAACAAGAAGGGGTGGAAAAAGAGAAAGGCATCCAATGCATATCCAAAATGCCAAGATGATGAGCAAGAACAAAATTCAAGAGAAGAACAAAATTCAAGAGAAGATGAAGGAAGTTGCTCACATCAAGTGCCATGGTTGTGCAACATTGGGCCACCTAGCTTCGGGTTGCCCAAACAAGCTTGAGAAGAAGGCTCAAGCAAACAATGAGAAGCAAGGCAATGAGAAGCATCAAATGAGCAAGGAAGAAAAGGCTCAACAAAAGAGAAGATGCTACTTATGCCGGGAAAGGGGACACATGGCTTATTCATGTTCCTTAGGTAATAATTCTAAGCCTATTTCAATTGATGCAAATATTATGCTTAGAAAGGATGGTAATGGTACCTCATTTGTTACTATTGCAAAACATCCCGCTATTCATACTAAGGCATTGCCAAAGTATGTTGCTCCTAACTTGAGAGGACCCAATCTAGTTTGAGTACCATCAAAACGTGGATGAATGTGTGTAGGTACCAAAGGCTTTGGAGGCTTGATTCAAATAAAATTCATATTTTTGATCTTATGATTGAATCAAGGAATTGAAGCTTTTTGCATATATACAACCCAATGCCATGACAAGCTTATGAAGTCCAAAGTGCTTTCAACATACAAGTGCAATTATCATATTGTGGGTGATTTATTGGAAATATTTGATGGCTTGCAAACTTATTTGAGTTGAATCTTGTTTTTGGATGAAAATAATTTTGTAAGCTGAGAAATAAGCTAAATGTCTTTGACTTCTCAAATGTGGCTTGAAAACTATTACATATGGTATTTGGTTCTTATGTGAACTCTTTGTTTCAAGTTTTTGAATTTTCGAGGCATTTTTGGGCTATTTATAAGTTTTCTCATTTTCACTCGATTTATTTTTGATTTCTCGTTCTTACTCACTCATATGAGTCTTTGGATGGTATTCATGCTAGTTTTGAGAATTTTGGAATTTTATATGAGCAATGATTCAAATTTGAAGTTGGATTTGAGAAAGTTCACAAGATTCTGGACATACTGAATTTTGGAATCGTGGACAGTCCGTATGTAAGAGGCGGACGGTCCGCCGTTCATGAAGTTTTTCACCAGAGGCTCTGATCAGCAGAAAATTATAGCGCGGATAGTCCGCCTATGGACCGCGGACGGTCCACTAGATGCACCAGTCAGCTTCCGTTACACCGATGATGTGTCCACTAAGCAATAGCGGACGGTCCGCCAAGATCCGCGGACGGTCCGGGAGGCATCGGAAGGTTCGAAAAGCTTCAGTTAGTCCGACGCCTGTGCATCGGAGTAACTTGGATGACACGTGATGCAGGTGCGGACGGTCCGCAAGTAGTCCGCGGACGGTCTGCCTGAGATGAGTTGAATCTGCCCAGAAACAATCTTAGCTCTGTCAAAATAAGATCACATACTTCAAAAGTATATCTCTAATTGATCAAATTCATCTGGGTGCATATGAGATGCTTGAATTGGATATATATGCTCTTGTTGCTTGCTATAAGATATTTGAATGGATTAAATGCTTAGTAATCAAAATTGAGTTAGTTTGAATGGATATCATCATGAGATAACATTTAGTATGTGATATGATTGGATATATGTCTTGTGAGATTATTCAAACAAGTTGACATCAAGTTTGATTCAATTTGATGAAGTATAGCTCAATTGCTCAAAATCTGTTCTTTATTGAAAATCTGAGTAAGCTGAGAAGATAGCCATAGTTGGATGGTCAAATCTATTTGGATTGGCTTGAAATTTGGTATGCATGCCCTACACTTATGGTACTAGTTGCTGTACAAGTTTCATGAGAATATGATGAGGGATACTTCAATTTTGGAGTGGATCTTGTCAATGCATGTGCAGCAGTTTTCAGCATACACCCATGAGTGAAGATGTGAAATCTGGTAGCAATCTAGAAATGCATTGAAGCTCAAATTTTTATGGCTGCTATATGACTTAGTGTCACACAATTCTACAAAATCTGCCAAAAGTGATAAATATTGGACTGATTGAGTATCACTTGAATTGAAAGGTCCTCAAGTTGGAATCATCTGTACAAGTGGTTGAGAAACCTATGTTTGGTTTTGAGAAGAGCTAAAAGAATGACAAGTGTTGGGTACAAGGCCATTTGAGTGTACTTATCACATTTTTGGTACTCAAATTGGAAGATAAAGACTAAGCAAAGTAGAAAGGAAGGGACTTAAAGAAGACTTGAAGATTATTCATCATTCAAGTGAGTGTCAAGAATGGTTCTTGGAGAGATCACTTCTCCCTGGAGAGGGACCGAGCCTTCCAATAGTGGGATGGACAAGCAAGGTGCTTGGAAGGCCGACATGGAAGTGGTAATCTAGAGTCATTGGAGATGCTTAGTTGAAGCTATCAAATGGGTTGATCAAGAAAAGCAAGCAACACCCAACATAGAGAGATTCGTGATAGTTCAAGTATATTCAAGTGGTATTCTCTCAAGCAAGCAAAGATCAAAAAGAAGAAGCAAGCCAACCACAACAAGATAGTGCACTTGATCATAAATAATTCTCAATTCATATGGGTGAAAGCATGGTACTCATATTGGCATTCTTTGTCTTCACCAAGCTATTATAATTGGACTTCATGATGCTAGTTGGAGAGCTAAATTAGAATCTAATGACTATCCTCTACTCCAACATAGCAAGGTGAAATTGATTGACATATGCATACATACATTGCTAAGGACATGATTAGTGCATATAGTCATATATAGTGACCATTCATGAAAAATAAAATGATTTAAAGTTCATGTGATGCCACTATTGCTTCTATGTTTGCATGTTCTAGTGGTATTCATATAACTTGTTCATGAGCTAGTAAACCCAAGTAATTGATCTAGAAAATGAGCTTTCAAGTGTTTAACTCAACATTGTCAAGATAACCCTTAGAATGTGGTGTGAAGAAGCTTGTCATTGGTTCAAACTGAGTTGAATTATTTGGGAAAGTAGTCTAGATCAAGTCAAAGAGAAAGAAGCTCATGGAAACAATCTAGTTCAAGAATTGATTATCAATGTCAAATTCAACAAAGTGGTCCATCATGATTTTACATGTGATACTAGATTCAACAAAAGGTATATCATGGGATCTCTACAATTGATATACATGGTCATACAAGTGGTATTCTTTCAAGTAGATCTAGTGCAACAATGATGGTTCCACAAGTGATCCTCAACTTTAAGTGATCAATTCAAATCAAGAAAGCTACCCTTACCAAGAAGAGCTCAAGATTCAAGTGGATTGACAAACAATTTGACATAAGGGGAGGAGCCCCACTACAAGGTATCAAGGTCAAGGATCCTACTAGTGTCCTACATGTGGCATTTCAAGGTGGTCTTCATGCTTCCACATGTTGTTGTTACAAGTGGTGTCAATTCCAATCAAATTGAAAGTGTCCATCAAAAATGAAGATTCAAGACTCAACCATCTACCCAAGTCCAACTCTTTGTATCAAACCACAAGCACTTCATATGATTGCCTACAAGGGGTATTCAAGTGGTAACCCTACAAGTACAAGAGGTACAACTTCAAGTGGTAGCCATTGATCTTCACATGGCAAATTTCATGTGGTTTCGGCCCTTTTTATGGTCATTGATGACAGGAATGAACAAAGATATGAATTATCCTTGGATGACAAAAGGGGAGATGAGATGAGAGTGCGAGCATAGACATGGATCAAGAGGAGCAATATTGAGGAGGATCAATATTCTTGGACAAGAGGAGCACACAAGTAGGGGGAGCAAGCTCATGAACTTGGTTGTTTGCATTTGATATGTGCATATTCATGTGCTTGCTTGCATTTGCATAAAATTTATATATACAATGCTTGTGTGTGATGTATGCTAGTCATAGAACTTGATTGATGATTTGATAACTAGCATGCATAGATTGTAGTTAGACATGTTATTTTTACAAGTGAATCAAGAGCCTTGCTAATAATGTTGATCTCATGAGGTATCTTGAGTTTTAGATGCATGTCTAGTTACTCATTGATGCTAAGGAATGAACTTCAAGGATGCAACTCCAATTGGTATCACGCTTCAAAGGTTTATCCTATATACCTTAGCATCACTTAGTAGTGATAACAATCCCACAAATTTCATATTTATGCATGTGTGTGAGTTTAATACCAAATCTCTTGAGCACACATGTAGGGGGAGTTATCACTACCAAGTAGGATTTTTATGGTGCTTATCTAATCTTTCACAAGTGGTCTTAATGGTGGATAGGAAACATAAAATCCAAACCAAGTTAGCTATTTACACATGTGTGAAGTGCTAGCTTGGAATATGCTTAATTTCTATATCTTTGTAGAGTTGTCATCAATTACCAAAAAGGAGGAGATTGAAAGGCCCTTGTTTGGTTTTAGTAATTGAGTGACAACTTAGGTGGACTAATAAGTGTTTATGTTGAGATACACAGGTGATTAGTCCACACAAAGACACTAGTATGAGCAACATGTGCCATGTAGGAGAAATGGCTAAGTGTTGAAGCTATACTCATATAGTGTGATGAAGGAACTCATTGCATGAGACATGACATGGAGTCATGTGACCAAAGTGGAGAAGATCAAGACAAGGCTTGTCTTGATGGATCAGTTGCAATGGTGAAGGGCAAGTCAAGGCTTTGAAGCAAGGGACCGCATGGCGGTGAAGCTTGAGCAAGACTTGGCACCGATGGACCGAGGCAACGGTGAAGAGCGAGCAAGGTCATGACCGATGGACCAAAGAGGTCATGTGATGATATGGAGTGGATCATATCATTCAAGGAAGATCAACACTCATGATGATAATCAAAAAGGTTTGATGGAGTTTGGTGCTTGTGTGGCATCAACATTAGGGAACATTAAATGGAATGTGCAAGGCAAAGGTATGACTTGTAGGGCATTTCATTTAACCGGTCAAAGGTTGTGTAGAAAAGTGCATGACCGTATTTAGGATAGATGGCCGTACTATCAAGAGGGGTAAACTTGTTTGCATATCGGTCATCTAGTGCCATTTGAGCGATCTAACATTGCGATGTTGCTAGGATCGAGTGGCATGGTGAGATCAAGTGAAAATCCTTTGAAAATGATTGTGAAATGCTAACACACATGCACATGGTGTTGTTCACGTGGTGGTGTTAGCACATGTGCAAAGGAGAAAGGGTTGGTGTTGATGTTGATCAACTTGTGTGAAAAAGAAGTGACGGGCGGACGGTCCGGCCCGGTTGGGCGGACAGTCCGCAAGTATAATTCACTTTTGTCCAGAGAGGTTGCAGCTCTGTTTGGGCTTGAAGACCGTACTGCGGACGGTCCATCCATGGGGTGCGGACAGTCCGCAGGTGTTTTAAAGAAATCGTCCAGAGAGGTTGTTTCTCTGGCTTGAGCGGAAAGGTTGGACTGCAGACGGTACGGCCTAGGGGGGCGGACGGTCCGCAGGTCACTTAACAAAATGACCAGAGATGTCTTCGCTTCTGGAAGGTTGCACGATGTGAAGGGCGGACGGTCCGCCCAAGGGGTGCGGACGGTTCGCCCCTCAAACTTTAAGTTTGTCCAGAGACGCTGTCTCTCTGAGTGTTCGGAGTGTCTGAACAGCGCCAATGGGGCGCGGACAGTCCGCGAAGGGCTCTAACGGTCGACTCTGACACATAATCTGTCGACT
Source organism: Panicum virgatum (assembly GCF_016808335.1). Classification (NCBI taxonomy): domain Eukaryota; kingdom Viridiplantae; phylum Streptophyta; class Magnoliopsida; order Poales; family Poaceae; genus Panicum; species Panicum virgatum. The sequence goes on along the minus strand of NC_053141.1, from coordinate 27,758,019 downwards.
CTGTTTTCACGGGATTTGAGTGTAATGGCTAGTTTGGGGCCTCCCTCTATAAATAGAGGGTGTGGCCGGCCATTTGAGGTGGCTGAGCACCTTGGGGACTTGGTGTCCATGTGTGAGAGTGCTTGAGAGCCCTCCAACTCACTTGTGGTTAGTGCTAATCATATTCGCTAAGTGAGAGAGCGATTCTAGTGCGTTGCATTGAGAGATTGCATCGAGTGGCACTAGGTGATCGTGTTGCAAGCCGGTGTGCTTGTTACTCTTGGAGGTTGCCACCTCCTAGACGGCTTGGTGGCAAGAGGCTCCGTTGAAGCCCACAAGAAGATTGTGCGGTGCTCCGGAGAAGAGATTGTGAGGAGTATTGTGCTCACCCCGCGGGAGCAGCGAAGAGCAACTCTAGTTGAGCGAGACGTGAAGAGCAACAAGTGGTCCGGCCGGATCATGTGCTAGAGCTTGGTGTGAGCACTCCACGTGGGAGAGTGTGACTTGAGAGTCACCAATAGCAAGAGGATCGGCGGCAACCTTGGAGCTTGTCTCAACAGGGATTAGCTTGGTGGCAACCAAGTGAACCTCGGGATAAAAATCACCGTGTCAATTTTGTCTACTCTTCTCGGTGGTTTGCATTCTCCAAATCACAAGCCTTGTATTTACATTCATATATATCTTGTGCTTGTGTAGTTGCTCTCTAGTGATTAGTTAGCTTGTGTAGTTTGCTAATCATCTTCTTGCTTGTGTAGCTAGAAGTAGAGATCCTAGTGTAACTAGTTAGCTTGTGTAGCTTAATTAGTTGCTCTTGCTTAGATTCTGTAGCTAAGCAAGTTGAGCTCTTGGGTTTGGATTGTGTATCCTTGTCCTTGAGCATCTAGTGAGCTTAGGTTTGGCTTTGTGCTTTTGCTCATTAGAATTGTGTAGGAGCTCCCCCGGTTTGTGAAATACTAGTGCTTAGGCTTGTGTGGCTTGGCATGAGAATTGTAAGGAGAGTTCTTGCTAGCTTGGCACTCCATTTGCTTTGTGTAGGATCTTTTTGGAGGTGCCTTAGAGTCATAGTTAGAGGGGTGAAGTCTTGACTAAGCGAATAGTTTCAATTTCGCATAAGTTTCGGTTAGCCGGCGCAATTAATTTTAGAAAGGACTATTCACCCCCCCTCTAGTCCGCCATCTCAACCCTACAGCGGGAAAGAAAAGAAAAGGAAGAGGATAGAGATTTTGGGCTGGGCCAAAAGGAAGGGGAAAAAGGGATGGGTTTTGGCATTTTTAAAGTGATTCCAACAATTCAATTCAAACTCAAATTCAGGGAATTCAAATTTAAATTGAACAACAAGCAATAAAACAATGCATTGCGGCACGAATGCAAACCAAACCAAACATCCTTATTTATTTTAGGAAAAACCACCAATCTATTTTCTTTTATACTAAATTCCCTGTGAAGAAAAATAAATATTGGTAAAATTATAGAATTATGAGAAAATTGTTGTTTTATTTTTAATTTTAATCACATCCTGAAATTCAAAAAATTCAGGGTGTGACACAAATGTACACTTGTTAGGATTCATCTTTAATCCATGCTTTCTAGTGCACTCCAAAGCTTTGTGTAAGTCAGCTAAATATTCTTGATGCCCTTTGGACTTCACCACAACATCATCAATATAAATTTCCACAATCTTGCCGATGATCTCATGGAAGATATAATTCATGGCCCTCTGGTATGTCGCACCGGCATTTTTCAATCCAAAGGTCATGACGATCTACTCGAATAAACCAACATGTCCTGGGCATCTGATTGCAGTTTTATGAACATCTTCCTTAGCCATGAATATCTGATTATATCCAGCATTCCCATCCATAAAACTGATGACCTTGTGTCCTGCAGCAGCATCTACCAACATATCAGCAACTGGCATCGGGTAACCATCCATCGGCGTAGCTTTGTTGAGATTCCTGAAGTCAATGCATACACGCAGCTTTCCATTCTTCTTGTATACAGGAACCACATTAGATATCCATTCAGCATATCTACACTGCCTGATGAACTTTGCCTCTATTAACCTTGTCATCCTGGCCTTTATATCTGATAAAACCTTAGGATTGCATCGTCTTGCACCCTGCTGAAATGGCCGATATTCAGGTTTAATGGGCAACAGATGCTCAACAATAGATCGATCCAAGCCAGGCATCTCATAATACTCCCAAGCAAAACAATCTTTATATTCCTTTAACAGTTTTACCAACTCTTGCTTGCATTCAGGATCTAACTTGGCACTAATAAACGTCAGCCTTGGCCTATCTCCATCTCCAATATCTACTTCTTCCAAAGCATCGGCCGATGTGAACCCATGCCCCAATTTCCCTTCATCAACAAGGAACTCGTCCATTAGGAACGGTTTAGGAAACTGACTGTTTGGATAGGTGGAAGCATAGTAACCATGTTAACAGGCGCAACCGATGACCCTGGACCCTGCCGATCATCAGCCTTTGGCTTGACATGCCAAACCTCTGACCTGACTCCTCTCTTGGGAGCCTCCTTTCTTTCTTCCTCCAGTGCCTCTGTCTAACAAAGCCTCTGAACTCGCCTTTTCTGCGATCTGGTCAAACCTGATGGACACCATCGAGGCCAATCAATATTATCATGAACATGCTCTTTTTCTGGATCCCTGCGATGTGGGTACTCATCTGAAACTCAAGCATCAGCAGTCTGTTCAACCCGTTCATCGGTAGAAATCCTTCTTCCTGCAGGATCACGTAGCATGGTCTTGCCCTCCAGCCGATAATGCACTGAAACCCTGCCCCCCAGCCGATCATATACAGGGACGCGTCTATCATCACCCCTCTCTCTGATGATCAGCCTATGAGGCTTCTGGTCGAATTGTGGCTTCTTGTGCGATCGGTCTTCACGGTAGAAACAGTTGCACTCTGGACAATTATCTACTATTGGTAGAGTCAAGCCTTCTTCCCAATAGTACACAAAGAAAGGGCACCTCCAGTGCCCTTCATGGCGTCGTGCAGCTTCCTCTCCGTATTGTCGCCTCTCCTGGTCTCGCTGGAACTTGTTCAGCAACATTCGGGACGTGGCCTTCTTCTTTGGCGCCACATATTCTTCCTTTTCCTGCGGTTCCTTGCCTTTAGCTTCATCGGCCGTTATCTGAGCTTTGGGGTCAACAGCTCCAGACTCTTGGGCTGATTGTGATGTGAGCACCTTGGTCTGAAATGCATTCCTCTTCCCTCCAACGTCTACCATGTTAGTAGGAAATGGGTGCCCATCGATCTTCATCGGCTTCCTGGGTGCCTCAAATTTGAGCTACCCTGCTCTATAGCCGATTGTATCTACTAATGGAACACTTTGCACTCATTTGTGTCATGAGACGTGGCATTGTGCCACTTGTAGTACTTGATATTCTTTAGCTCTTGATCTATTGGGGTCTAGTGATATGGTTTCAGCTTAATCTGACCCTCTGACGGCAACAAATCAAAGATCTTGTCAGCCTTGGTAATGTCGAACCCATACTTCTCGGGTTCTTTATTGCCAAACGGGCATGAGATCGGCTTCTTGTTGTTCTGAACCCACTCAGCCGATCCCACCATCTGGTCAACATCAGAATCGGAGGAATCTAAGCAACCAACAATATTAACCTTCTTCTGAAAGTTGCTTCTCTTCTGCTCATACGGTTTGATCTCCCCCGTCATCCTATGGGCCATCTAACTGATGTTGTTGAACTCTTGGGAAGCGTACTTCTCCTTGATGTGTGGCAAGAGTCTTTGAAAAGCAACTTCTGCAAGCTGCTGATTAGACATAACCAAACTAAAGCACCGGTTCTTGACATCTCTGAGCCTCTGAATGAAAGCAGCGACTGATTCATCATTCCTTTGCCTTAAGCTGATCAAATTGGTCAACTTCATCTCATGTACACCAGAGTAGAAGAACTGGTGGAACTGCTTCTCTAGATTGGCCCAAAATATTATGGAGTTGGTTGGTAACGTTGTAAACCATGTAAAGGCCGATCCTGAGAGAGACATGGAGAACAGACGCACTTTCAACGCATCGTTCTGTGTTGCTTCTCCATACTGCATGATGAATCTGTTGATGTGCTCTACTGTGGAGACCTCCCCTTATCCAGAAAACTTGGTGAAATCTGAAAGCTTGTACTTGTGGGCAGAGGCAGTGGATCATATGCAGCTGGATATGGAGTTCTGTACATTAGATTCTGCTGCTTTGGCCTTAAGCCAAACTGATCTCTCATCACCTCAGCAATCTTGAATGCCCAATCAATCTGCTGACTAGCAGCCAATGCTGACTACAATGCTGGTGAAGCCATCGGCAAGGCTGCCAATGCTGGTTGTGGGCTGGGTGTGGCTATCGGCTGAGCAGCCGATGCAGTTTCTGTGGTATGCTGAGTGACCTGATTAGATGGTGGCTGATAGAGAACCATCTCATTACCATGATTAACCTGCGCTGACCTCTGATTAAACTGTTGTTGTGCCAGAGGAGGTGGGTTGGGCACATTCACATGATGCACATAGCTGGTTGCAGGATCATGGAATATCCAAGTAACTCCATTAGCGTGAGGGAGTCTGGATACCAGGACTTCTGTAGGAGACTTGGGTTGTATCATCATCGCCAAATTCTGCTGTTGAGGTGTCGGCCCAAAAGCCGACACGTTGCTTGGACTTGCTAACGATGGTGCTGACGCAGTTGTAACCGACGGCTGTGGAGCCGATGTGGCATCCTGAGAATGGGTCGGCTAAGGAGCCGACGTATTAGCTTATTGATTCATCGGCTGTAAAGCCGATGAGCTTGGCTGCCCTATTGAAGATGAAACCATGTATTCTGGGGGCATACCATAACCAGTAGCAGGATTCCACCCAACCAGGAACCCTGTCATGAAGTTTCCCTGTGCATGTGTAGCCATTGGCATAGAGCTGGTATACGCAGGAGTGAACTGAGACGATGCTGTTGTACCAATCGGCTGTGTAGCCCCAACATCTCCCTTTGCCTGAGCTTGAGGGTCAATCAGAGGTATTGCAGTAGCCGATCTAGTAGGGGCAAAAGCCATCTGACTAGCCTGCTGATAGGCTAGTCCCACAAAGCCAAACAATCCCCCATCTTGCAGTGTCTTGAGCACAGCATTGTGAACAGAATTGGCCATAATCGGAGCATGGTTTATGAAAGCCTGCCCGATTGCTTGATTCATCATGTGCACCATCCTGTCCTCTTTCTGTGCTTCATCATAGGGTGGAAGAGTAGGAAAATCATACTTCTTGATTATCTCTCCACTCTTGTTTGTACTAAAGGATAAAAGGCACCGCTGTTCATAAGTTTCAGTAGATGCCTTGAGTTCTGCTTTTTGCTCTTCCTTCAGTTTGTCCTTGTCGATCGGGATCTGGTTTTCCATAGAAACCTTATCCTTCCCTTCAGACATCATCTTGATGCTTCTGGTCCCACCGGACATGCCAAAAGATGTGTTGATGCGAAACGATCACACACCAAGCCCGAGAGCCCCGTACGCCAAGCTCGGACTGCACTTGATTCAAACCAAGGCGTGCCAGTCAATTTGACCTATAAATTGACAAGAAAATAGCAAACTGTCAAATTCAAGAGTGTATCAGCTGGATTTCCGAATCACCCTTACGCAGCGTATCGGCAAGGCTCTGCCGATACAGAAAACGACAGTAGATCGAGTATAAAGAATGTGTATTAAAAGCGATCTACAGGGAATCAGCAAGAAGCTGCCGATACCGATATGCAACTAGATGGCTAGATCTAGAGCCGACACGTGCCCGATAAACATGTGCAAACCCACGAATGTATGGATCTGAACAAAGCTAAACTTATAATCAATCTAATCAGCTTTACAAGATTTATCATAATAAACAGAGAGCTTACAACCGATTAAACAAGTTACTGAGCCAGATAATTTGTGAATAAATCTAAATGAGAAAACAGCGGGACACCCGAGATCAAAGCTTAGATAAACTCGATAACTTTTGAATAGATCTGAACGAAGCCACAGTGATGCGCCTGGAAGCTAAAGCTCAGATTTACTTGGTAAACGAAAACTTACCAGCAAACCAAGTCGCTCGAATGTGAGGCGTCCTTGATCAGCTCGAAAGAACTCGCGGAAAAGAAAAAGATGGCGAAGCCGCCGACAGAAAAGTAAAGTGCAAGTAGAGTAAATTTGTGTTTGTTGGATGTGTATCAATCTTTTACAATGGCCGGGGGCTCATATTTATACCCCACGCTAACACAATTCTAGCCGATCGTGGCAAAGCACGATTCTATTCAAGAAAATAAAACTAATTCTAAAACAAAATAACTCCTGCCAAACCGAAGCCAAAATATCTGGTCAATCCCATCCCCCTTGGTCAACAGGATTTCCACCGGTGACGCACGATCACCCTTCCAAATCTACCGTTCGCGCTATACAGACCCTTTTCTCCTTTGCAACACTCTTCCTTGACACGTGTCAAAATCCGGTGTCAACAGGTGGTTGCTTTACAAAAGGCATTTGCAAGCCTGAAAAAAAGTTTGAGACTAATACGATACTTGGACCCCAGAATCCCTAAGAACCTAGGTGTATAGACATGGTTCGATGAAAGACTCCATATACCTTTGTGAAGCACGTGGACTCCAACTTTGTCGAAATAGCTTGAGATTTTTTTGGCAGTCATTTACACCCAAAATATGGTCCAACACAAGAACCTACATATTCCTGACAATTATTTTTATTATTATAATTTTCTTCGTGCTGCGTGAGATAAAATATGGTGAATTATAGATTGAAAACACTTGAATTATGCAGCTACCTCCACAAATATTTGTTTCCTAGGGCACAAGAGACATTGTGGCAAAGTTTGACACCATTCCGGATCATTTCGGGGGTGGACCCACCATTTCAACATATAATTACCCGGTGAAGTCGCGCGAAAATTCAATTAAATTGAAAAAAGTACCAAACGAATTCTGAAAAATCTCAAACTTGGTGGTTGCTTCACAAAAGGTATTTGCAAGCCTGAGAAAAAGTTTGAGACCAATACAACACTAGAATGAATGTGCGGTCGGAATTATTACATAATTAATGTCTCAAAATACAACATTAAACTCCACCAACTGCGGGGTGCACTTGCGTGGGTGGCTGAGCTTGGCATTAATGGGGTGCGGCGGTCGGCGAAGTGCTTCGCGTTCTTGCTCGACTCGAAGGTGTAACGGCGGCGATGAGTAGATACATGGACGAACGGCGAAGTGCTGCAGTATGGAAGAGGAACAGCAGCGGCAATGCGGCGAGGTTATCTAGACCGACGCTACTGTGCGAGCAGTGTTGGGTCCCAATGCAAGGGCCAGCCATGTTTAGTTCCCCAAAAGTTTCAAAATTCACCGTCACATCGAATCTCTTGACGCATGCATGGAACATTAAATGTAGGTAAATAAAATGTTTAGCGAGAACGCGAAGCACTTCGCCGACTGCTCGCACCATGCTCGGTCATAAATTAAAGCATAACATCTAGGCCAAGGAGCAATGCTCCTAAGAACGACATCTTTGCAGCTGGCATCTCTTCAATCTGCGGGGCCGGCATCTCTTCAATCTCCATTGCCAGCTCTGCGATGGACCTGAGCATAGCAATCTTGCCAGGTTCGATAGACCCCAGGCACGTGACCAACATGCACTACATACCATGCCATGGTTGCCTACACATGTAACCAAATTAACTTCATAGACTAAGCATAGTTGTAGACTATATTCAAATATCGAAATTGGAATTTTGAACACTACTAAATCATGAATTTCACATCTACTCTCTATACTCATTTTTGTAAACTATTGTAGATTCCTAATTTTTCCAAACAAAAGAAACTAAAAAAACTAAAATTCTATAAATCTCTAAACCATGAAATGGAGGATGAAGATGAGAGGAGAGATAAGATGGCGAACCTTAACAACACAAAAATTAATGGAGTCGTCGAAGAAGAGGGATCCTTTGAACAGCACGGCCAAGAACAGAGCTCCAAATGGTTCTGGCTCGAGAGAGGAAGGAGGCCGGCCAAGTGTATGCAAAAAAATTTAGTCCCGGTTGTGCTTAAAATCTGCATTCTGGAATTCATTTTTAGTCCCGGTCGAAGTATACAACCGGAACTAAATCTTTACTCCCTCCGACCGGGAGTAAAATATGACCTTTACTCCGGGTTGAAGGCTACAGCCGGGACTAAAAGATGTCCTCAAATGCCGGGCTGCGCAAAGAGCCATTGGGTGGGGGACTTTAGTCCCAGCAGTAGACTCCAACCGGGACTAATTGTCCCTTTACTCCCAGTTCTAGAAAATGCAGGGAGTAACCCAGAAAATGGTGGCCAGACTGAAGGTCGGTTCTTTACTTGGTATAAACATAAATACTTATAAATGCACATATATACATACATATATATGCGTGTGTACTATCTCTGTGAGCACATCAACAAACACAAACTGAACATATCTCTGCTGGTTGGGTTTTTCTAGTGAAACCTGTCCACTCAGATTTACATTTGTTAAGATTAGTCACAAGATCGGTATGGGCATCTCTCGGTCACTATGGACATGGCACCACAACTACAAAAATTATTTTTAGCAATGGAGGCTATTTTTAGAGGTGGCTGAATCTAAAAATAGCTTCTGAAATGATTTGTCTCTAAAAGTGCTTCTATCTTTGTAGACAGCTCTAGATTCAGCTATCTCTAAAACTGGATTTATATCAAAGTTGTACAGCTTGAGGAGAGATCTACAACTTATAGTTGACAACTATTTATTTGAACTCATTTCTAGCAATTTTTTTTATGTTCCCACATTTTGGAAATCATTTTTTTAATTTTTCAAACAACCTTGAATGGAGAAATGACTAAAATCAAAGTTATAGATCCCAAAAAGATACAAAATATTGCAGTTGATACATTTTTCATTTGGAAGAATCTATGGTCCCAAAATTTCACTTTTAAGTGCTCATCTTTGAAATTCAAATTTTGAAATGATCTCGAATGGAGAAACAACAGAAGCCAAGGTTATGAGTCTCGAAGAGTTATATAACTTTGAAGTTGGAACCTTTTTCTGTTGAATTCATTTATCATCACAAATACTCGCTTTAAAATCAGGTAAGTGAATATGAAGGGAATGTTTATGCCCATTAGTAGACACAAGCGACTTTGGGTGGAGTACAGGATCGTTATGCGTGAGATCTAAAGGTCGCGAGTTTGCCTGTATCAAAATTCTCTCTGCTTAATGAAAAATACGTTTAGTTGACATCATTAAAAAAGCAACAGTACGTTCACACACAACTTTTTTTCTATAATAAGTAGTACGTCAATTCACACAGGACTCGTGTTGAGAGTCCCGTTCGTTACATCTACAGAACCACAAGTTTTTTTTTGGTTTCATGAACCCGAGACGCTTCACATGCCTTGTGTGAACTGAAGAATCCCCATCGGTCGTTCCGGTCACTAGAACATTCCGCATGCTTTGCACGCCCTATCAAAACTAAAAACCGTGTACATTTACTCTGTAGAGTACGCAAAAGAATAAAAAACAAACAGAAAAATCATTGTAAAAAGAAACTTAGTAAAACCACATCGTTTCTTATTAAGATTTTTTATAGAATTATATAGATCACTAAAGCCCTGCAAGATTGGAAAAAGATCCATTTATGTAGTGAAAATTCACAAATAATTCCACCATTCAATTCAAACACTACTGCAAAAACAATTTGTAGCAACGCCCGGTTTTTTTAGGGGCGGACCTAAATTTGACCCATTGCTACAAATAGCCATAGACACTGTAGCAAATCAGCCGCCCCTAGAAACACCATTTGTAGGGGCGGCTCACCCCCCCCGCCCTTGCAAATGGACGCCATTTATAGAGGCGGACGGGGCGGTGAGCCGCCCCTACAAATGGTGTTTCTAGGGGCGTCTCACCCTCCCGCCCGCCCCTAAAAATGGACCTATTTGTAGGGGCGGCCTTTGGGGTGAGCCGCCCCTAGAAACACCATTTGTAGGGGCGGCTCACCGCCCCATCCGCCCCTATAAGTGGTTGTAAGGTTTTTTTTGTTTTTTTGGATCCAATGAACCTCTCTTTGCCTCTCGCTTGATTTAGATTTCGATGATGTGGATTAGTCAAAGTTCATGCGAATGCCAAGCCTATGGAGAGCACATACTTTTGAACTCTTACAGGAGGTGGATCTTCACAATTTGTTAGGGCTAGGCGAATCCTCTCTAATACTAGCCACACAAGTCGGAAGGCAGTTGAATTGTAGTCTTGGATCCCATGAGGGCCACCACTTTTTGGTAAGAGGGAAGGGATGAAATATTGTACTTTAAGTCTACAAATTCTAGAAGTATGGTGGGCCAATAGCCAGTCCAGGTAGTAATATGTTGTTCACTGACCTTAACCCGATCGACAAATTAAAACCAAGACGCATTGGCTCATCATCCGAAGATTTAACATAAGTTTACATCTACACGAATAGTGTGCAATACATGGTCACAACTCACAAACTACACATAGAGATAGAAGAGTTAAGAAAAGTTGAATTGCATGCCTACATTACATCATCTAACGAATATTATTCCGAAGCAAGAGGTAGTCAACATACTTAACATCGCCAATCTTGTACCCCAGGGCATCATCAATGAAAATCAATGCACAGATAAGTGCACTATCCTTTGCTTCACTTCTACGAGGAAGTGCTTTGCCGTAGATGGTGAACATTGGTTCTGCGGTAGGATCTGGCGTTGTTTGAAATTGAAAAGAACTCTGTAGAGACCTTCCCTTGTCTGTACCGGTCCCTCCTCAGTGGAGTAATAACCCAACTGCTCCACAGCTTGACATAAAATTTCTTCTAAACTCATCGCCGCAAAGGTGTTACCAAATATATCCTGCAATGGAGGTGCAATAAAAATTTTACAAAAGTGCTTTGATTAACAAAATTCACATACAATGTCATGTAGAAACTATCATAATTCTTTAAATTAACAAAATTCACTTACTATGTCATGTAGATTATCTCGTGAAATGCTCTCACAAATACTTACAACATCATGTTGATTCCGTCGAAGTGCTTTGATTTTAAACCATGACAAATATGGAATCAGATAACCAGAGCTCTCAAGTTCCAGAAGGCATGCTTTTATGACAGTTCTTTCATAAGTCATCTGAACTGGTGTTTCCTTCCACTAGCCACTATTGCCATCATGGTACCTGGATCTTGTCTTAATGGTATCTCGAAAGAGTTGTCATTTTCTTGAATTGTAGTCGTTCTGTGGTTTCCACCTGTAGAGGTGTACCACCTAGGCATTGTAGTACTTCAGTAAGCCATTTAAAATAATGGATCCACTGTATTCGAGACAACAAAACATTAATAAGTATCAACCATTCTTATTAATCAAGCCAAAAAAAGGCTCATACTCAAAAGATGGGTCTTACTATGCTTGGAGCTGTAACGTTCTGTTGAGAACAAGGCCTCGGTCTTGCCCTGTTGACTCTGCTGAAAATGATGCCAGGAGGGCGAGCCAGCGGCAAAGGGTAATCCTGATGCGGCACACCACCACCAAAGCCACCACTTGCCATATGCCTTCATAGAAAAATTACAATAACTACATTTATTATTGTCTAACTAATTAGCTAATTTCAATAACTACATTTCTTATTCTCAAACTAGTTAGCTAATTCCAATAACTACATTTCCTATTCTCAAACTAAATATCTAATTTCACTAACTAAATTTCTTATTGCCAAACTAATTAGTTAATTTAATTGCACTAACTACATTTCTTATTCTCATATTAAATATCTAATTTCAGGTACTAGCCAATGTTATACATAAAAAACATTAAAAGTAAATCAAGAATCTCACCTTAGCTCAGATCCGGAGATGAAGATCCGGATCGCAGGCGCCAGATGAGCGCGACGATGGGTGGCGCATGAGGCGCCAGTTCGGCAGGGCGGGGGGAGGAGGTGCGCGGCGGGTCAGGCGTGGGAGGGGGCGCGCGGGCGGAAGTGGCCGCGGGCGTGGAGGGAGAGGGTGCTGGAGGCGGGGGGGGGTGGGGGGGGGTGGGGGGCGGGTCGGGCGGCGGCGGCGGTGGCGGCGGCAGCGGAAGGTTACCCTCGAGCTCTCTGGAAACGAAGAGCAAAAAAGACAAGTCCAATATATATATGGAAACATATTTGTAGGGGCAGGCGGCGGCTTCACCCGCCCCTAGAAATGTATTTGTAGGGGCCGGCGATGCCTCGGTCCGCCCCTAGAAATATATTTGTAGGGGCGGGTGATGCCCATGCCCACCCCTACAAATGTTTTCTCAATTGTTTCTGAAAAATTATTTAATCCTAAAAAAATAGCAAACGTGTAACACCCGGTTTATAAAAGGACATAAACCGAGCAGTCATATACGTGCCAGGATCAAGTCACACGTATATACAACAGAATGAACAGTATATCATAGCACATATCACGAATGAGACATAATAAATTGAAATACGAATGTTATTTATTACATTAATGACAAAAATGTCTGATACAGCGGAAGCGAAGTACAAATACGATAAAAGCTCTCCGAAGCTGAGCAGGGCGCCACAGGGACGTCGACTGGGAGACGAATGCCTAGAAGTCCTCGTAGTCCTGGTAGCGCTGAGCAAACTCCCTCGTGTCGGCAGGAACTGAGCAGCAGTAGCGTAGCCAAAAGGAAAAAGTAGAGAAGAGGCAAGGGTGAGTACACAACTTGTACTCAACAAGTATAACACAAACTATGAGGCTCTAAGGTTGGCTGACTGACTGCATTAGCTTTTAAGTCTTGGCAAAATTTTATTAAAACTATTTACTACAAGTTGATGAATTACCATTAACCCAGTTACATAGTAATTAATCAGAATTAATCATGCTACTACTAAGAACCAAACCAAAACCACCAAGGTAACCCCGAGAGGCACCTCCCTCGTCGGAAGGAGACAACCCCACTAATCAAAAGGAGGATCTAGGCCGCTCATAACCGTGAGCACGGCCAGTATACTAGTTTTACACTCTGCAGAGGTTGCACATCTTTACCCACAAGTCGTGAGCTACGCTAGAGGTTCATCACACTTCCTTAGGTGAGATGACTAGCGACTCACTACGAGGCCGTTACAAAGAATCTCGTTGGTAAGGCGTAACCGCGAGAGTTAGGTCAGCGACGATGGGGCCCACCTCATGGGGGTACAAGCACAGGTACGCAAACCAAGCACAGACCAGCCGGAGGGGCAGGGACCATTGAAGCTTACTACTCTTGCCCCGCAGGTAAGTTACTCCAAACCAAAAAGACCTAATTAGTAAGCCAAGTCTATCCCATTCTAGCCTTGTGGTAGCGCTGTTGTCCCAGGTTGTCGCTCTATGAACCGGTCCTTATGGAGAGTGGCCAACCAAGCACTAAGCACCGTGCTGGCCCCCTAAACCATGTTTCTAACAAAAGCCAATTTTAATGAGACGTGAGCCACTCAAGCCACACAGAGGGCCACTCTCAGAATTAAGTTCAAGTAAACCATTAATCAAATTAATTAAAAAGGATCATAATGTGTTATAGCGTAGCAACCTAGCACAACTAACCAAAATGCAACCCAAAGGTATATATAAAGGATATAAAGTGGCTAGGAAAGTCCTTAAAGGCATACAGTATTAAAATGCAGTATGAAATTGTAATTAAAGGTGATAGGTTGTTCATGTTATACTTGCCTTCCTCGTACTGCTCCTGCTGCTGCTCAAAGTGTTCGGAAGACGGCTGCTCCGGGTACTAGTACTGGGGCTCCTCCGGTAACTCAGCGTCTACTCACGAACACATGGCCAAAACAATGCACAATAATAAGCATACAAGCAAACACTAACAAAAACTAAGAAACAGTGCATCAATACATAAAAACAGCACACTAAACTAGTCTAAAACTATTCTACGCGTTACAATGATCGCGTGGACATAAAGAACGCCCAAAACGGAGCTAAAACGCTTAATCTAGGCTAAAAACAAGTTCTAGGGGCTTATTTGTAATAAAAACAGGGTTCCAGGGACTTTTCTACTAAAACCGAGGGCCTAAAAGTAATTAAACCTTAGATCCAGGGGTTAACATGCAAAATCTACCAGGCTGGATGGCGGGTTCTAATTTGGGAAAGCTCAGGGGCTTAAGTGAATAAAACAGGGCCAAACCGTAATTAGTTTTCTATACAGCTAGACCGCGGGTTGAATCCACTAAAGTGCAGGGGCTCTTTAACAAATGTTACAGGCTGAAGCGGTATGGTTAGATCTGAACGCTTGGATCCGGATCGGGTGGCTCATATCTAAAGGTCCTGAGTTCTAATCTTGAGCGCCCGTTCTTGATCGGACGGCTGAGGTGAAAAGGGGCACAGGAGGCGGCGGTGGGCTGCCGCCGGCGACGAATCCCGCGGCGGCGCTCGCCAGGGACTCGCCGGAGCCCGCTAATCTTGCGTTCTGGGTCTCATTTCGGCCTACGGTTTGTCCTGGGAGGTAGTATGCCTCATGCATAAACCACTGGTGGTGTTTTGGAGGTGGTTTGGGGCTCCAAGCGCGACTCTCGTCGGGGATGGCGGCTCGGCGGCAGCAGGGAACGCCGGTGAGCTCGCGCTGGGCGGTTCTGAGGCTGGGATCTGGGTCTGTGGGTTCGGCATGCGTGCGCAGGGCCAGCACAGGCCATGGCAGTGCACGGCGGGGCTAGGCAGCATTGCAGCGAGGCGAGGTAGGGTTTGAGGCGGCGCTGGAGCTGGGTGATAGGCGCAGGGGCCGCGGGGGCGAGTTTAAAGGGAGGAGCTGGGGATCGCGGGTGCGGTTGGGGAAGGAAATCCCCGGTGGTTTCGCCGGAGACCTCGGGCGGACGCCGCGGCCGTTGCGTGGGCGCGAGGGGAGAGGAGGAAGGGGATGACAGGCGGGCCAGGCTGGTCAGTGGGAGGGAGCGCGAGAGCAGGCCCGGCTGGGCCGCGCGGGGTGAGGAACGCCGGGCTGGCCCGAGCGGGAGGGCGTGTGGGAGAAGTGGGCCGCGCGGGGGAGGTGGTCTGGGCTGCTGGTGGGCTTGGGCTGAGCGGAAAAGGAAAAAGGGGAGGTGGGCCTGCTGGGTTTGGAATTTTTGGGCTGGGTTTTGGGTTTGAGTTTGGGTTTTGGGTTTTGGGTTTTCTTTCCCTTTCTTATTCTAAATAAATCAAACACATTTGAATTCAAATAAAATTTGAATTCAAACCACACTCAAATAATTAAAACTATGCACCAGCATGAATGCAACACCAAAATTTAAACCTATGATAAAATTTTAATTACTTAAGGAACAAAATTTTAGATTAAATGCAAGTCTAACACAATAAACCTTAGGAAATTAAATAAAGCTATTTAAATTTATAAATAAATGCTGAAATTTAAATTAGGGTGTTACAGACCCTACCCCCTTAAAGAAATCTCGTCCCCGAGATTTAGCTGGGCTGGCTAGCAAAGAGATCTGGATATATCTTCTTTAGCTCATCTTCTCGCTCCCATGTAGCCTCAGCTTCACTGTGGTGACTCCACTGAACTCTTCACATCTTGATGCGCTTGTTCCGAGTAACCCTCTCTGATGTCTCCAGAATCTTCACCGGATGCTCAGTATAAGTCAGATCTTCCTGGACATCTACTCCATCCAGTGGTGCCTGCTCCTCGGGTACTCGCAAACACCTCTTCAGCTGAGATATATGGAAGACATCGTGAACTCTTGAGAGGCTGAGAGGTAACTCCAGGCGATAAGCAACTTCGCCTTTCCGCTCTAGCACCTTGAATGGCCCCACATACTGAGGTGCTAACTTCCCCTTGACATTAAATCTGCGGATTCCTCTCATCGGAGACACCTTCAGATACACATAATCACCGACACTGAAAGTCAGGTCTCTCCGTTTGCCATCTGCATAGCTCTTCTGTCTGCTCTGTGCAATCCTTAGATTTTCTCGCACAGCCTGAACCATCTGCTCTGCATCATCTATGATCTCAGGGCCAAAGAGCTGCTTCTCACCAATCTGATCCCAATAGAGAGGAGTCCTGCACTTTCTGCCATACAATGCCTCAAAGGGGGACTTCTTCAGACTGGCCTGATAGCTGTTGTTATATAAGAACTCAGCATATGACAGGCACTTATCCCAACTAGTACCGTACTGAATGGCACAAGCTCTCAGCATATCCTCCAACACTTGGTTGGTTCTCTCTGTCTGCCCATCTGTCTGAGGGTGATAAGCCGTACTGAAGCGCAGCTTCGTATCCAGCGAATCATGGAGCTGCTCCCAGAATCGAGAAGTGAACTGAGACCCTCTATCAGATATGATCTTCTTGGGCACACCATGCAAGCAGACAATCCGAGAGATGTACAACTCTGCAAGTCTAGCACCGGAGTAAGTAGTGTTCACTGGTATGAAGTGAGCAACCTTTGTCAATCGATCCACTACTACCCAAATGGAGTTGTACCCTTTCTGAGTATGAGGCAATCCAACAATGAAGTCCATAGTGATTTCCTCCCATTTCCATTCTGGAATCTTCAAAGGCTGTAACAGACATGCTGGTCTCTGATGCTCAGCCTTGACACGCTGACAGGTGTCACAAATAGCCACGTACTCTACCACTGAACGCTTCATCCCATACCACCAGAAACGTTCCTTCAGATCATAATACATCTTCGTGCCGCCCGGATGAATAGAATAAGCTGTATCATGGGCCTCACTCAGAATCAACTTCCGGAGATCCTTCACGTCTGGCACACAGATCCGGTTCTTCTACCACAAAGTACCCTGATCATCCTCTCTGAAATGAGGAGCCTTGCCCTTCTTGAGCAACTCACGGATCTCCTGCAGCTTCTCATCATCTTTCTGATGCTGCCTGATCTCTGACTCTAGAGTTGGTACTGCCTCAAATGCTGCACTGGAGGTATGATGCAAGAAGCCCAGACTCAACTGCTCGAACTCCTTGCATAACTCTGGAGGCATCTGGAAAGCCACGGCATGTTGACATAGCTTCTCCTGCTCAAAGCATCTGCTACAACATTGGCCTTGCCCGGATGATAGTGAATCTCCAGGTCATAGTCCTTGACCAACTCTAGCCATCTTCTCTGCCGCATGTTCAGCTCATTCTGCGTGAAAATGTACTTGAGGCTCTTGTGATCAGTGTAGATATCACACCGCTGCCCATACAAGTAATGCCTCCAAATCTTCAGAGCATGCACAACTGCGGCTAACTCAAGATCATGGGTGGGATAATTCAGCTCATGCCGACGTAACTGCCGTGAAGCATAAGCAATCACTCTGCCCTTCTGCATCAGAACACACCCTAGACCATCCTTCGAAGCATCACAATATACCGTGAACCTCTTCGTCTGGTCTGGCAGGGTCAGGACTGACGCCGTAGTCAACCTCTTCTTCAGCTCATCGAAGGCCATCTGACGCTCATCAGTCCACACAAAAGCCACATTCTTCTCCAGCAAAGAAGTCAAAGGATTCGCGATCTTGGAGAAATTCTCAATGAACCTCCGATAATATCCAGCTAAGCCCAAGAATGACCTAACTTCCTTTACTGTCTGCGGTGTCTCCCACTCGAGCACATCCTTCACCTTGCTCGGATCAACAGCAATGCCTCCCTGAGAGATAACATGACCGAGGAATGGGACCTCGTCAATCTAGAACTCGCACTTGCTGAACTTGGCATACAGCTGATGCTCTCTCAATCTCTACAATACGAGTCTCAGATGCTCCTCATGCTCTTCTTCTGTCTTGGAAAAGATCAGAATATCATCAATGAAAATCACCACAAAGACATCCAGATAATCCATGAAGACCATGTTCATCAGATGCATGAAGAAAGCCAGGGCATTAGTCAAGCCGAAGGACATGACCGTATACTCATATAGCCCGTACTTGCAGGTGAATGCCGTCTTCAGAATATCTCCAGGATGGATCCTTAGCTGAAAATAACCCGAATGAAGATCAATCTTCAAGAATATACGAGCACCTCGAAGCAGATCGAAGAGATCCTCAATACGGGGCAGTGGATGCTTGTTCTTGATAGTGGCTGCATTCAGCTCCCGATAATCCACACACATCCTCTTCGAGCCATCCTTCTTATCTACCAGCAACAATGGAAAAGCCCAAGGAGAGAAGCTGCGACGGATATAGCCCTTGGCTAGCAACTCATCAATAGTCTTCTTGACTTCTTCATGCTCTATAGGTGCCATACGGTAGGGCCGCTTTGCAATTGGAGCTGTGCCAGGCAAGAGATCAATACAAAACTCAATGGTGCGTTCAGGCGGCATACCTGGCAGATCATCCGGAAAGACATCCGGGAATTCAGACACCACGCGAATACCGTCTGTGGGTCTAGCCTCCATCTGATGAAGAAACCCCGAAGGCTCCACTGCACTGATAACAACCTCTTGGCCACTGGAAGCTGATAGCAAGACTGTCCTCTGAGCACAATCTATCCGGACTCCCCACTTGGCCAGAGTCTCCATTCCCAGAATGACATCAATGCCCTTGGTGTCTAGCACCATCAGATTAGTACAGAACTCTACTCCCCTCAAGGAAACACTGACTCTCGGGTAGTAAATGTGAGACCTCAACTGTCCTCCCAGTGAAGATACTAACAGGCACCTCTTTAATGTGCTAGTATGAATACCATGATGCTCGACAAAAGACTGAGTAATGAAGGAATGCGTAGCACCAGTATCGAAAAGTACTGTAGCTGGATATGAATTAACCATGAACGTACCAATAACCATGTTGGGAGCCTCGGCCGCTGACTCGGCCGTCACGTGGTTCACTCTGCCCTGAAGTGGCGCCCTGGGCTGAGCTGGGCGCCCCTGCTGTCCCGCCTACGCCTTCCGGGGGCAAGCGTTGGCGTAGTGCCCCGGCTGGCCGCAGTGAAAGCAGACGCGAGGGGTCCCTGGGCCTGCTGTCCGGTAGGAGCTGCCGGACGTGGAGCCTGTGGTGCCGGTGGAGCAGCACGAGCCGGAGGTGCCGGTAACCTCTGGCCCTGCCCCGCCTGCTGCTGTCGAGGCGGGTACTGCTGCGGTGGCCTCTGGTGGTACTACTGAGGAGGCCGGTACTGGGGCTGCTGGTACTGCTGAGGCTGCTGGAGGCGAGGACGAGTGTTGCTGCCGGAAGCAACGGGGACAATCTTCCTCTTCTTGTCCTCCATCTCCAAGTGCTTGCGCTCAGTGTTGAGCGCGCTGTCAACCAGGTGGTTGAAGTCGTCGAAGCGGAGGTTGAGTAGCGCGTACTGGAGGTAGTCCTCAAGGCCCTCCATGAAGTGCTCCTGCTTCTTGCGGTCATCCGCAACATCGGCAGGGGCGTAGCGAGCAAGCTGCAGAAAGAGATCACGATACTCCGTGACCGACATAGTCCCCTGAAGTGACAAAGACAGATAGATATCGAAAGATTAACTCAAGATTCATAAGGATAGAACAAGGGGCATTAGCTCAAAAGAACCCGCTGAATGATTATATTTAAGATTACCTGCTTTAGGGCAAGGAACTCCTTCTGCTTCATCTTCATAACGCCCGTGGGGACGTTGTGGCTGCGGAAACGCTCCCTGAACTGGAGCCAAGTGAGAGCCTCGCGGTCCTGAACTGGGTGGGACTCCCACCAGTCCAAAGCTGCCCCTCGCAGCTGTCCTGCTGCGTACAAGACGCGCTCACGATCATCGCACTGGGCGATGTCCAGCTGACGCTCCACTTCACGGAGCCAGTCGTCAGCCTGAAGAGGGTCGGACGTGTGAGAAAACGTCGGCGGGTGACCCCTCAGGAACTCAGCACGCCTGTCGCGAGGCTGCGGCGGCGGAGGAGGCAGAGGCTGAGTGTGAGCCTGCTGAAGAGCCTGAACAGTGTTGTTCAGGGTGGCCATCATCTGCATCTGGAGCTGGAAGTACTGCTCTGGAGTCAGAGGTGGAGGCAACGGGATCCCGGTCCCCTGGGTGTTCTGACCCTGGTTGTTCTGCCCCTGCTGGTCAGAACCACGCCTGGTGTTCACCATCTGATTTTTTGGACAAAAGATTTCACGAGTAAGGATATTGCAGGAATAAATTCAGATGTATATGATAACTCTTTGCGAAAAAAGACTCAGCCATGATAAAGTATACAGGATAGAGTGGACTGTTTTACCCCCAACGATCTAACTCATTTTATTAATTAGTTAACTTTAACATCTGAGTGATTTTCTTTAAACAAATTTAAACTACTAAGCTATGCAATCAGTCAAAAATCCAAATCAAACATGTAGCATAATAACAAGCAGACAATTTTCACGACTTAGCCGAGTTTAACATACGACTCGACTATCACAACGCGTCACGGATCGTGCTATCGTATTATTATAAAAGGGTCACCTAGCTTATTCATGGTGGTCAGATGACTGATTCAGACCAAAATCTATGAAAACTATTCTTCAGAGAGAGAAATCAAGGCAAGAAGGGTAAAAAGTCAAAGAAGTCAAGGGGTATAATAGTAAAATAATTTCAGCAGGCAAGGATTGGTGAGAAGAAGTCCTAAAACTCGACCAGTTCTATCTAGGCTTCGTCCTACAGTCGATATGGCTCTGATACCACTCTGTAACACCCAGTTTATAAAAGGACATAAACCGAGCAGTCATATACGTGCCAGGATCAAGTCACACGTATATACAACAGAATGAACAGTATATCACAGCACATATCACGAATGAGACATAATAAATCGAAATACGAATGTTATTTATTACATTAATGACAAAAATGTCTGATACAGCGGAAGCAAAGTACAAATACGATAAAAGCTCTCCGAAGCTGAGCAGGGCGCCACAGGGACGTCGACTAGGAGACGAATGCCTAGAAGTCCTCGTAGTCCTGGTAGCGCTAAGCAAACTCCCTCGTGTCGGCAGGAACTGAGCAGCAGTAGCGTAGCCAAAAGGAAAAAGTAGAGAAGAGGCAAGGGTGAGTACACAACTTGTACTCAACAAGTATAACACAAACTATGAGGCTCTAAGGTTGGCTGACTGATTGCATTAGCTTTTAAGTCTTGGCAAAATTTTATTAAAACTATTTACTACAAGTTGATGAATTACCATTAACCCAGTTAGATAGTAATTAATCAGAATTAATCATGCTACTACTAAGAACCAAACCAAAACCACCAAGGTAACCCCGAGAGGCACCTCCCTCGTCGGAAGGAGACAACCCCACTAATCAAAAGGAGGATCTAGGCCGCTCATAACCGTGAGCACGGCTAGTATACCAGTTTTACACTCTGCAGAGGTTGCACATCTTTACCCACAAGTCGTGAGCTATGCTAGAGGTTCATCACACTTCCTTAGGTGAGATGACTAGCGACTCACTACGAGGCCGTTACAAAGAATCTCGTTGGTAAGGCGTAACCGCGAGAGTTAGGTCAGCGACGATGGGGCCCACCTCACGGGGGTACAAGCACAGGTACGCAAACCAAGCACAGACCAGCCGGAGGAGCAGGGACC
This sequence comes from Panicum virgatum, assembly GCF_016808335.1. NCBI lineage: Eukaryota > Viridiplantae > Streptophyta > Magnoliopsida > Poales > Poaceae > Panicum > Panicum virgatum. The sequence goes on along the minus strand of NC_053141.1, from coordinate 27,736,546 downwards.
ATTGAAGCTTACTACTCTTGCCCCGCAGGTAAGTTACTCCAAACCAAAAAGACCTAATTTGTAAGCCAAGTCTATCCCATTCTAGCCTTGTGGTAGCGCTGTTGTCCCAGGTTGTCGCTCTATGAACCGGTCCTTATGGAGAGTGGCCAACCAAGCACTAAGCACCGTGCTGGCCCCCTAAACCATGTTTCTAACAAAAGCCAATTTTAACGAGACGTGAGCCACTCAAGCCACACAGAGGGCCACTCTCAGAATTAAGTTCAAGTAAACCATTAATCAAATTAATTAAAAAGGATCATAATGTGTTATAGCGTAGCAACCTAGCACAACTAACCAAAATGCAACCCAAAGGTATATATAAAGGATATAAAGTGGCTAGGAAAGTCCTTAAAGGCATACAATATTAAAATGCAGTATGAAATTGTAATTAAAGGTGATAGGTTGTTTATGTTATACTTGCCTTCCTCGTACTGCTCCTGCAGCTGCTCAAAGTGTTCGGAAGACGGCTGCTTCGGGTACTAGTACTGGGGCTCCTCCGGTAACTCAGCGTCTACTCACGAACACATGGCCAAAACAATGCACAATAATAAGCATACAAGCAAACACTAACAAAAACTAAGAAACAGTGCATCAATACATAAAAACAGCACACTAAACTAGTCTAAAACTATTCTACGCATTACAATGATCGCGTGGACATAAAGAACGCCCAAAACGGAGCTAAAACGCTTAATCTAGGCTAAAAACAAGTTCTAGGGGCTTATTTGTAATAAAAATAGGGTTCCAGGGACTTTTCTACTAAAACCGAGGGCCTAAATGTAATTAAACCTTAGATCCAGGGGTTAACATGCAAAATCTACCAGGCTGGACGGCGGGTTCTAATTTGGGAAAGCACAGGGGCTTAAGTGAATAAAACAGAGCCAAACCGTAATTAGTTTTCTATACAGCTAGACCGCGGGTTGAATCCACTAAAGTGCAGGGGCTCTTTAACAAACGTTACAGGCTGAAGCGGTATGGTTAGATCTGAACGCTTGGATCCGGATCGGGTGGCTCATATCTAAAGGTCCTGAGTTCTAATCTTGAGCGCCCGTTCTTGATCGGACGGCTGAGGTGAAAAGGGGCACAGGAGGCGGCGGTGGGCTGCCGCCGGCGACGAATCCCGCGGCGGCGCTCGCCAGGGACTCGCCGAAGCCCGCTAATCTGGTGTTCTGGGTCTCATTTCGGCCTACGGTTTGTCCTGGGAGGTAGTATGCCTCATGCATAAACCACTGGTGGTGTTTTGGAGGTGGTTTGGGGCTCCAAGCGCGACTCTCGTCGGGGATGGCGGCTCGGCGGCAGCAGGGAACGCCGGTGAGCTCGCGCTGGGCGGTTCTGAGGCTGGGATCTGGGTCTGTGGGTTCGGCATGCGTGCGCAGGGCCAGCACAGGCCATGGCAGTGCACGGCGGGGCTAGGCAGCGCTGCAGCGAGGCGAGGTAGGGTTTGAGGCGGCGCTGGAGCTGGGTGATAGGCGCAGGGGCCGCCGGGGCGAGTTTAAAGGGAGGAGCTGGGGATCGCGGGTGCGGTTGGGGAAGGAAATCCCCGGTGGTTTCGCCGGAGACCTCGGGCGGACGCCGCGGCCGTTGCGCGGGCGCGAGGGGAGAGGAGGAAGGGGATGACAGGCGGGCCAGGCTGTTCAGTGGGAGGGAGCGCGAGAGCAGGCCCGGCTGGGCCGCGCGGGGTGAGGAACGCCGGGCTGGCCCGAGCGGGAGGGCGTGGGGGAGAAGTGGGCCGCGCGGGGGAGGTGGTCTGGGCTGCTGGTGGGCTTGGGCTGAGCGAAAAAGGAAAAAGGGGAGGTGGGCCTGCTGGGTTTGGAATTTTTGGGTTGGGTTTTGGGTTTGAGTTTGGGTTTTGGGTTTTGGGTTTTCTTTCCCTTTCTTATTCTAAATAAATCAAACACATTTGAATTCAAATAAAATTTGAATTCAAACCACACTCAAATAATTAAAACTATGCACCAGCATGAATGCAACACCAAAATTTAAACCTATGATAAAATTTTAATTACTTAAGGAACAAAATTTTAGATTAAATGCAAGTCTAACACAATAAACCTTAGGAAATTAAATAAAGCTATTTAAATTTATTAATAAATGCTGAAATTTAAATTAGGGTGTTACAGACCCTACCCCCTTAAAGAAATCTCGTCCCCGAGATTTAGCTGGGCTGGCTAGCAAAGAGATCTGGATATATCTTCTTTAGCTCATCTTCTCGCTCCCATGTAGCCTCAGCTTCACTATGGTGACTCCACTGAACTCTGCACATCTTGATGCGCTTGTTCCGAGTAACCATCTCTGATGTCTCCAGAATCTTCACCGGATGCTCAGTATAAGTCAGATCTTCCTGGACATCTACTCCATCCAGTGGTGCCTGCTCCTCGGGTACTCGCAAACACCTCTTCAGCTGAGATATATGGAAGACATCGTGAACTCCTGAGAGGCTGAGAGGTAACTCCAGGCGATAAGCAACTTCGTCTTTCCGCTCTAGCACCTTGAATGGCCCCACATACCGAGGTGCTAACTTCCCCTTGACATTAAATCTGCGGATTCCTCTCATCGGAGACACCTTCAGATACACATAATCACCGACACTGAAAGTCAGGTCTCTCCGTTTGCCATCTGCATAGCTCTTCTGTCTGCTCTGTGCAATCCTTAGATTTTCTCGCACAGCCTGAACCATCTGCTCTGCATCATCTATGATCTCAGGGCCAAAGAGCTGCTTCTCACCAATCTGATCCCAATAGAGAGGAGTCCTGCACTTTCTGCCATACAATGCCTCAAAGGGGGACTTCTTCAGACTGGCCTGATAGCTGTTGTTATATAAGAACTCAGCATATGACAGGCACTTATCCCAACTAGTACCGTACTGAATGGCACAAGCTCTCAGCATATCCTCCAACACTTGGTTGGTTCTCTCTGTCTGCCCATCTGTCTGAGGGTGATAAGCCGTACTGAAGCGCAGCTTCGTATCCAGCGAATCATGGAGCTGCTCCCAGAATCGAGAAGTGAACTGAGACCCTCTGGCAGATATGATCTTCTTGGGCACACCATGCAAGCAGACAATCCGAGAGATGTACAACTCTGCAAGTCTAGCACCGGAGTAAGTAGTGTTCACTGGTATGAAGTGAGCAACCTTCGTCAATCGATCCACTACTACCCAAATGGAGTTGTACCCTTTCTGAGTACGAGGCAATCCAACAATGAAGTCCATAGTGATTTCCTCCCATTTCCATTCTGGAATCTTCAAAGGCTGTAACAGACATGCTGGTCTCTGATGCTCAGCCTTGACACGCTGACAGGTGTCACAAATAGCCACGTACTTTGCCACTGAACGCTTCATCCCATACCACCAGAAACGTTCCTTCAGATCATAATACATCTTCGTGCTGCCCGGATTAATAGAATAAGCTGTATCATGGGCCTCACTCAGAATCAACTCACGGATCTCCTGCAGCTTCTCATCATCTTTCTGATGCTGCCTGATCTCTGACTCTAGAGTTGGTACTGCCTCAAATGCTGCACTGGAGGTATGATGCAAGAAGCCCAGACTCAACTGCTCGAACTCCTCGCATAACTCTAGAGGCATCTGGAAAGCCACGGCCATGTTGACATAGCTTCTCCTGCTCAAAGCATCTGCTACAACATTGGCCTTGCCCGGATGATAGTGAATCTCCAGGTCATAGTCCTTGACCAACTCTAGCCATCTTCTCTGCCGCATGTTCAGCTCATTCTGCGTGAAAATGTACTTGAGGCTCTTGTGATCAGTGTAGATATCACACCGCTGCCCATACAAGTAATGCCTCCAAATCTTCAGAGCATGCACAACTGCGGCTAACTCAAGATCATGGGTGAGATAATTCAGCTCATGCCGACGTAACTGCCGTGAAGCATAAGCAATCACTCTGCCCTTCTGCATCAGAACACACCCTAGACCATCCTTCGAAGCATCACAATATACCGTGAACCTCTTCGTCTGGTCTGGCAGGGTCAGGACTGACGCCGTAGTCAACCTCTTCTTCAGCTCATCGAAGGCCATCTGACGCTCATCAGTCCACACAAAAAGCCACATTCTTCTCCAGCAAAGAAGTCAAAGGCTTCGCGATCTTGGAGAAATTCTCAATGAACCTCCGATAATATCCAGCTAAGCCCAAGAATGACCTAACTTCCTTTACTGTCTGCGGTGTCTCCCACTCGAGCACATCCTTCACCTTGCTCGGATCAACAGCAATGCCTCCCTGAGAGATAACATGACCGAGGAATGGGACCTCGTCAATCCAGAACTCGCACTTGCTGAACTTGGCATACAGCTGATGCTCTCTCAATCTCTGCAATACGAGTCTCAGATTCTCCTCATGCTCTTCTTCTGTCTTGGAAAAGATCAGAATATCATCAATGAAAATCACCACAAAGACATCCAGATAATCCATGAAGACCATGTTCATCAGATGCATGAAGAAAGCCAGGGCATTAGTCAAGCCGAAGGACATGACCGTATACTCATATAGCCCGTACTTGCAGGTGAATGCCGTCTTCAGAATATCTCCAGGATGGATCCTCAACTGAAAATAACCCGAACGAAGATCAATCTTCAAGAATATACGAGCACCTCGAAGCAGATCGAAGAGATCCTCAATATGGGGCAGTGGATGCTTGTTCTTGATAGTGGCTGCATTCAGCTCCCGATAATCCACACACATCCTCTTCGAGCCATCCTTCTTATCTACCAGCAACAATGGAAAAGCCCAAGGAGAGAAGCTGCGACGGATATAGCCCTTGGCTAGCAACTCATCAATAGTCTTCTTGACTTCTTCATGCTCTATAGGTGCCATACGGTAGGGCCGCTTTGCAATTGGAGCTGTGCCAGGCAAGAGATCAATACAAAACTCAATGGTGCGTTCAGGCGGCATACCTGGCAGATCATCCGGAAAGACATCCGGGAATTCAGACACCACGCGAATACCGTCCGTGGGTCTAGCCTCCATCTGATGAAGAAACCCCGAAGGCTCCACTGCACTGATAACAACCTCTTGGCCACTGGAAGCTGATAGCAAGACTGTCCTCTGAGCACAATCTATCCGGACTCCCCACTTGGCCAGAGTCTCCATTCCCAGAATGACATCAATGCCCTTGGTGTCTAGCACCATCAGATCAGTACAGAACTCTACTCCCCTCAAGGAAACACTGACTCTCGGGCAGTAAATGTGAGACCTCAACTGTCCTCTCAGTGAAGATACTAACAGGCACCTCTTTAATGTGCTAGTATGAATACCATGATGCTCGACAAAAGACTGAGTAATGAAGGAATGCGTAGCACCAGTATCGAAAAGCACTGTAGCTGGATATGAATTAACCATGAACGTACCAATAACCATGTTGGGAGCGTCGGCCGCTGACTCGGCCGTCATGTGGTTCACTCTGCCCTGAAGTGGCGCCCTGGGCTGAGCTGGGCGCCCCTGCTGTCCCACCTACGCCTTCCGGGGGCAAGCGTTGGCGTAGTGCCCCGGCTGGCCGCAGTGAAAGCAGACGCGAGGGGTCCCTGGGCCTGCTGTCCGGTAGGAGCTGCCGGACGTGGAGCCTGTGGTGCCGGTGGAGCAGCACGAGCCGGAGGTGCCGGTAACCTCTGGCCCTGCCCCGCCTGCTGCTGTCGAGGCGGGTACTGCTGCGGTGGCCTCTGCTGGAACTACTGAGCAGGCCGGTACTGGGGCTGCTGGTACTGCTGAGGCTGCTGGAGGCGAGGACGAGTGTTGCTGCCGGAAGCAACGGGGACAATCTTCCTCTTCTTGTCCTCCATCTCCAAGTGCTTGCACTCAGTGTTGAGCGCGCTGTCAACCAGGTGGTTGAAGTCGTCGAAGCGGAGGTTGAGTAGCGCGTACTGGAGGTAGTCCTCAAGGCCCTCCATGAAGTGCTCCTGCTTCTTGCGGTCATCCGCAACATCGGCAGGGGCGTAGCGAGCAAGGAACTCCTTCTGCTTCATCTTCATAACGCCCGTGGGGATGTTGTGGCTGCGGAAACGCTCCCTGAACTGGAGCCAAGTGAGAGCCTCGCGGTCCTGAACTGGGTGGGACTCCCACCAGTCCAAAGCTGCCCCTCGCAGCTGTCCTGCTGCGTACAAGACGCGCTCACGATCATCGCACTGGGCGATGTCCAGCTGACGCTCCACTGCACGGAGCCAGTCGTCAGCCTGAAGAGGGTCGGACATGTGAGAAAACGTCGGCGGGTGACCCCTCAGGAACTCAGCATGCCTGTCGCGAGGCTGCGGCGGCGGAGGAGGCAGAGGCTGAGTGTGAGCCTGCTGAAGAGCCTGAACAGTGTTGTTCAGGGTGGCCATCATCTGCATCTGGAGCTGGAAGTACTGCTCCGGAGTCAGAGGTGGAGGCAACGGGATCCCGGTCCCCTGGGTGTTCTGACCCTGGTTGTTCTGCCCCTGCTGGTCAGAACCACGCCTGGTGTTCACCATCTGATTTTTTGGACAAAAGATTTCACGAGTAAGGATATTGCAGGAATAAATTCAGATGTATATGATAACTCTTTGCGAAAAAAGACTCAGCCATGATAAAGTAGACAGGATAGAGTGGACTGTTTTACCCCCAACGATCTAACTCATTTTATTAATTAGTTAACTTTAACATCTGAGTGATTTTCTTTAAACAAATTTAAACTACTAAGCTATGCAATCAGTCAAAAATCCAAATCAAACATGTAGCATAATAACAAGCAGACAATTTTCACGACTTAGCCGAGTTTAACATACGACTCGACTATCACAACGCGTCGCGGATCGTGCTATCGTATTATTATAAAAGGGTCACCTAGCTTATTCATGGTGGTCAGATGACTGATTCAGGCCAAAATCTATGAAAACTATTCTTCAGAGAGAGAAATCAAGGCAAGAAGGGTAAAAAGTCAAAGAAGTCAAGGGGTATAATAGTAAAATAATTTCAGCAGGCAAGGATTGGTGAGAAGAAGTCCTAAAACTCGACCAGTTCTATCTAGGCTTCGTCCTACAGTCGATACGGCTCTGATACCACTCTGTAACACCCGGTTTATAAAAGGACATAAACCGAGCAGTCATATACGTGCCAGGATCAAGTCACACATATATACAACAGAATGAACAGTATATCACAGCACATATCACGAGTGAGACATAATAAATCGAAATACGAATGTTATTTATTACATTAATGACAAAAATGTCTGATACAGCGGAAGCGAAGTACAAATACGATAAAAGCTCTCCGAAGCTGAGCAGGGCGCCACAGGGACGTCGACTGGGAGACGAATGCCTAGAAGTCCTCGTAGTCCTGGTAGCGCTGAGCAAACTCCCTCGTGTCGGCAGGAACTGAGCAGCAGTAGCGTAGCCAAAAGGAAAAAGTAGAGAAGAGGCAAGGGTGAGTACACAACTTGTACTCAATAAGTATAACACAAACTATGAGGCTCTAAGGTTGGCTGACTGACTGCATTAGCTTTTAAGTCTTGGCAAAATTTTATTAAAACTATTTACTACAAGTTGATGAATTACCATTAACCCAGTTACATAGTAATTAATCAGAATTAATCATGCTACTACTAAGAACCAAACCAAAACCACCAAGGTAACCCCGAGAGGCACCTCCCTCGTCGGAAGGAGACAACCCCACTAATCAAAAGGAGGATCTAGGCCGCTCATAACCGTGAGCACGGCTAGTATACCAGTTTTACACTCTGCAGAGGTTGCACATCTTTACCCACAAGTCGTGAGCTACGCTAGAGGTTCATCACACTTCCTTAGGTGAGATGACTAGCGACTCACTACGAGGCCGTTACAAAGAATCTCGTTGGTAAGGCGTAACCGCGAGAGTTAGGTCAGCGACGATGGGGCCCACCTCACGGGGGTACAAGCACAGGTACGCAAACCAAGCACAGACCAGCCGGAGGAGCAGGGACCATTGAAGCTTACTACTCTTGCCCCGCAGGTAAGTTACTCCAAACCAAAAAGACCTAATTAGTAAGCCAAGTCTATCCCATTCTAGCCTTGTGGTAGCGCTGTTGTCCCAGGTTGTCGCTCTATGAACCGGTCCTTATGGAGAGTGGCCAACCAAGCACTAAGCACCGTGCTGGCCCCCTAAACCATGTTTCTAACAAAAGCCAATTTTAACGAGACGTGAGCCACTCAAGCCACACAGAGGGCCACTCTCAGAATTAAGTTCAAGTAAACCATTAATCAAATTATTTAAAAAGGATCATAATGTGTTATAGCGTAGCAACCTAGCACAACTAACCAAAATGCAACCCAAAGGTATATATAAAGGATATAAAGTGGCTAGGAAAGTCCTTAAAGGCATACAGTATTAAAATGCAGTATGAAATTGTAATTAAAGGTGATAGGTTGTTCATGTTATACTTGCCTTCCTCGTACTACTCCTGCTGCTGCTCAAAGTGTTCGGAAGACGGCTGCTCCGGGTACTAGTACTGGGGCTCCTCCGGTAACTCAGCGTCTACTCACGAACACATGGCCAAAACAATGCACAATAATAAGCATACAAGCAAACACTAACAAAAACTAAGAAACAGTGCATCAATACATAAAAACAGCACACTAAACTAGTCTAAAACTATTCTACGCGTTACAATGATCACGTTGTCATATAGAACGCCCAAAACGGAGCTAAAACGCTTAATCTAGGCTAAAAACAAGTTCTAGGGGCTTATTTGTAATAAAGACAGGGTTCCAGGGAATTTTCTACTAAAACCGAGGGCCTAAATGTAATTAAACCTTAGATCCAGGGGTTAACATGCAAAATCTACCAGGCTGGACGGCGGGTTCTAATTTGGGAAAGCTCAGGGGCTTAAGTGAATAAAACAGGGCCAAACCGTAATTAGTTTTCTATACAGCTAGACCGCGGGTTGAATCCACTAAAGTGCAGGGGCTCTTTAACAAATGTTACAGGCTGAAGCGGTATGGTTAGATCTGAACGCTTGGATCCGGATCGGGTGGCTCATATCTAAAGGTCCTGAGTTCTAATCTTGAGCGCCCGTTCTTGATCGGACGGCTGAGGTGAAAAGGGGCACAGGAGGCAGCGGTGGGCTGCCGCCGGCGATGAATCCCGCGGCGGCGCTCGCCAGGGACTCGCCGGAGCCCGCTAATCTGGCGTTCTGGGTCTCATTTCGGCCTACGGTTTGTCCTGGGAGGTAGTATGCCTCATGCATAAACCACTGGTGGTGTTTTGGAGATGGTTTGGGGCTCCAAGCGCGACTCTCATCGGGGATGGCGGCTCGGCGGCGGCCGGGAACGCCGGTGAGCTCGCGCTGGGCAGTTCTGAGGCTGGGATCTGGGTCTGTGGTTTCGGCATGCGTGCGCAGGGCCAGCATAGGCCATGGCAGGGCACGGCGGGGCTAGGCAGTGCTGCAGCGGGGGCGAGTTTAAAGGGAGGAGCTGGGGATCGCGGGTGCGGTTGGGGAAGGAAATCCCCGATGGTTTCGCCGGAGACCTCGGGCGGACGCCGCGGCCGTTGCGCGGGCGCGAGGGGAGAGGAGGAAGGGGATGACAGGCGGGCCAGGCTGGTCAGTGGGAGGGAGCGCGAGAGCAGGCCCGGCTGGGCCGCGCGGGGTGAGGAACGCCGGGCTGGCCCGAGCGGGAGGGCGTGGGGGAGAAGTGGGCCGCGCGGGGGAGGTGGTCTGGGCTGCTGGTGGGCTTGGGCTGAGCGGAAAAGGAAAAAGGGGAGGTGGGCCTGCTGGGTTTGGAATTTTTGGGCTGGGTTTTGGGTTTGAGTTTGGGTTTTGGGTTTTGGGTTTTCTTTCCCTTTCTTATTCTAAATAAATCAAACACATTTGAATTCAAATAAAATTTGAATTCAAACCACACTCAAATAATTAAAACTATGCACCAGCATGAATGCAACACCAAAATTTAAACCTATGATAAAATTTTAATTACTTAAGGAACAAAATTTTAGATTAAATGCAAGTCTAACACAATAAACCTTAGGAAATTAAATAAAGCTATTTAAATTTATTAATAAATGCTGAAATTTAAATTAGGGTGTTACAAAACGACATATGAAAAACGTGAAATTTTTACCATTAGCGTATAACAACTTGTGCCTCTTGTGAAAAATACCGAAAGTACAATTCAGACTTTTTATTTATTTGAATGTGTGGAAAGGACAAAGTTGCTCTTAGATTGTATGAGAGAGTTGTGACTTAGTAGAGGCTAGCGTTTGAACATATTTTCTTATTACATATAGTGTAACATTGGTTTATTAATTTTATTGTGTTTTACACATCATAATACACGTATGGTAAAAATTCAATATGTTTTTATAATGTTTACTACATTTTCTGATTTAAAACAATATCCAGAATAAATTTTGAAAACTATATATAGGGGCGGGCGGCGGCTTCACCCGCCCCTAGAAATGTATTTGTAGGGGCGAGCGATGCCGCGGTCCGCCCCTAGAAATAGATTTGTAGGGGCGGGTGACGCCCACACCTGCCCCTACAAATGTTTTCTCAATTGTTTCTGAAAAATCATTTAATCTTAAAAAATAGCTAACGACATATGAAAAATGTGAATTTTTTTATCATTAGCATATAACAACCTGTGCCTCTTGTGAAAAATACCGAAAGTACAATTCAGACTTTTTATTGTTTGAATGTGTGGAAAGGACAAAGTTGCTCTTAGATTTACGAGAGAGTAGTGTTTAGTTGAGGCTAGCGTTTGAACATATTTTCTTATTATATACAATGTAATGTTGGTTTATTAAATTTGCTATATTTTAAACATCACAATACGCGTATGGTAAAAATTTCAGCATGTTTAAATAGTGTTTACTATATTTTCTGATTTAAAACAATATCCAGAATAAATTTCGAAAACTATTTATAGGGGCGGGCGGCGGCTTCACCCGCCCCTAGAAATGTATTTGTAGGGGCGGGCGGTGCCGCGGTCCGCCCCTAAAATAGATTTGTAGGGGCGGGTGACATCCACGCTTGCCCCTACAAATGTTTTCTCAATTGTTTCTGAAAAATCATTTAATCCTAAAGAAATAGCAAAAGACATATGAAAAACGTGAAATTTTTACCATTAGCGTATAACAACCTATGGCTCTTGTGAAAAATACCGAAAGTACAATTCAGACTTTTAATTGTTTGGATGTTTGGCTAGCGTTTGAATATATTTTCTTATTACATACAGCGTAATGTTGGTTATTAATTTTCCTGTGTTTTACACATTATAATACGCGTATGGTAAAAATTTCAGCATGTTTTGATAATGTTTACTATATTTTCTAATTTAAAAGAATTTCTGGAATAAATAGAGATTTGTAGGGGCGGGTTTTGCCGCCACCCGCCCCTCCAAATACATTTGCAGGGGCGTTCGTCGCCCCGGATGCCCCTACAATTATGTTTGTAGAGGCGGGTGATGCCGCCACCTGCCCCTACAAATCGGGCTCCTATAAATATCTAAGGACTTAGACAAATTTTCACACTCCCCTGGCGCGCGCGAGAAGATGCCGGAAGGCTGCCAAAATTTTCCATGCTCCCCCGCCGCCGCCCCCTCCGCCCCCCCTCCCCGCCAACCCCGCGCCGCCCCCTCCGCCGCCCCCACCAACCCCGTGCCACCCCCTACGCCGCTCCCTAGGTTAGATCCGGCGCGCTCCCTCCGCCGCCTCCGCCGCACCCGCCTCCTCCTTGCCGCCGCCTCCGGCCCCGCTGGCCTGCCTCCTCCTTGTCGCCCCCTCCGCCTCCGCGCCGCTCCGCCGCCTATGCCGCCGCCCCCTTGTAGATCCGGCGCCTCCTCGCCACCGCATCCGCCTCCTCCCTGTGCCTCCTCGCCGCCACCTCCTCCTCCGCCGCCCCCCGTGCCGCCTCCCCACGGCCTCCCGGCCACCTCCTTCCCGTGCCTCCTCGCTGCCACCTCCTTCGCTGCCTCCTCCACTCCCGCCTCCCCGTGCCGCCTCCCCGCCACCTCCTCCCTGTGGGGCCTCCCGGCCACCTCCTCCCCGTGCCGCCTCCCCGCCACCTCCTCTGCCGCCTCACCGCCGCCTCCTCTGCCGCCTCACCGCCATCTCCTCCGCTGCCGCCTCCCTGCCTCCTCCTCCTCCCCGTGCCGCCTCCCCGGCACCTCCTCCCCGTGCCGCCTCCCCGCCACCACATCCTCCGGGGACCAACCAATGGCACATGTCAACTATGAACACTTGACAATCTTTGAGGAACATGAGTTCAACTTGCACGCTCTAGTTTTTGCCGGCCTCTTAATAGTTACTAAGTTTCCTCCATGTCCGCATATTCAAGTAGAAGTCCCCCATTCTGTCAGTTGCCGTAAGCTACTAAGAGTGGTAAGGGAAAACACATGCGTAGAGCTTTCGGTAGAGAATGTCTTACGTTTGTTCGGCAAGTATGTGCTGCTAACCCGATCATTTGAAGAAGCCACTTGCATCATGAGCTGTCCATACATGCACGTTGAGAACCATGTCCTTACGATCCTAGGATGGACACCTGACTATGGTTCCACTACTTTATTCTTGGATGAGTCTATTCCAGTAGAGCACCAGATAGAAGGTAGACAACAACATCCACAAGGAAACAACGTACCACTCAGTCTTCTCATATCTGGATTGCCACCACAAATATTTCTGCAGTGTCCCACAATATTACATAGAATCTTCGCGAACATATGTATCCTTCGCGACATCAATACGAGGCAAGTGGATTTCTCAATCAGGGCGCACGCATTCCCTCCAAGGAACGCTATACCTAGTGTTGTACATGTAGCCGTCCGCAGAGTTCAGATAGGAGGGGGTTCCTACTGTAACACCCAATTTTAAATTTCTTTATATTAAAAAAATTGTTTAAATTTGAAATGTTTTTATATCAAAAAGATCTTTTGCCTTTGTTAAAGAAAAAACAAACATCTCTCTTTCTCTTTCTTTTGCAGCCTAGCCCACCTTCCTTCCTTTTTCCCTTCTTTCTTTTCTCTCCCGCTCGGCCCAGTCGCCAGCCCAACACATCACCCCGGCCCAGCTCGCCCCTCCCCTCTCTCTCACCGACGCCCCAGGTCCACCTGCCAGCACCTTCTACTACATCCAGCTCCTCACCTTCCCACCGCGCCGTACGTCGCCGGCCATTCCCCTCCTGCGGCCGCGCGCCTCCCCTCCCTCCTCCACTCCGACTCACATTCAAGGCTCAATGGATCATTAACTCCATCCCCTCACCTTCTCTCTCTTCCGTTCGCCTCCATCATGGCCATTAATGGCCGGCCGTCACCCGAGCCCCACCGAGCACCGCGACCCCTCCCCGCCGGCCTTCCCTCTCTTTCCCTCGGCCTACAAAAGGCGCGCCCAAGCCCCCTAGCCTCTCCTTTCCTTGCTTCCCGCTCCTTTCCTGCGCAGCGCTGCCGCACAGGCTTCCCGAAGCGCCGCCGCCGTCAAACCGCAGCCTCGCCGCATCCCGATCGACTACACCTACCGCAGGAGCTCCGCGTCATGGTGAGAAACATCACCGACCCTTTTCCCCTCTTTTTCTCCCACTCCTGCACATGGAATTGCTCGCCGGAGCGAGCTCTGCTCATCCAAGCCGTGCGCAGCCATGGTGCCCCTCTCTCCGGCCACCGCAGAGCCTCCCCGACCCCTCCATCGCGTTCGCCATCGTCTCATCTTTCTCCCCGGCCAATCCCCGCACGAAACAGAGGCCGAACTCTCGTTCTCGAGCATATTCCGATGATCCGCCGCCGCCTCTGCTCGCCGCCAGCGACCAGCGGCGCAAATCGAGCCGCCTCGCATAGCCGCCGAGCCGCTGCGAGCTGCCCAGCCTCGCCCAGAGCCACCCGCCAAAGCTGCCTTGTGCTGAGCCAACCGAGTCGAGCCGCCACCCAACCGCGAGCAGCCTCCTCATCCGTCGAATCTGGATCAGATGGCCCGGATGTGCCATAGACCAGAGTCAATCCTCAACTTACCGGTCAACCTTGCCTTTTTTTTGCTAAAGAGCCCCTGTGGTTTCTTGAAACCAACCCGCCGTCCACATCAGTTCAAAAATAATTTGTTTTAAGTCTTGTTTCTTCCATTTAGGCCCCGGTCTTTTCCGGATTTTGTGCCCGCCGTCCATACCCTCTCTCTTTTTCAATAAAAACCTTATATTTAAGGTTTATTTCTGATCTAGCCCCTGGTTTCTTCAGAACTAACCCCTGGAAGTTCTATTTCTTTACAAATAAGCCCCTGGAACCTTGTTTTAGCCATATCTTCTTCGTTTCAACTCCGATTTTAGTGATTCTTGCGCTCACGCGATCCTTGCAACGCGTACAACATCCTTTTCATCATATCTTTCCTTGTTTATAATGTTTTTGTGTTGTTCCTTATTTTGTTGTATGTTTTGCTTGTGTGATCGTGTAGACACCACGCTGTTCAAGGGAACTCAAGAGCAACAGTTCGAGGAAGAGAATCAGCAGTTTGGCAAGGAAGGCAAGTGGACTTCTCCCTCTGCATATTCTGTTTTGTCCCAATAACAGCATGATAATTCTCTTTATTTTATTGTTGAATTGCATAAACTTGACGGGACACCTATTAAGGATTTACCTAGCCTTTTTACCCCAAAACCTTGAACACCGAGTTTAATATATTTATTGGGTAGAAATGCTTAGTTGCTTAACTTTGGGAATGGTTATATCATAATCTTTTCATAAATGTTAATCATGCTTTATTTATGTTGTGGTTAATTACAAGATCATATGATTTTATTGGAACATGGAGAACCAACCAGGAAAACAGTACAACCACAAGGACCACATGGCTCTGGTCTTGGCTGATTAATTAGAAACTCTAGCTTGTGACAGTCTTACCGAAAGGGCAAGAGGGGAAGCATCGATGGGGTATAGCCCGGTCCTCTTGGGGTAGCAGCCTTTGCTAAGGTGCTGACCATTAGGGAGGGTTAAGCTCTGCTTTGACTTGAAACCTTAGCGGATTGTCACTTGCTAGAAAATCTTTGTAAAGGCCTCGTAGCGTCCCTATGCAACCACACCTCGGAAGTGTGGTATTGTGCCTGATCAGCACTGTGTGGTTGGGTCCAAAGTTCTTTTGAACTTTTACGCGACTTGTGGGTAACGTGTACAACCTCTGCAGAGTGTTTAAAACTGATATATCAGCCGTGCTCACGGTCATGAGCGGCTTGGACCCTCCCATGATAATTGAACTTGAAGAATGATTTAATCTGTGGTGCCTTGGTTTTATAATGTGGGATCCTTTCTGATCTTATGCTTAAGCGGGTTGGTATAAACTTATACCTAGTAATTAGGTGCCTGCTAATAAAATTTGACCAACTAAAATGCTAACTACTATAAACCTCAGCCTTTCCTTGAAAGACTTGCATCTTCCCCCACTTGCTGAGTACCAACCATAAGTGTACTCACACTGGCCTAATTGCTGCTCAGAAGAGAACATTTAAGTGAAGAACTACAACAACTTCAAGGAGTTCTAGGCGTACGTTCACTAGTCAATTGCCTGTGGGATTGGATGAAGCTTTGTTGAAGATCTTGAATAGGTTATTGGTGGAATGTCTATAGACCTTCGTGTCTATTTATCGGAGTGTAATAATATTATTTACTCTTTCTTGCTTACGTTTTGAACATTGTTTTGATATATTCACTTATGACGTCTATCATATGTGTGTAAATTTGATCCTGGCACACATATGAGATGCATCTGGTTTCTTTCCTGAAATCGGGTGTGACAGAAGTGGTATCAGAGCTGTGTTGACTGTTGACGGCCCTTAAGTCCTAATAAAGTTCTTGCAGCTTTTCATAGCATTTCTTCACCAAACTTTGTTGTAGGGCTTATTCTAATAAAGTTCCATGAGTTTTGGTGAATCATGGTATGCAAGCACCCACAGTTGAAATGCAAAGGAAAACACAAGTGAACGCAGAAGAAATGCACAGATGATCTAGTCATGCGTTACACTTACAAGAAGGGCCCACAAACCATAAGAAACGGACACGCCAAGGCACATGCACCCATGGGATAAGACCAGGACCCACCTGTCAGCCAGCCAGAGTAAGGAGGGCCTGGGGGTGCCATCTGGGGCCGGCCGACCCCTAGGGTCGCCCGAACCAAGACGGGCACCCGTCCAGGTGCGTCTTGGGGAGGAGTAGCGCCTACTCAACCTTGATTCTTTCCATATATGCATACGGCGGGAACCAACATCCTCAAGCTATAAAAGGGGACCTCCCTCACCCCTCATTTCACACACCATCCAAGGGAGTAGAGTAGTGCCACATTGCAAAGGTGACGCGCTAGTTCGCTAGTGTTTAGAATAAAGGAGGAGAGTGAGGAGTTGTTCGGGGAAGCGCCGGGCCTGTCGGTGTTCCTCTCCAAGCTTGTACCTCTACAATACTGGCTTCTTTTGGAGTAAAGTAAGTTAGTATTTGTGATTCTCTGATCTTGCATAGTACTAATCTTTGAGTGAGATCAGTTCTCTTACTCGTGGGTTCGTCGCTCTGTTTTATACAGAGTACCGTAGTTCGCTACGGGGTACCAAACGTAGTTAGACTACGGTAGTAATCAGTAGCATAGACGTGGTGTCTAGGCTAAGGGTTACCTTCGTTTGCCTTATATCCCACGGTCTGTGAGGTAGTCCACAGGTGGTGACAGCCCTGTTGGTCCTTAGTAGCCATCCACGTTCGGATATTGCGTAGAGCCGTTGGCCGGAGTCTCCTGATCATTTCTGGGGTAAGCTAGTGTAACACCCTAATTTAATTTTCCTATTTAATAATAAATTTTGTTGGCTTTATTTAATTTTCTAGGATTTAATTGGCTTAGCCTTGCATTTATAATTTATTTTTGCTTCATAAAGTAATTAAAATTTATTTTAGGGCCAACATGTTTGTGCATTCATGCTGGTGCATGGTTTTACTTGTTTGAGTGTTGTAGGGTTTGAATTCTAATCCTCTTGAATTCAAATAGTTTGAGTTGAGTTTGAAAAGAGAAAAGAAAAAGAGGAGAGCAAACCCAGCCCAGCTCGGTTCCAAACCCAACCCACGCACCCCTTTCCCTTCGGCCCAGCACCCCGCGCGCAGCCCAGCAGCGTGCGGCCCAGCCAGCGCCCGCGCCCTCCTCTCACCCGCCTGACGTCTGGGTCCTACCGCTCAGCGCACGCGCGCAGCGCCCCTCCCGACCGCTCGGCCCCACCTGGAAGCCGTGGTGTTGCTTCCGCTGCGGACGCGCACACCCGTTCCCCACTCCCTGGCCCACCTGCCAGCCATCTAGCGCGGCGCGTTCCTTCCCCCGCTCTCCTAGGCCCGCACGTCAGCGACCGACCCCGAGCCTGTGCTTCTCGCTCGCTCGCTGGTTCACGCTGTCGCTGAAGCCCTGACCCCACTAGTCAGTCACATTCCCTACCTTCCTATTTTCCCTCACATAGAATCCGCGCCCGAGCTCCGCCGAGATCCCCGGCGATCACCTTGCTTCGCCAGAGCGACGTGATCCTCGGCCATACTTTTAAACTCCGTCCCGAGGCCTCAACGCCCGCACCGTGCCCTCCAGCGCAGCCTAGAGCCGAGCACAGCCGCGCTGCGCCTTGCTCCGCCACGCCGTGCCTCTGCGCCGCCATGGACACGCCGCTCCACTTCCTCCTAGCCCCGGCCAACCACCGCAGTAGCTCCGCCATGGCCCCAGAAAACTCCCTGCGGCCCCTGCATCGGCCCTAGGCCTTTGCCTCGCCGGAATCGTGCCCGAGCTCCAACTCCGGTGAGTTCAGTCCGCGCCACGATTGCTCGCCGCCGGTGGATCTCAGGTCACGCTGACCCCTGCGCCGGCTTCGTAGGAGTCCCACGCGCCGACCCGCGGGATCTAGACACCCGAAGGAGCACTGCACCGCCCTGACCGCGAGTGCAGCGCCAACCCCACCGCCGACCAACGTCACTGTCGACCCTGCGCTGCAACTACATCCGATCCAAGCCCTCAGTGAGCACCACCCCGATCCCCTCTTTATTTTGTGCTAGCTCCCGTATCCCGTAGGTCACCCCTGCAGCGAGGACACCGACGCCAGTGTGCCGCCGTCGTGCAGAGCCGCCGCGCCATGGAAAGCTCCCACTGCACTGCACGTCTAGTCCTGCAGAGGGTGTGCCGCGCATGCGCATGCTCCCTGCCCCTTTTGCACCCACAGACCAGTACTGACACGGCCCGAATGCCCTGCGCCGGCGAGCTTCGCCACGTGGACCCGCCGCCGCCGTAGCGCGCGCCACTCCGACCCTCCTCAAGCCCAGCCTAGTGTCCAGGTGGATCACGCATGCGACACTCATCTTCTCAGACCCAAGCCCGGGTCGATTTGACCCCGAGAAGGCCGAGTTCGGCCTACTCCGGTGAAGTGCCGCCGCGGAAACCTCTGTTCCGGCGAGTCCCGCCGCCGCCGGCGCCCATGTGAAACCCTGACCGCCCGATCCTTAGCACACGGATGAGATTAGATCGCGTCCAGATCTAATCTGAGCCGTGGGATCGTGATCCAATGGATCAGATCCGCGCGTACCCCTTCGGCCTGGACATTTTGTTAAAGAGCCCCTCAGCTTTCCCGAAATCAACCCGCGGTCCTTCTTAGTTCAAAAATAATTCTAGTTAGGTCCGATTTTGAATGTTTAAACCCCTGAACTTTCCCAGTTTTGAACCCGGAGTCCAGCCCGGTTGTTTTAGCGCTGTAGCCCTTGGATCTTTTCAGTTTTTATGTATAGGTCCCTGGTTTTTGCAGAAAACCCCTGGAAACTTAGTTTTTCTTGTAGAGAAGCCCCTAGATCTTGTTTTAGGCCTAGTTTTCGCGTTCTACCTCCGTTTTAGGCGTTCTTTATGTCCACGCGATCGTTGTAGTGTGTAGAATAGTTCTAGCTTAGTTTTGTTTGCTATTTTTATGTATTGTTGTACTGTTTTTTAGTGTTTGCTTTTGTTTGCATGTATGTGTATATGCTGGGCTTGTTTGGCGTTGTGTTCGTGAGTAGACGTTGAGCTACTAGAGGAGCATCAGTACCAGTACCCGGAGCATCCATCTTCTGAGCAGTTTGGGCAACAGGAGAACTTTGAAGAAGGCAAGTATAACATGAACACCACCTATCACTTTTAAATACAATTTCATACTGCATTTTAATATTGTATGCCTATAAGGACTTTCCTAGCCACTTTATATCCTTTATATATATCCCTTTGGTTGCATTTTGGTTAGTTGTGCTAGGTTGCTGCGCTATAACACACTTGATCCTTTTTAATTAATTTGATTAATGGTATATGCAACTTAATTCTGGGAGTGGCCCGTTTGAGTGGCTAACGTCTCGTTAAAAAGTGGTTTTTCTAGAAACTTGGTTTAGGGGGCTCGCACTGTGTTTTGTGCTAGCTACTCTCCATAAGGACCATACGTCATTAGAGCGACAACCTGGGACAACCGCGCAACCACAAGACTGGAATGGGACGATCTTGGCATAATAATTAGGTCTTTTTGGTTTGGAGTAACTTACCTGTGGGGCAGGGGAGGTAAGTTTCTATGGCCCTCGTACTGAGTGGCCTCGTCTGTGATTCTGTGTCTTGACGCCCACTAGACCTGCTCCATAGTCGCTGATCCACCCTCGCGGTTACTCCTTACCAACGAGATTCTTTGTAAAGGCCACGTAGTGAGTTTGTTAGTCATCTCACCTAAGGAAGTGTGATGAACAACTAGCGTAGCTCACGACTTGTGGGTAAAGATGTGCAACCTTTGTAGAGTGTAAGACTGGTATACTAGCCGTGCTCACGGTCATGAGCAGCCCGGATCCTCCTTTTGATTAGTGGGTTACCTTGGTGGTTTGGTTTGGTTCTCAGTAGTTCATAATTACTATGTAACTGGGTTCATGGTAATTCACCAACTTGTAGTAAATAGCTTTAATAAAATTTTGCCAAGACTTAAAAGCTAATGCAGTTGAGTCAGCCAACCTTAGAGCCTCATAGTTTGTGTTATACTTGTTGAGTACGAGTTGTGTACTCATACTTGCCTCCTCTACACTTTTTCCTCTAGTTCTTTTTGGGATACTCTACTGCTGCTCAGTTCCTACCGACGCGAGGGAGTTCACTCAGAGCTACCAAGAGTACGAGGACTTCTAGGCATTCGTCTCCCAGTCGACGTCCCTGTGGCGCCCAGCTTCCGAGAGTTTTCGTATATGTATTTACGCTTCCGCTGTATCAGACATTTTTTGTCATTATTGTAATAAATAACATTCATACTCGCTTTATTATATTCTTTACATGATATGTGCTGTGATATATTTTCATTCTGTTGTATATACGTGTGACTTGATCCTGGCACGTATATGATTGCTCGGTTTATGTCCTTTTATAAACTGGGTGTTACAGCTAGTGCCCGAAGCGAGTATCTAGCCCGAGAGATCGACCTTAACTCATCCTTAGTGCTACCTCAGGAATCCTCTCTATCCCCGCCACTTATCTTGGTGTGTCCTTGGACCGACTTAGTAAGAAGTTAGTGCACACACGTTCCCTGTGGATATGATACCCTTGAATACTCATGGGTGAAAGCTACAACGGTATCCGTAAGCTTGCGGATTTATTCGCATCGTTAAAATACCAAACAAGTTTTCTGGCGCCGTTGCCGGGGAATGGTTATTGTATCTTTCTTCTTGCCTAGTCGTCCTCGTATCTTATCTATTCAAAAAAAATCTTTTCTTTTTCTCCTTATCTGTATCTTCACCCCTTCTATCATGGAGCAGCCCTCTATCCTAAGCTTCTCTGCTCCTAAGGGCGAGCTCATTGAGCCACCAAAATCCAAACACCCAATTCTGTCATCTAGCTATGAGCTCAGCACCGAACTGATCGCTTTGGTTCAGAAATCTTCCTTCTCCGGGTTAGATAGCGAAAACCCATACCATCATATGCGGGAGTTTGAGCAAGTGTGTTCATGTCGTGCCATCGCAGGCATGTCACATGATACCCACAAGTAGAAGTTGTTTCCCTTCTCTCTTGTTGAGAAAGCTAAACAATGGTACACATATACTGTAGGGAGCGTGAACGGAAGCTAGGATGAACTTAGAGACAAGTTTTGTCTCTCATTTTTCCCCAGTCCCGTGTCATCGCACTATGAAGGGATATCCTCTACTTTTCAGCAGAATGAGAAGGAATGCATAGGTGCGGCTTGGGCCAGATTTTCACTTCTTCTAATGTCTGGCCCTAACCTGTCGATGCCCGATCATGTGTTGCTTCAACATTTTTACATCGGACTCGACACGAAATCCGCTTTTTACCTTGACGTTACCTCTGGAGGATCCTTTGCCCACAAGACTCCAACTGAAGGAAGGAAAATCCTAGATCGTATCACCGAAAACACTTCCTTCGTTGCCAACTCCGAACCCTCCAAGGAAGAGTGTACGTCAAGCCATGAGGACATTCTAGCAGCTGAATCTGATCCATCACCTCCTACAACTCTAGATTCAGCTCTAGAACCCTCTTGTAAACCACATGCTCCGAAGGAAGAAGAAATTCAACCTTCAGAGTTTCCTTTCGAGTTCCAGGATGGTCTTTTCGAAGATTTTGGAAACACCTCGAACTATCCTTGCACGAGGAAGCCGTCGGTTCCCATCCCTTCCACGGATCCTATAGAAGCCACATTCCTTAGGGAAAATGTTAAGAAGATAACATCCATTATGGCTAGTGAATGGTCAAGGGAGGTAGAGCTGTCTCCAGAAATTCTCCAGATCAAAGCCCCTCCATCAACCATTCCTTGCACCATATGGTGAACCCCGGTAGATGTTCTCTATTGCCCCACTGTCGGAGCCAACATAATCTCCAATGAATGCGCGTTCCAACTCTTGGGAGATGAGCCGTTGGTTCAAACTGACAAAACCTTCCATACTTCCTCTAGAAAAATCCTAGAAGGAATTGGGATTTTGCAGTACGTGACTGTTAAGCACGAGAATGTCGATGTGATCCTTGACTTTCATGTCTTTGATGTCCAAGACTTCGATTTCATGATCGGGCACCCCATTGAGAAATTGCTCATGGATGCTCTGACTCGAGGTAAGCTCGATGTCCATCTAGGGAAGGAAACCTTTTCTGTCCAAATATCTAGAGCCACAAACTCAATGGCCGAACCTTCCCTTGAGTCTGAACAGATCATGGAGGTTACGGGAATTCTCCCTTTTGACTCACCAGAATCCCTCCTTGAAAAAGATGCTGAAAAGTTTATTGAGGAGGAGGATGAACCCACCGAACCCATAGATATATCCGAGTTTGAGACTCCCCATAGACCTCCAATCGAGTTGAAACCCCTACTCACAGGCCTCCGTTACGCCTTCCTACATGGTGATACCGAGTCTCCAGTAATCATTAGTGATAAACTTTCAGAAGAAGAATCTGCGAGAATAATCACCGTCCTAGAGAAACATCGAGCCGTTCTGGGATACTCCCTCCATGATCTGAAGGGAATTAGCCCAACTCTTTGTACCCATCGCATCCCCTTGGAACCAGATATCACACCTTCTAGGGAACCTCAGAGGAGGTTGAACAATGTGATGAGGGAAGTCGTTA
Organism: Panicum virgatum; assembly: GCF_016808335.1. Classification (NCBI taxonomy): domain Eukaryota; kingdom Viridiplantae; phylum Streptophyta; class Magnoliopsida; order Poales; family Poaceae; genus Panicum; species Panicum virgatum. The sequence continues at coordinate 27,713,996 of NC_053141.1, read as the reverse complement.
AGAAGGAGGTCCTGAAACTCCTACACTTCGGAGTTATCTACCCCGTGCCATATAGTGAGTGGGTTAGTCCCGTTCAGGTAGTGCCTAAGAAGGGAGGGTTGACAGTTGTCCCTAATGAGAAGAATGAGTTGATCACTCAACGTCTCCCTACTGGATGGAGGATGTGCATAGATTATAGGAAACTCAACAAGGCTACAAAGAAGGATCATTTCCCGCTGCCCTTCATTGATGAAATGCTGGAGCGGCTTGCAAACCATTCCTTCTTCTGTTTTCTTGATGGTTATTCCGGTTATCATCAAATCCCCATCCATCCCGATGACCAAAGTAAGACCACGTTCACATGCCCTTATGGAATGTACGCCTATCGTAGGATGTCGTTCGGGTTGTGTAATGCACCCGCTTCATTCCAAAGGTGCATGATGTCTATTTTCTCGGACATGATTGAGCAGATCATGGAAGTTTTCATGGACGACTTCTCCGTTTATGGAAAAAACTTTGATCATTGCCTTGAGAATTTAGATAAGGTCTTACAACGATGCGCGAAGAAAGACTTGGTGCTTAATTGGGAAAAGTGCCCTTTCATGGTCCGCGAGGGCATTGTCTTGGGGCACCATGTTTCTGAATGTGGGATAGAGGTGGACCGAGCTAAGATTGAAGTTATAGAAAAGCTTCCACCTCCTGTCAATGTCAAGGGAGTCGGTAGCTTCCTAGGCCATGCTGGGTTCTACCGCTGTTTCATCAAAGACTTTTCTCACAGCGCTAGACCCCTCACGAGCCTCTTAGCTAAGGATGCACCCTTTGACTTCACTGATGTGTGCCTCGCTGCCTTTCACACTCTCAAAAAGGCACTCATTTCAGCCCCAATCATCCAGCCTCCAGATTGGACACTGCCCCTTGAGATCATGTGTGATGCTAGTGACTACGCCGTAGGGGCTGTCCTCGGCCAGACTAAGGATAGGAAGCATCACGCGATCGCTTATGCTAGCAAGACTTTGACAGGAGCTCAACTAAAATATGCTACCACTGAAAAAGAGCTCCTTGCCGTTGTCTTTGCTATCGACAAGTTTAGATCTTACTTAGTAGGAGCAAAGATTGTTGTTTATACCGATCATGCTGCCTTGAAATATTTGCTCACTAAGAAAGATGCTAAACCTCGCGTGATACATTGGATCCTTCTACTCCAAGAATTTGACATTTAAATAAAGCATAAAAAAGGAGTAGAAAACTCTGTTGTAGATCATTTGTCGCGTATGCATTTCACTAACATGCAGGAGCTACCGATAAATGACTTCCTCTGGGATGACATGCCGAATCCACACCCTGGTATGTGAACATTGTGAATTTTATGGTTGCAGGGTATGCACCACCAGGAGAAAACAAGAAGAAGCTGATCTACGAAAGCAGACGTCACTTGTGGGTTGTTGACGCTTCTTAAAACGCCAATTTACGTACCGCAAGCACACGGATCATGGTAGCTTTTCCCTTAGAGTACTCCCCCAAGGTTTATCATCCATGGATCGGAAGCGAACCGACTAGGGTTTACCGTCTAATCTATCAAACCTATCCTAAATATGAAGCGAAGATTGCATATAAATTGAACACTTGATAGATATGAATGAAGCATAAGTGTTCATCACACCCACAACCGTAGATGAGATAACACAACCAAGGAGCTAGGGCCTATCGTCTCTAGGTACGGTTCTAGTCAAAAAGGTGATCAAAGCATAGATTGCATCTCAACTAAAGGTACACGAAATCATCTCTCAGAATGGTAGCTCGTAAGCAGCCTACTTTCCCAAGGTCGCCGGTGTGAGGTGCGTGTCGACGCCTAAGGTTTCCCAAAGCTTTACCCCAAACTCCCATGGTACTCGCCATCGATCCTATTCCACATCATGTCATCGCTAGAACTTTTCCCTCCGCCATGCTGTCACCACACCAGGGTAATCAACCACTAGCTAAAACATGCTACCTCAATGTATCCGCAAGATGTAGACTAATTACCACGAATAGATCTAATCTTACTATGAACATATGGATGCATTACGTATGAGAAAGAAAGCATGCATTGAAGTAGACCAAAGTCGAGACAACTAGAATAAATAGTAGATTGATATCACCATCGTGTGTGTACATACCCCGACGAATGTTGGGGATGACTCTCGAACCCCACCATGGCACAACCTCGCAAGGAGGCCATGGCAGCTAGGGGTGGCCTAAGCCATCTCCTAGGTACCCTCGAAGACTTGCGGCGGCCATCGTCTCCCTCCGGTCTTAGCCCTAGGTTTTCGTCGAGTTCTGGGTGGATTGGATCCCCGAGTTGAATAAGGTGCGAGCTATTTATAAGCCAAGGAAGCCACCGGTCGAAGGGGAGGCCAAACTGCCTCGAAAACGGGCTAGGCCGGCCAGCCCCATGGGCCTAGGCCGGCCGGCCTACCCCCTTTCGGGCTTGCCTCGGTCTCATCTTTTGCGTGTAGACTCCTCGCATCTTCTAGAGTTTATGTCCTTCACGATTGCACCCCTTTGGACGTCGTTACCTTGGAGATATCTTCGAGGAAAGGATAGGATAGGGAATCCTTCCATAAATCTTCATTTGCTTTGCTTAATCCCGAAGTATCTTGATCTTATCTTCGTGGGTTTGGTCCTTTGGACTCTCTTGGAGGATGGATGTGCATGAATGGGCTTCGGATCAACATGGGCTTTGGTCCTTCCTTTGGGCTTTGGCTTTCGTCTTTCTCCGTGTTAGCGCTCGATCACGGGCCTCGTCATTTCATGCTCCAAAATAGGCCAAAAACCTACAAAAACGAAGTTCCTCCAAAATATATGTGCATATTTGAAAATGACCAATAATTAGGCCGGGGTTAGGACGGTTAGTGATTTTGATATTGAATTCATGCCATTATCAAGGATAAACAAGGGATAAAATTGGTACTTAAGGAGCGCCATGTAACACCCTAATTTAAATTCCAGCATTTAATAATAAATTTAATTGGCTTCATTTAAATTTCTAGGGTTTATTGTGTTTAGCCTTGCATTTAATTTAATTTTGTTTCACAAGTAATTAAAAATTTGCCTAAGTTTAAAAAAAATTTGTGTTGCATTCATGCTGGTGCATACTTTTATTTGAGTGTGGTTTGAATTCAAATTCATATTTGAATTCAAACTTTGTTTGAATTAGATTTAGAAAGGAGAAGATAGGAAATAGAAAAGGAAAGGAAACCAAAACCCCAGCCCAACCCAACACAACCCAGTCCGGCCCATCACTTCCCCCTTCCCTTTTTTTCCCAAGCCCAGCCCAAGGCGACCCAGCCTCTCCCCGCGGCCCAGACTCCCCGGCCTGCCCCGCGCTAGCGCCCGCAGCCTGCGTCGCCCGCAAGCCAGCCCAGCGCGCTCTCCCCGCTCAGCCGCGCCGAGCGCGCTTCGCCCGCTGACCCGTGAGCCCCGCTTGGAAGCTTCTTCCCCTCCATGGCGCAACGGACCCGCCACGCTGCCATGATCCTCGCCGCGGAATTCGCCGGCCTTCCCACACCAGACCCGCATGCCAAGGCAGCCGCCGCCCTACAAAAGGGACCCGAGCCTCTCTTCTTCCCCCCAGCGCCGCCACCCCAAACCCTAGCCGCTCCGCCACACCACGCTACTCCGCCACACAGAGCGTCCTGCTCCACCATGGCTGTGCCACCCTGCTGTGCCCCAGCCTTGGCCAGCCACCGCAATGGTTTCACCTCGTTGCCGTGAAGCCCCTCGAGCTCTCCACACTCGGCCTAGATCCCTGCAGTGCCGGAATCACGCCGGACCTCAACTCGGGTGAGAAGTGCCGCCGTCTCAATTCCTCGCCACCGGTGCTTTTCCAGTCCTTCCTGACCCCCGCAGCACTCCCACAGGGTCGCTCCGCGTGGATCCTCGGAATCCAGGAGCTGGAGACGTTCTCCATCAACCGCGCCGCGAGCTCCGCCCCACCTCCGCCGCAGGTCCTCGACGCCGGCCGCCCTGCGCAACAGCTCCGGCCACCACAGGCCCTCGGTGAGCCTCACAACAACCCGCCCGTTCATTTGCGCTAGTTGTTTTGGCCCTTAGCCCGCTCCCGAGGTCAGCACATCACACGCCAGCGAGATGCGCCGTCCGAGCCGCCCTGCACCGGCGACGACCCCCCTTCCAGCCCCGAACCGCCTCTCCGAGTGCCCCAGTGGACTACACGTGCCGCGCTCGCTCTTGTGCACCCAACCGCGATCCAAACCGAGTTCGGCAGACCCCGTTCCCCTTCTCCGGCCGCCCGCCGCCGCGGAGCAGAGCTCCGGCGAGCCGCGCCGCCGCCCCCTCGAGCCCGAACCACCCTGGCCGCCCGATCTCGGATGGACGGCCACGATTAGATCCAACTTACCTCTTCGTCCTAGGCCTTTAGATCTAGATCCAACGGATCTGATCTGTTCACACTGGTTTGGCTTGGACCTTTTTCTAAAGAGACCCCCGGTTTCTTCCTATTCAACCCGCGGTCCTATATAGTGTAAAAATATTTACACTGAGGCCCAGATTTTAACGCGTAGCCCCCTGAGTTTCTTTAAAATAGTACCCGCAGTCCAGGCTTGAAGTTTTTGCGGGTTAGACCCTGAAGCTTTAGTTTAATTACGTGTTAGTCCCTCTGTTTCTGCAGAAAAGCCACTGGAACCCTGTTTTTCTTACAAATAGGTCCCTGAACCTTGTTTTTAGCCTAGAAAATGCGTTTTAACTCCGTTTTAAGCGTTCTTTATGTCCACGCGATCGTTGTAACGCGTAGAATAGTTTTAGACTAGTTTAGTGTGCTGTTTTTATGTATTGATGTACTGTTTCTTAGTTTTTGTTAGTGATTGCTTGTATGCTTATTGTTGTACTTTGTTTTGGCCATGTGTTCGTGGGTAGACGCTGAGTTACCGGAGGAGCCCCAGTATCAGTACCCGGAGCAGCATCCATCTTCAGATCAGTTTGAGCAGCAGCAGGAGTAGTACGAGGAAGGCAAGTATAACATGAACAACCTATCACCTTAATTACATTTTTCATACTGCATTTAATACTGTATGCCTATAAGGATTTCCTAGCCACTTTATATCCTTTATATATACCTTTGGGTTGCATTTTGTTTAGTTGTGCTAGGTTGCTGCGCTATAACACACTCTGGTCCTTTTTAATTAAATTGATTAATGGTTTACTTGAACTTAATTCTAAGGGTGGCCCTCTGTGTGGATGAGTGGCTCACGTCTCGTTAAAAGATGGTTTTTGTAGAAACATGGTTTAGGGGGCCAGCACGATGCTTAGTGCTTGGTTGGCCACTCTCCATAAGGACCGGTTCATAGAGCGACAACCTGGGACAACAGCGCTACCACAAGGCTAGAATGGGATAGACTTGGCTTAATAATTAGATCTTTTTGGTTTGGAGTAACTTACCTGTGGGGCAAGAGTAGTAAGCTTCAGTGGTCCCTGCTCCTCCGGCTTGGTCTGTGCTTGGATTGCGCTCCTGTGCTTGTACCCCCGGAGGTGGGCCCCATCGTCGCCGACCTAACTCTCGCGGTTACGCCTTACCAACGAGATTCTTTGTAACGGCCTCGTAGTGAGTCGCTAGCCATCTCACCTAAGGAAGTGTGATGAGCAACTGGCGCAGCTCACGACTTGTGGGTAAAGATGTGCAACCTCTGCAGAGTGTAAAACTGGTATACTAGCCGTGCTCGCGGTTATGAGCGGCCCAGATCCTCCTTTTGATTAGTGGAGTTATCTCCTTCCGACGAGGGAGGTGCTTCTCGGGGTTACCTTGGTGGTTTGGTCTTGGTATGGTTCTCAGTAGTTACATAATTAATTCTGATTAATTACTATGTAACTGGGTTAATGGTAATTCATCAACTCATAGTAAATAGCTTTAATAAAATTTTTGCCAACACTTAAAAGCTAATGCAGTTGAGTCAGCCAACCTTAGAGCCTCATAGTTTGTGTTATACTTGTTGAGTACAAGTTGTGTACTCACTCTTGCCTCTTCTCTACTTTTTCCTCTTGGATATGCTACTGCTGCTCAGTTCCTGCCGACACGAGGGAGTTCGTCCAGCGCTATCAGGACTACGAGGACTTCTAGGTGTTCGTCTCCCAGTCGACGTCCCTGTGGCGCCCTGCTTCAGCTTCGGAGAGCTTTATTCGTATTTTGTACTTCGCTTCCGCTGTATCAGACATTTTTGTCATTAATGTAATAAATAACATTCGTATTCGCTTTATTATGTCTTTTTATGTGATATGTGCTATGATATACTGTTCATTCTGTTGTATATACGTGTGACCTGATCCTGGCACGTATATGATTGCTCGGTTTATGTTCTTTTATAAACCGGGTGTTACACGCCAACATTCCCCCCATGCTTAAACCTTGCTCGTCCTCGAGTAAGTCCAAGAGCTTTGCTTATAAAGAAATCAGCGTTGCCCCTCAATGTCCTCTCTGCACTTAGTCATACATAACAAGACATATTGCTTTTTCAAGTATTTAGCATTTAAGTTCATGTTGTGACCGGCTACTTTTTCATTATGGAAGATAGACTAGCAATTAAAGAACAAGCCATAATAATAAATAAATGCAATGCTCTCAAACTTAAGTAAACTTCAAACCTTTACCTTGTTTCATCGTGAAGAGTTTTCAAAAGATTGCATATCAAACATAAGTGAGGTTCTCTTGCAAAAGATCATGGAAATACTCATCTCATCAAGTCTCTCAAGCCTACATTAGATTGTCTTCAACCTATTCTACTCATATATAAAAGTGGAAGACTTATGTGGAGCTTGGTAGGTAAAAACAATCCTAGCAAAACATTATATCTGAAATATTGTCAAACTAAGAGAGAGATCTAATGGAATTACCGAAACTAGTCAAAAAGGCCAGTGGAAAATAATGTTGGAGAAGGAGAAAGATGAAACACACACATTTAGATAGGTGGACATGTGCAAGTGGCAAATGGATGATCCCGAGATACAAATGAAGTTCTCATTATCGGATTGCACATGGTTGGAAGATTTGAGTATGGAATAGTTCTTCAAAGTAACTTGGAAAATTAATGACGCTAAAAAGAACTAAGGAGCATTTTATTCTTCTCTTTTTTTTCTTTTCTTTTCCTTTTTTCTCCTTTTTTTCATTTTTCTCTTTCTTTCTCTTTTTTTCTTTCTTTTTACTCCTTAGAACTTTTGATAACATAGAATACTTACCCAGCCATCCCCCATGCTTGAACGAATGCTCGTCCTCGAGTATAAATAGTGAGAGAACCAACTAGCTAGGGTAAGTATCTCAAATTCACCTTCTTCTTCGTAGAACCTCTTGAATCTCCGGGGAGCCTTGTCTCCCAAAACTTCTTTATATGGTGCCCTTGATTCTTTTGATTCCGTCGAAATGATAATCCATGCTCAAATTGGGTTGTGGTCAAGGAGGTAATCACAAAAAGATATTCTTGGTTTAGGGTGGATATCCAGTGAAGTTTGCAAAATTTCCGAAGTAGAAACTCACAATGCATAGATAAATAGGCTAGCAAAAAGAAGGTTACACAAAAAAAATGGAATGACCAGCTTCTTAGTCTCGTACCAAAGAAATCAATCTTGATCCAACTCATCAAAATATAAGTTTGCAATCTAAAGGTTTCATCATTGAAGAATATGTATGTATAGGCTTTGGTAGGTAGAAGTTTGCAAGAGATTCACAAATGTAGATAGCATAGGAATTAAAGTTTTCAAATTAAACAACACAAGGTGTAAGGTCATCGGTAGACTTAAATCAAAGAGCAACATAGAATATGTGGGTTTAGAATTTAGTCATTTAACCTCCACAAATAAAAGAGCCGGTATTTAATCATTTTAATTCCATTTAATTGAGAGCAAATGGTCAAGTCATATACAACATAGCGTAGGTAAAACAAAACAGCAACTTTCATCACTTTTCCATAAGCAAGAGCATATAAGAATATCATCGTGGTGAGCTCAAGGTGATGGTGGTTATCATTCATTAAAAACAAAAACAAATCTAGGTTGTACTCCTAGTAGCCATGTTATTATATGGAGAGATATACAAAGGTTGCATCTTTGGTTGAAGGCATATATGTACAAGCATTTAGAAAAAGAGAGAGTTGAGGAAGAATTACCGTCATTCTCGATGCTCGTAATGAAGTGTAGCGCGGCCTCCTCCATACTTAAGCATTGTGCTAAGCATGGAAGAAGAATCATGAGCATCTTGTGGCAACCGTGATTATATTATTCCATGAGTTCTTTCTTCCTTGTCCACAAAATCCTCCCCCATGCTTAGCATGATGCTAGGCGTGGAAGGAGAAGATGGACCATCTTGTAATTCTTGAAGTCCTTCTCTCATGTGTATGAATATCATCGTCGTCGCCTCCTTCAATTCCTCGTTGTCCCATTGCTGCCTCATCTTCACGAATTTTTCTTTCAATTTTCGGAATATAACATATACTGAAACATTGCTCCATTGCGAAGTGCATGAATTTTTCTTTCCAACGAGTATTCATTCGCCCAAAATTGATTCCGAACAAGAGAGTTATGTCCATTTTATCCCAGCGCTGCAATCTATTCCGAATTTCAGAACGCGCAGCGTCCAAAGTTTTTGCCATATCTCCTTGTACGGGTCTTCAAATTCATTGATCTTGGATACGTTGGAATGGTAATTTCATGAAGATTCTGAATATCAACTTTTTCTTCCTTGTATGTCTCTGTCCATGCGCAAAATTTGATGAAAATAGCGGGCCTTGCTCTCGAACTTTGGAGATGTTGACGAATGTGATTTATTCTTTGATCACGAATTCATGGGAACGCTTTGTCATGCCTGCAAAACAATTCAAGTGCACAGTCTACCCCAAGGTGACGGTCGGGAGTAGAAACAAATGCCAACAAACCCACCATTCCTAAGATATCAATTTGTGGCATAGCTAGCTTAGCGAAACTAGTGAGTGTACGTGTGTGCTAGTGTAAAGGCAAATGAGAGGAAGGTATATAAACAAAGACAACATTTACACCTAGTTCTAAACACCATGTTTACAACTAGGTTGCCGAACTTCTCCATAGCCAAAAAGACTTATTTAACCAAGGTCAAAACACCATGTCTATCCCAAGATCAATAGGCCTTCATAGCACAAGAAAAAATAAAACGCATTGCAAAGCTTATAAACCAACCAAATGCAACCTCATAGCTTGGTAACTAAATGATGATGGTCTTCAATCATGTCTAAACACCATGTTTACACAAGTTTGCAAAAGGTAAATGCTATCATGATTAGCACTACATAGATAGGAAAGCATACATCAATAAGATTGAGACCAAGCTTGCAAAATGAGTGCATGAACAATGGAATGGATGCAAAGTGCAAATGCAAAGTTAGCAAAAACAGGTGTTAGCAAGGTTGAAAAGGACCTTTCGATGTCATTCCGCAACTAGCTTATTCAAAAACAATTGCTAAGAGTGACAAAAAGCCTTCACGACACTTCATAAGAAGTGAGGCTTTTGTCAATGAAAAGGTTATTTAACGAAAAAGGATCAAGCAACCGAGCTAACAAGGTTTTAGAAGTAGGTCTATGGGTTTCCTATATTTTTGGCTTAAAACAAAAATTTTGAAGAGAGAGTGTTGGGTATAGAAATTCTATCTAAGGTGGTTTCAAAAAAACTAGAGAGAAACAAAAGTTAGATTTTTGTTTGAATGAAAAACATACCCTATGGTTTTGGGATTGCTCTATGAGTGGTTTTCCTAAGGGTTTTAGGATCTCAAAAGCGAGGCTAGTCAATGTTTTTTTAGAAAAAGTTTTTTTATGCAACATGCAATACAATGCAAGGGTGAGACGAACAACATGTTATGCAATTCAACACGGGGTGGGTGAACAAAATGATATGACATGATGAGGTGGTCTAAAACAAAACAAAAAGTTAGCCTAAGTTAACTAGCCACAAGTTTAGAATCAAAGGGTGGTGCAATGCTTCATAAATCTCTCTAAAAAGACACAAAGAAAAAGACTCAAAATGCTAATAGGTACACAAAAAGGTCTACAAGTTTCCCAAGATCAAATAACAAAGTGCTCCCTCAATAACATTTAGAATGAACAACATGAAGTTGTGGTTTTTGTTAAAGCAACGGTACAATGTTACTTGATATTCTGATTAAAGAGTGCAATATAGACGGTCATATTAATATATACAAATAAAATGAACGGGTTGCCTCCCGCAAAGCGCTTCATTTAAAGTCATAGAGCTTGACTTTCTCACATACCTTCTCATTGATGTGAAGCCATGGTCCTTCGTGCGAGAATCCGAAGTGTCCATGCAGCTTGATGTCGCCTCTTGTAATTCCTCGTGGTTTGCTTGCAACATCTTCATTTGTTGAAAGTCCACCGCTTGTGTCTTCATTTGCCAATGTCATTGGGGTTTTTCCTCTGCTCCAAGCCTCTGAATTTTATCACGTACGCTTGATGAAAGCATTGCCCAAGCTCCTCCTCGTTGTTGTCATTGTCATCTTCTCTATCTTGTTCTCATCGTGTTGCTCCTGCCTCTTCTTCATGGAATCTCTCCTGTATACTCAATAGAACATATACCAAAATATAGCTCTATTGAAAAGTTTATGAAATTACCTTTCCAACAAGTGGTCATTCGCTTTAAACGGAGTCCAAATGAGAGAGTTATGACCGTTTTACTTTAGCGCTGTGTGCTGTCCAGAAATTTTCAGAGTGCACAACCTTCAATGTTTTGGCCATACCCGCTTGTAGGAATCTCTGATTGACTTGGTTCTTGATTTGTTGGAACGGGAACTTTGTGGAGCTTATGAATATCCAAAAATATGCTGCTCTTTGCTTCTGAGGTCGAGCTGGACATTGATGAGAACAATATCTTCTTGTGAATTCGCCCGAAGATGTCAATGATCTCGATCATGTGGTCTTTGGAGCATAGCGTCGTGCGTCCTTGGCTTCAAGGTCATCAACATTGATTCACCAGCGAGTATCATGGCTCCAATGGTCTGTCTCCATGGTTCTTACTTTGCCTAAGGTGTCGGGATCGAAGATGCTCCTGTGCTTCGTGTTGATGATTCGAACGGTTTCCTTCCTTGATAGCATCACTCGATTAGAAGTATATCGAGCATCCCACTAAAGAAGATAGGTGGTATCATGGTTCTTCTAATCTTGTTGCCTCCAGCTTTGGTCAACTACAAATCATCATCTTTTGTGTACACAGCCTTCCAATCATCCTTTGACATCATCATCACCTTCTTCGTCGGTTGCTACTGCCTCTGTCCTCATTGAATTCCCCTTCATCCAGTGCAGAACATGTACCAAACTTCTCCTCCATTGCAAGGTGCATCAAATTATCTCTCTGACAAGTGGTTATTCACCCCAATTAGACTCCGGATAAAGAAGTTATGCTCGTTTTATTACGGCACTACAATCTGTCCACAGGGATTTCAGAACGCACAGTGTTGAAAGATTTTATCATAACTCTTCACGCCGATCTACAAAGCTGATGGTTCTTGATGAAAGAAGACTTGATGGAGCTTCAAAATAATCTATTAATTGCTCATGGTACTTCTCTGATCTTGGACGAAAAACTCATCACAACAGTAACACTTCATAGATGATGATGATCGCACGATTTTCTTCGCGGGCATGTTTCATACCTATTGCTTGAACAAACAATACTTCCCAAAAACATCAGTCTTTAAAATCAATTGACAACGCGGTATACCTTATTTATCATCTTTTGCTTTGGGGAGTACGGACTCGATAGCGGATGCTAGGCCACTAACAAAAGTTAGCACCTACCACTAAAGAGCGAATCTTGATGTTGTTGACGTCGTGTCGATGTGGACGTTGTCGATGTTCCATGTCAAGGCTCCTTGATCATCTTGTTGACGATTGTTGAAATTTGTTGAAGTGGACTATGGACTTCTCGAAGTCCAAGTTTGGTGTCTAGCTTTTTTCACCTGCTTTCAAGGACACAAACAAGAAAACAAGGGTATATGCAATAATAAAAATTAGGGTTAGTCCAAAAACTAGATAGATCGCCCTAGGGTTCGTGTTGCCGATCCCCGGCAACGGCGCCAGAAAAGCTTGTTGACGCTTCTTAAAGCGTCAATTTACGTACCGCAAGCGCACGGATCGTGGTAGCTTTTCCCTTAGAGTACTCGCCCAAGGTTTATCATCCGTGGATCGGAAGCGAACCGACTAGGGTTTACCGTCTAATCTATCAAACCTATCCTAAACATGAAGCGAAGATTGCATATAAATTGAACACTTGATAGATACGAATGAAGCATAAGTGTTCATCACACCCACACTGTAGATGAGATAACACAACCAAGGAGCTAGGACCTATCGTCTCTAGGTACGGTTCTAGTCAAAAAGGTGATCAAAGCATAGATTGCATCTCAACTAATGGTACACGAAATCATCTCTCAGAAAGGCAGCTCGTAAGCGGCCTACTTTCCCAAGGTCGCCGGCGCGAGGTGCGTGTCCACGCCTAAGGTTTCCAAAAGCTTTACCCCAAACTCCCATGGTACTCGCCATTGATCCTATTCCACATCATGTCGTCGCTAGAACTTTTCCCTCCGCCATGCTGTCACCACACCAGGGTAATCAACCACTAGCTAAAACATGCTACCTCAATGTATCCGCAAGATGTAGACTAATTACCACGAATAGATCTAATCTTACTATGAACATATGGATGCATTACGTATGAGAAAGAAAGCATGCATTGAAGTAGACCAAAGTCGAGACAACTAGAATAAAGAGTAGATTGATATCACCATCGTGTGTGTACATACCCCGACGAATGTTGGGGATGACTCTCGAACCCCACCTTGGCACAACCTCGCAGGGAGGCCATGGCGGCTAGGGGTGGCCTAAGCCATCTCCTAGGTACCCTCGAAGACTTGTAGCGGCTATCGTCTCCCTCTAGTCTTAGCCCTAGGTTTTCGTCGAGTTCTGGGTGGATTGGATCCCCGAGTTGAATAAGGTGCAAGCTATTTATAAGCCGAGGAAGCCAACGGTCGAAGGGGAGGCCAAACCACCTCAAAAACGGGCTAGGCCGGCCGGCCCCCCCTTTCGGGCTCGCCTCGGTCTCATCTTTTGCGTGTAGACTCCTCGCATCTTCTAGAGTTTATGTCCTTCACGATTGCACCCCTTTGGACGTCGTTATCTTGGAGATATCTTCGAGGAAAGGATAGGGTAGGGAATCCTTCCTTAAATCTTCATTTGCTTTGCTTAATCCCGAAGTATCTTGATCTCATCTTTGTGGGCTTGGTCCTTTGGGCTCTCTTGGAGGATGGATGTGCATGAATGGGCTTCGGATCAACATGGGCTTTGGTCCTTCCTTTGGGCTTTGGCCTTCGTCTTTCTCCGTGTTAGCGCTCGATCACGGGCCTCGTCATTTCATGCTCCAAAATAGACCAAAAACATGCAAAAACGAAGTTCCTCCAAAATATATGTGCATATGTGAAAATGACCAATAATTAGGCCGGGGTTAGGACGGTTAGTGATTTTGATATTGAATTCATGCCATTATCAAGGATAAACAAGGGATAAAATGGGTACTTAAGGAGCGCCAACATGGGGTGATCCGTACCTCTATAGAGTTTGTGCTGATGGCTTGCTGAGAAGATGTGTACCCACAACCGAAGGAATAAGAATCATTGAGAAATGTCATGCAGCACCTTATGGGGGACACTATGGTGTATACCTTACTCAGGCCAAGATATGGCAAAGTGGATTCTTTTGGCCAACCATGTACGAGGACACCAAAGACTTCATTCAAAGATGCAAAAGATGCCAGCAGCATGGAGGAATTACTACACGAGATGCAATGCCCCTACAAAACAACCTCCAGATAGAACTATTTGACGTATGGGGCATTGACTTCATGGGACCATTCCCAAAGTCCTATGACAGCGAGTACATCCTAGTGGCAGTTGATTATGTGTCCAAATGGGTAGAAGCAATGCCATGCCGTGCGGCCGACTCCAAGCATGCTCAACGGATGTTCCATGAGATCATATTTCCTCATTTTGGGACACCAAGGATGGTGATAAGTGACGGAGGGTCTCACTTCATTGATAAGACCTTCCGAAACTTTCTCAAAGAGCTTGGAGCAGAGCACAACATTGCAACTCCATATCACCCCCAAACCAATGGTCAAGCAGAAACATCAAATAAACAAATCAAGAACATTCCGCAAAAGACCGTGCAAGAGATGGGGAAATCATGGAAGACAAAGCTACCCGATGCACTTTGGGCATATCGAACCACCTACAAAACACCATTGGGCATGTCACCCTATCAACTAGTGTATGGGAAGACATGCCACCTGCCTGTCGAGCTAGAACACAGGGCACACTGGGCAATCCGGAGATTCAACATGGACTTTAACAAAGCCAGAATGCACAAAAAACAACAGCTATCAGAGCTAGAAGAATGGAGGAACAATGCATATCATAGTGCCAAGATCTACAAAGAGAAGACCAAGAAGTGGCACGACAAAAGGATCAAGCAAAAGGAGTTCAAGCCAGGAGATAAGGTATTACTCTTTAATTCCAGGGTTAAGTTATTCCGACATGGAAAACTTCGGAGCAAATGGGAAGGACCGTACACCGTCATCGACGTCGCATCACATGGAGCAATCACTCTTCAAGATGACGAGGGTAAGACCTTCAAGGTAAACGGTCATCATTTAAAGATCTTCCTAGAACCCAATAATAAAGAGTATGATGTGATTAACTTCATCGAAGAAACCTAGCCTTGAAATCAACTGCCAAAATAAAATAGGCTAGACAACCCTTTTCTTCCTAGGCTCCTTTTTGTTTTTGCTTTGTTCCCTAATAAATTACAGGCAGAAGAATAAGTGTGGGGGGGTGTCGCCCGACCCCCAGATTGTCTACACCCAGCGAAGGTATGCAACCCCAAGCTTCACTCTCCTTGGTTCTGAGTTTGAATGAGTTTTAAAACTGATCTTTTGAATCAAGCTCAAATAAAATGAATCATCATGCTCCGCCCGCTCTACATACTTTCTATGGTTGGCTTGCATAAGTTATATTCCATACTTCTTATCTTGATGCTTGTGAACAAATATCTCTAGGACAACATGCTCATCTAAGTAGTTGGTGTGTGCGATATGGTTTGATGACATGATCTTCACTCTTAATGTTTAAGTACTTGGGCAAATTTATTTGAAAAAAAACTTGCAAAGCTCCTCTCTGATTTGCCAAAGTCCTACCAAAGCCATATGACGAGTTTTCTTGAAAAGTCTTTCCACATATGCAACTTGCTTTCTCATTGAGCTTTGTCAAATTGTTGCGACCCATCGTGAGATTCATTTCATACTCCTGTGATCAAGATCGCGTACACGTCCACTCACATGCTATACTTCCACACTGGAAGATAGCAAGCACATCCATCCTTACACTCAATGACTCTCTTTCTCTAAGATACCATCAAGGATACGGGCTATGCAAAAAGAAATAAAAGATGCATACCCAAAGAAGGCATGCCACATGCCCACAAGGCATGTAAAAGAGAGAGAGAGAGAGAGAAGATGCATACCCAAAGAAGGTATGCCACATGCCTACAAGGCATGCCAAAAAAGTAGAAGAAGAAGAAAAAGATAGCCCATATCCAAGAAAAAAAAGGGGAGAAAGAGGGATCGTGCAAATGAGTTCGTCCACCATCCACCAAACAAAAATTATCCACACACCTGCACATCTTGATCAAGGTTTATGACTTAGTTCTCCTTTGGATCCGGTTTTTGACTTAGCAAAATATGAGAAGCAAGTTTGCCTTCATATCCTCCATACCTACGGCTCCACAAAAAGATGCCATTAGGAGTAAGGTGAAAAGGAAATGTACATAAAAGGCCTTGGTGAGGAATGAAACATCTTAAGTGATGTAAGAGTATCAAATGAGGAGCTAAGCAAGGTTTATTTTGAAAACTAAGAAAAAAATCCCAAGCTACTTGACATAAGGAGATGAGGTGACTTGATTCAAGACCGTTCTACTCCTCAACTTCCCGAGATGGCATGATAGACACTTCAAAATTCACAAGTGCAAGGTGAGGTTTGGAATATCTCTTATGCTTGCTTCATACCTTTGGAAGTTTTGTTTCACCTTAGTCCTTTCTCCTTCACTCGAGGACGAGCAAAGGCTAAGTGTGGGGGTGTTGTTGACGGCCCTTATGTCCTAAAATCTGCCGTCAACTCTTGCAGCTTTTCATAGCATTTCTTCACCAAACTTAGTTGTAGGGCTTATTCTAATAAAGTTCAATGAATTTTGGTGAATCATGGTATACAGGCACCCACAGTTGAAATGCAAAGGAAAACACAAGTGAACATAGAAGAAATGCACAGATGATCAAGTCCTGCGTTACACTTACAAGAAGGGCCCACAAACCATAGAAAACGGACGCGCCAAGGCACATGCACCCATGGGATAAGACCAGGACCCACCTGTTAGCCAGCCAGAGGAAGGAGGGCTTGGGGGGTGCCATCTGGGGCCAGCCGAGCCCTAGGGTTGCCCGAACCCAGATGGGCACCCGTCCAGGTGCGTCTTGGGGAGGAGTAGCGCCTAATTAACCTTGATTCTTTCCATATATGCATACGGCGGGAACCGACCTCCTCAAGCTATAAAAGGGGACCTCCTTCACCCCTCATTTCACACATGATCCAAGGGAGTAGAGCAGTGCCACATTGCAAAGGTGACGCGTGTTGGTATTTTGCAACGTCACGAATAAAATCCGCAAGCGCACGGATACCGCGGTAGCTTTCACCCAAGAGTATTCCAGGGTATCGTATCCACTGAGGAACGTGAGTACGCTATATACGGGTTCAGGCTCATCCCAGGACACACACGCCGGTGTGGAGAAGACAGAAGAGAGGGCTTTCTATATCTAGAATCTATGCCTAGAAGAAGAGATCACGTCGCAGTTATACTTCGAGCTAAAGGTGTCGACCGGCTTATACAAACCGATAGCTCCTAAATGATGCTCTATCCAATATCTGAATGTGCAGGATTACTAAAAGGCTCGAACAGGGCTGTCACCACCTGCCGGCTACCTCTACAAACCGTGGGACTATCAGACAACTGAGTGGTATAGTCCAGCCTAGACACCACGTCTAAGCCTTTCCCTACTAACCTTAGCCCTAGCCAAGACTACCCTTTTCTATCTGGGGTCTTAAGTTAAGATCAAATGCTACTTGCTAGTGTACACATCAACTAATATAAGGCAGAGATGATAACTTGTGATCTAAACTCTAATTCCAGATAAACAAACAAAAAAAGTCTCGAACACTTACAACCGAATAAGCATCCGTCGAGGTACAAGCGGAGAAGAATGCCGACAAACCCGGCACTTCCCCCGACTCCTCCTCACTCTCCTCCTCTTCTTCTACACCTCCTAGTCTACCTAAGCATCTAGGATGAAGGCCTCAAGCTCCAAGGGAGGAAGGGTGAGTTGAGAGGGTGAGATGTGTGTGTGTCCATTCCTCTACCCCCCCTTTGTATTTATAGGAGGGAGCCACGGGGTGAGCTGTAGCTGAGCCTCATCAAACCGCCATCACCAGCCAGTAAGAGACCTCCAGGTGGAACCTGAAGGCGGTGGGGCCCATGGGTAGGTCGGCCGGCCTCCCGGTGGGCCCACCGACCTTGCATTTTGGCTTGTGGGTCGCTTCATGGGCCCACTTGTCAATGTCATGAGGTTTATCTTTTATCATGTCGGTTCCTTGCTCTGGTGGGCCCTATACTCCATATTCTAACACGTGTCGCGTCCTGATTTGCTGGAACATTGCGTGTTAGATTAAACCACACCATTATGCTGCAAAATTAGCTCAAAATCACCTGCACACATTCTAGAACATCATCTGTGGAATCTGTTAGTAAATAAATCTATCCTAGCATTTATTCCACATTTTGGTTCCTTTTTGTGCAGGAGTTGACGGTCAAAATTGGTCGTTAGTGACCGTCAACAATGCGCTAGTTCGCTAGTGTTTAGAATAAAGGAGGAGAGTGAGGAGTAGTTCGGGGAAGCGCCGGGCCTGTCGGTGTTCCTCTCCAAGCTTGTACCTCTACAGATACTGGCTTCTTTTGGAGTAAAGTAAGTTAGTATTTGTGATTCACTGATCTTGCATAGTACTAATCTTTGAGTGAGATCAGTTCTCTTACTCGTGGGTTCGTCGCTCTGTTTTATACAGAGTACCGTAGTTTGCTACGGGGTACCAAACGTAGTTAGACTACAGTAGTAATCAGTAGCATAGACGTGGTGTCTAGGCTAAGGGTTACCTTCGTTTGCCTTATATCCCACAGTCTATGAGGTAGTCCACAGGTGGTGACAGCCCTGTTGGTCCTTAGTAGCCCTCCACATTCGGATATAGCATAGAGCCATTGGCCGGAGTCTCCTGATCATTTCAGGGGTAAGCCGGTGCCCGAAGCGAGTATCTAGCCCGAGAGATTGACCTTAACTCATCCTTAGTGCTACCTCAGGAATCCTCTCATTCCCCACCACTTATCTTGGTGTGTCCTTGGATTGACTTAGTAAGAAGTTAGTGCACACACGTTCCCTGTGGATACGATACCCTTGAATACTCACGGGTGAAAGCTACAACGGTATCCGTACGCTTGCGGATTTATTCGCATCGTTAAAATACCCAACATTGACTGTAGGACGCTAGCCTAGATAGAAATGGTCGAATTAAGGGCTCATTGTCTGGCAAGCCTTTCAGCTCAAAAGTATCTTACTTTACTTCATAAAAATCTATTTTTTTTCTTTGTTCTTTGTCAGTCTCATTGATCTAAAATGAGTTCTGAGTTTTGGTTCTTGCTCTATCAGTTGACCAAGACACCAGAGGTCCCCAAGTTCGTCTACCCCCGGTCAGCCCGTGGAAGAAGAAGAATCGGAAGAAGTCTACTTCTACGTTAAGTTGGAAAACTGTCATATCATGGAACTTGGTAGCAACAACAACAACACTGATGAAAACCAGGAGAATGGTCCTCGTGTGATGAATGGAACTTGTGAATTTCTTTCCTTGACAGATGAGTCTGGCTATTTTCCCACTCTGCTCCAGAATGTACTATGGGAGTTGGGAAACACCGTGAAGCCCCTCTACGTCACCAGCCTCTACTCTGAGCCTGGTCGCGACGACTACTACCACACTCAGGTCCATA
The DNA here is from genome assembly GCF_016808335.1 of Panicum virgatum. Classification (NCBI taxonomy): domain Eukaryota; kingdom Viridiplantae; phylum Streptophyta; class Magnoliopsida; order Poales; family Poaceae; genus Panicum; species Panicum virgatum. Next base: position 27,694,823 of record NC_053141.1, on the reverse strand, counting down.
TTAGGGAATGCTTGGAGACTTCCAAAGGTATGAGGACCCGTTCGGTGCACAACTCCACCGCATCCCACGCTACCTACACCGACTCCGTCAATGACGCCGCTAGGAGAGCCCTGTGGTCCCTCCGCTACACTCATCGCTAGGAACTGAGCTTCACCAAGTACCGTCACCTTCATCATTTCACCAGTGGAACTGAGGACACAGTAGTACCACTGGGAGAAGCTGGAGAAGATCATCTCAATGTTCTTGCTCGAGTCACCGCAGCTCTCAATATGGATCTCGAGGGTGCCACCGGCGAGCTGGACCACACTCGCGAGAAGCTACAAGAGACTCAAGCCAAGATCACATTTCTAGAGGCATAGCTCGCTGGAGAAGACCCACCTGTGGATGCAGAAGAGCCCCTTTATCCTTCCATGTCACCGGTCTTCTACCCTAGGCTCTAGGATTCTAGGCTGGTTTTCTTTCTAAGTTTTTGTCTCGCTAGAACTGTTCTCGTGAGGACGACGATGTAATAATGCTTGCTTTGTGAACAAGTGTTTGTCTTGGAGTTTTGTTTTGCTTCTTTAAATAAAATGTTTAAAATCCGTTTTGGGTTCATATCTTGGCTCTCTTCTACCTCATTCTCCTTTATCTGTTCACCGTTCTTATCCAAGACTCGTTCCTCTAATGAATCAGATGGTAAACACTAGGTCAGGACGAGGTCAAGGCATCCCAAGAACGAGATGTGCTCACATAATTAACAAATAGAATCAAGTACCACCTCCATCACCAAGCTCAGCAATGGATCAGTTTTTGGCAGCCCAGATGCAACTGTTACAGGACCTCACTGCCACTATTGCAAACCTTCAGGCACAACAAAATCAACAACAACCTCATGCAAACTGTAACACCCTAATTTAAATTTCAGCATTTTTTAAATAAATTTAATTGGCTTTATTTAAATTTCTAAGGTTTATTGAGTCTAGTAGGGCATTTAATTCAATTTTGTTCCTTAAGTAATTAAAATTTTATCATAGGTTTAAATTTTGGTGTTGCATTCATGCTGGTGCATAGTTTTAATTATTTTGAGTGTGGTTTGAATTCAAATTTTGATTTGAATTCAAACTTTGTTTGAAGTAGAAATAGAAAAGAGAAAGGAAGATAGAAAACCTAACCCGGACCCAAACCCACCTCAGCCCAGAAGAGAAAAGAAGAAAGACCCAAACCCAGCCCAAACCACCTTCCCAAGCCCAGCCCAGCACCCTTTCCCGCGGCCCAGCGCCCATCAGCCTGGCCCGCTCCCTTTCCCGCTTAGCTCGGCCCGCTACCGCTCAGCCCAGTTCCCCTCCCCTCCTCTCCCGCTCGGCCCAGTCAGTCCCCGCGGCCCACGCTCACGCACTCGGCCTGCAGCCGCTCTTGACCCGCCCCGGCACTGCCAGCCCGGCCCCACGCGCCAGGGCCGTCCTCTTCCTCCGGATCCCGCTCGCGCAAATGACGCCCGCACATCTCGCCGGGGATCACGCCGTGCCCCCACGGCACGCCTCCCCAAGATCCCCGCCCAGCCTTTAAATTGGCCCGCAGCCTCTGCGCCCACCAACTCGCTCAGCCGCACCGCCATAAACCCTAGCGCCGCCTCCATCCTGCTCCGCCGCGCTCCGCCATGCCGTGCCTCTGCGCCGGCACAGAACCGCCGTTCCACCACCCTCCAGCCCACCAGAGCCACCGTAGAAGGGTCTTGGTGCATCCAGGAGTCGAACCCGGGGGTCCCGACGCTCGGAGCTCCGACGCAGCGCCTTCTCCCCGAACGCCGTCCGTGCACCTCCGCCTGAGCTCGCCGCCGGCTCGTCTGCGTCGCGCCTCCGTCCGATTCCACGCCCGGTGAGCCTCGCCCGGACCTCCTCTTTCTTTTGCACAAGTCGTCGTAGCCCGTGACCCACGACGGGGCCCAGGCACTGCACGCCGGTGACCTAGTGCCGCCGCTCCACGCCGTGCACCCTGCTCCATCCCCCGCAGCACCTTGCTTTCCACTCCAGTGGATTACGCATGCCTCCCTCATTCCCCACGGCCAAACCGGGGCCCAAATCGAGTCCGGCAGCCCCAGATTTCCCTACTCCGGCGACCCCTCCGCCGCGGAGCAGAGCTCCGGCGACGGCGCCGCCGCGCCCCGCGCGCCCTTTCACCCTGATCCGTTAGATCCGAAACCAACGCCCTGGATTAGATCCAAAACCGGTCTGTTTCGAGCCTCTCGATCTAGATCCGACGGCCGTGATTCAAAGATAATGGTTCGCCCGGTCATTTTGCATAAGAACCCCTCTGTTTTGTTCGTATCAACCCGCGGTCCAGCCTTAGTCAAAAGTATTTACGGTTTGGTCCTGTTTTTAGCACATAACCCCCTGGCCTTTCTGGAAATAGAACCCGCAGTCCTTTGCTGCTGATTTTGTGAGTTAGACCCTGGAGTTAACGTTTAATTATGTTTAGGCCCTCGGTTTTAGCAGAAAGGTCCCTGGAACCCTGTTTTTCTTACAAATAAGCCCCTGAACTTTGTTTTTAGCCTAGAATACGCGTTTTAGCTCCGTTTTTAGCGTTCTTTATATCCACGCGATCGTTGTAACGCGTAGAATAGTTTTAGACCAGTTTAATGTGCTGTTTTTATGTATTGATGTACTGTTCCTTAGTGTTAGCATTTGTTTGCATGTATGCTTATTGTTGTACTTTGTTTTGGCCATGTGTTCGTGAGTAGACGTTGATCCATCTGAGGAGCCCCAGTACCAGTACCCGGAGCAGCAGTCTTCCGAGCACTTTGAGCAGCAGCAGGAGCAGTACGAGGAAGGCAAGTATAACATGAACAACCTATCACCTTTAATTACAATTTCATACTGCATTTTAATACTGTATGCCTTTAAGGACTTTCCTAGCCACTTTATATCCTTTATATATACCTTTGGGTTGCATTTTGGTTAGTTGTGCTAGGTTGCTGCGCTATAACACACTCTGGTCCTTTTTAATTAATTTGATTAATGGTTTACTTGAACTTAATTCTGAGAGTGGCCCTCTGTGTGGATGAGTGGCTCACGTCTCATTAAAATATGGTTTTGTAGAAACATGGTTTAGGGGGCCAGCACGGTGCTTAGTGCTTGGTTGGCCACTCTCCATAAGGACCGGTTCATAGAGCGACAACCTGGGACAACAGCGCTACCACAAGGCTAGAATGGGATAGACTTGGCTTACTAATTAGGTCTTTTTGGTTTGGAGTAACTTACCTGCGGGGCAAGAGTAGTAAGCTTCAATGGTCCCTGCTCATCCGGCTTGGTCTGTGCTTGGATTGCGCTCCTGTGCTTGTACGCCCGGAGGTGGGCCCCATCGTCGCTGACCTAACTCTCGCGGTTACGCCTTACCAACGAGATTCTTTGTAACGGCCTCATAGTGAGTCGCTAGTCATCTCACCTAAGGAAGTGTGATGAACCCCTGGCGTAGCTCACGACTTGTGGGTAAAGATGTGCAACCTCTGCAGAGTGTAAAACTAGTATACTAGCCGTGCTCACGGTTATGAGCGGCCCAGATCCTCCTTTTGATTAGTGGGGTTGTCTCCTTCCGACGAGGGAGGTGCCTCTCGGGGTTACCTTGGTGGCTTGGTTTCGGTTTGGTTCTCAGTAGTTACATAATTAATTCTGATTAATTACTATGTAACTGGGTTAACGGAAATTCATCAACTCGTAGTAAATAGCTTTAATAAAATTTTGCCAAGATTAAAAGCTAATGCAGTTGAATCAGCCAACCTTATAGCCTCATAGTTTGTGTTATACTTGTTGAGTACAAGTTGTGTACTCACTCTTGCCTCTTCTCTACTTTTTCCTCTTGGCTACGCTACTGCTGCTCAGTTCCTGCCGACACGAGGGAGTTCGCTCAGCGCTACCAGGACTACGAGGACTTCTAGGCGTTCGTCTCCCAGTCGACGTCCCTGTGGCGCCCTGCTCAGCTTCGGAGAGCTCTTATCATATTTGTACTTCGCTTCCGCTGTATTAGACATTTTTGTCATTATTGTAATAAATAACATTCGTATTCACTTTATTATATTTTTTTTACATGATATGTGCTATGATATACTATTCATTCTGTTGTATATACGTGTGACTTGATCCTGGCACGTATATGATTGCTCGGTTTATGTCCTTTTATAAACCGGGTGTTACAGAGTGGTATCAGAGCCATATCGACTGTAGGACGAAGCCTAGATAGAAATGGTCGAGTTTTAGGACTTCTTCTCTCCAATCCTTGCCTGCTCAAACTATTTTACTATTATACCCCTTGAATTCTATGACTTTTACCCGTCTTGCCTTGATTTCTCTCTCTGAAGAATAGTTTTCGTAGATTTTGGCCTGAATCAGTCATCTGACCACCATGAGTATCAGCTAGGTGACCCTTTATAATAATACGATAGCACGTTCCGCGACGCGTTGTGTTAGTCGAGTCGTATGCTAAACTCGGCTAAGTTGTGAAAATTGTCTGCTTGTTATTATGCTATATGTTTGATTTGGATTTTTGAATGATTGCATAGCTTAGTAGTTTAAATTTGTTTAGAGAAAATTACTCTCATGCTAAAGTTAATTAATTAATAAAATGAGTTAGATCGTTGGGGGTAAAATAGTCCACTCTATCCTGTCTACTTTATCATGGCTGAGTCTTTTTCCGCAAAGAGTTATCATATCCATCTAAATTTATTCCTGCAATATCCTTACTCGTGAAATCTTTTGTCCAAAATCAGATGGTGAACACCAGGCGTGGTTCTGACCAGCAGGGGTAGAACACAGGGTCAGAACACCCAGGGGACCGGGATCCCGATGCCTCCGCCTTTGACTCCGGAGCAGTACTTCCAGCTCCAGATGCAGATGATGGCTACCCTGAACAACACTGTTCAGGCTCTTCAGCAGGCTCACACTCAGCCTCCACCTCCTCCACCGCCGCAGCCTCGCGACAGGCGTGCTGAGTTCCTGAGGGGTCACCCGCCGACGTTTTCTCACACGTCCGACCCTCTTTAGGCTGACGACTGCCTCCGTGCAGTGGAGCGTCAGCTGGACATCGCCCAGTGCGATGATCGTGAGCGCGTCTTGTACGCAGCAGGACAGCTGCGAGGGGCAGCTTTGGACTGGTGGGAGTCCCACCCAGTTCATGACCGCGAGTCTCTCACTTGGCTCCAGTTCAGGGAGAGGTTCCGCAGCCACAACGTCCCCGCGGGCGTTATGAAGATGAAGCAGAAGGAGTTCCTTGCACTGAAGCAGGTAATCTTAGATATAATCAGTTCAGCGGTTTCTTTTGAGCTAATGCCCCTTGTTCTATCCTTATGAATCTTGAGTTAATCTTTCGATATCTATCTGTCTTTGTCACTTCAGGGGACTATGTCGGTCACGGAGTATCGTGATCGCTTTCTGCAGCTTGCTCGCTACGCCCCTGCCGATGTTGCGGATGACCGCAAGAAGCAGGAGCACTTCATGGAGGGTCTTGAGGACTACCTCCAGTACGCACTGCTCAACCTATGCTTCGATGACTTCAACCATCTGGTTGACAGCGCGCTCAACACTGAGCGCAAGCACTTGGAGATGGAAGACAAGAAGAGGAAGATTGTCCCCGTTGCTTCCGGCAGCAACACTCGTCCTCGCCTCCAGCAGCCCCAGCAGTACCAGCAGCCTCAGTACCGGCCTCCTCAGCAGTACCAGCAGAGGCCACCGCAGCAGTACCCGCCTCGACAGCAGCAGCAGGCGGGGCAGGGCCAGAGGTTACCGGCACCTCCGGCTCGTGCTGCTCCACCTGCACCGCAGGCTCCACGTCCGGCAGCTCCTACCGGACAGCAGGCTCAGGGACCCCCCTCGCACCTGCTTTCACTGCGGCCAGCCGGGGCACTACGCCAACGCTTGACCCCGGAAGGCGCAGGCGGGACAGCAGGGGCGCCCAGCTCAGCCCAGGACGCCACTTCAGGGCAGAGTGAACCACGTGACGGCCGAGTCAGCGGCCGAGGCTCCCAACGTGGTTATTGGTACGTTCATGGTTAATTCATATCCAGCTACAGTGCTTTTTGATACTGGTGCTACGCATTCCTTCATTACTCAGTCTTTTGTCGAGCATCATGGTATTCATACTAGCACATTAAAGAGGTGCCTGTTAGTATCTTCACCGGGAGGATAGTTGAGGTCTCACACTTACTGTCCGAGAGTCAGTGTTTCCTTGAGGGGAGTAGAGTTCTGTACTGATCTGATGGTGCTAGACACCAAGGGCATTGATGTCATTCTGGGAATGGAGACTTTGGCCAAGTGGGGAGTCCGGATAGATTGTGCTCAGAGGACAGTCTTGCTATCAGCTTCCAGTGGCCAAGAGGTTGTTATCAGTGCAGTAGAGCCTTCTGGATTTCTTCATAAGATGGAGGCTAGACCCACGGATGGTATTCGCGTGGTGTCTGAATTCCCGGATGTCTTTCCGGATGATCTGCCAGGTATGCCGCCTGAACGCGCCATTGAGTTTTGTATTGATCTCTTGCCTGGCACAGCTCCTATTGCAAAGCGTCCCTACCTGTATGGCACCTATAGAGCATGAGGAAGTCAAGAAAACTATTGATGAGTTGCTAGCCAATGGCTATATCCGTCGCAGCTTCTCTCCTTGGGCTTTTCCATTGCTGCTAGTAGATAAGAAGGATGGCTCGAAGAGGATGTGTGTCGATTATCGGGAGCTGAATGCAGTCACTATCAAGAACAAGCATCCACTGCCCCGTATTGAGGATCTCTTTGACTTGCTTCGAGGTGCCCGTATATTCTTGAAGATTGATCTTCGTTCGGGCTATTTTCAGCTGAGGATCCGTCCTGGGGATATTCCGAAGACGGCATTCACCTGCAAGTACGGGCTATATGAGTATACAGTCATGTCCTTCGGCTTGACTAATGCCCCGGCTTACTTCATGCATCTGATGAACATGGTCTTCATGGATTATCTGGATGTCTTTGTGGTGATTTTCATTGATGATATTCTGATCTTCTCCAAGACAGAAGAAGAGCATGAGGAGCATCTGAGACTCGTATTGCAGAGATTGAGGGAGCATCAGCTGTATGCCAAGTTCAGCAAGTGCGAGTTCTGGATTGACGAGGTTCCATTCCTCGGTCATGTTATCTCTCAGGGGGGCATTGCTGTTGATCCGAGCAAGGTGAAGGATGTGCTAGAGTGGGAGACACCGCAGACAGTAAAGGAAGTCAGGTCTTTCTTGGGATTAGCTGGATATTATCGGAGGTTCATTGAGAATTTCTCCAAGATCGCGAAGCCTTTGACTTCTTTGCTGGAGAAAAATGTGGCTTTCGTATGGACTGATGAGCGTCAGATGGCCTTTGATGAGTTGAAGAAGAGGTTGACTACGGCGCCAGTCCTGACTCTGCCAGACCAGACCAAGAGGTTCACGGTATATTGTGATGCTTCGAAGGATGGTCTTGGGTGTGTTCTGATGCAGGAGGGCAGAGTGATTGCTTATGCTTCACGGCAGTTACGCCGGCATGAGCTGAACTATCCCACACATGATCTTGAGTTAGCCGCAGTTGTGCATGCTCTGAAGATTTGGAAGGCATTACTTGTATGGGCAGCGGTGTGATATCTACACTGATCACAAGAGCCTCAAGTACATTTTCACGCAGAATGAGCTGAACATGCGGCAGAGAAGATGGCTAGAGTTGGTCAAGGACTATGACCTGGAGATTCACTATCATCCGGGCAAGGCCAATGTTGTAGCAGATGCTTTGAGCAGGAGAAGCTATGTCAACATGGTCCGTGGCTTTCCAGATGCCTCCAGAGTTATGCGAGGAGTTCGAGCAATTGAGTCTGGGCTTCTTGCATCATACCTCCAGTGCAGCATTTGAGGCAGTACCGACTCTAGAGTCAGAGATCAGGCAGCATCAGAAAGAAGATGAGAAGCTGCAGGAGATTCGTGAGTTGCTCAAGAAGGGCAAGGCTCCTCATTTCAGAGAGGATGATCAGGGTACCTTGTGGTACAAGAACCGGATCTGTGTGCCAGATGTGAAGGATCTCCGGAAATTGATTCTGAGTGAGGCCCATGATACAGCTTATTCTATTCATCCGGGCAGCACGAAGATGTATTATGATCTGAAGGAACGTTTCTGGTGGTATGGGATGAAGCGTTCAGTGGCAGAGTACGTGGCTATTTATGACACCTGTCAGCAGTGTCAAGGCTGAGCATCAGAGGCCAGCAGGTCTGTTACAGCCTTTGAAGATTCCAGAGTGGAAATGGGAGGAGATCACCATGGATTTCATTGTTGGATTGCCTCAGTACTCAGAAAGGGTTACAACTCCATTTGGGTAGTAGTGGATCGATTGACGAAGGTTGCTCACTTCATTCCGGTGAACACTACTTACTCCGGTGCTAGACTTGCAGAGTTGTACATCTCTCAGATTGTCTGCTTACATGGTGTGCCCAAGAAGATCATATCTGACAGAGGGTCTCAGTTCACTTCTCGGTTCTGGGAGCAGCTTCATGATTCATTGGATACGAAGCTGCGTTTCAGTACAGCTTATCACCCTCAGACAGATGGGCAGACAGAGAGAACCAACCAAGTGTTGGAGGATATGCTGAGAGCTTGTGCTATTCAGTATGGTACCAGTTGGGATAAGTGCCTGTCATATGCTGAGTTTTCATACAACAACAGCTACCAGGCCAGTCTGAAGAAGTCTCCCTTCGAGGCATTGTATGGCAGAAAGTGCAGGACTCCTCTTTATTGGGATCAGATTGGTGAGAAGCAGCTCTTCGGCCCTGAGATCATAGATGATGCAGAGCAGATGGTTCAGGCAGTGCGAGAAAACCTGAGGATTGCACATAGCAGACAGAAGAGCTATGCTGATGGCAAACAGAGAGACCTGACCTTCAGTGTTGGTGATTATGTGTATCTGAAGGTGTCTCCGATGAGTGGAATCCGCAGATTTAATGTCAAGGGGAAGTTAGCACCTCGGTATGTTGGTCCGTTCAAGGTGCTAGAGAGGAAAGGCGAAGTTGCTTATCGCCTGGAGTTACCTCTCAGCCTCTCAGGAGTTCATGATGTCTTCCATATATCTCAGCTGAAAAGGTGTTTGCGAGTACCCGAGGAACAGGCACCACTGGATGGAGTAGAGGTGCAGGAAGATCTGACTTATACTGAGCATCCGGTGAAGATTCTGGAGACGTCAGAGAGGGTTACTCGGAACAAGCGCATCAGGATGTGCAGAGTTCAGTGGAGTCATCACAGCGAAGCTGAGGCTACTTGGGAGCGAGAAGATGAGCTGAAGAAGACATATCCAGATCTCTTTGCTAGCCAGCCCAGCTAAATCTCGGGGACGAGATTTCTTTAAGGGGGTAGGGTCTGTAACACCCTAATTTAAATTTCAGCATTTTTTTAATAAATTTAATTGGCTTTATTTAAATTTCTAAGGTTTATTGTGTCTAGTAGGGCATTTAATTCAATTTTGTTCCTTAAGTAATTAAAATTTTATCATAGGTTTAAATTTTGGTGTTGCATTCATGCTGGTGCATAGTTTTAATTATTTTGAGTGTGGTTTGAATTCAAATTTTGATTTGAATTCAAACTTTGTTTGAAGTAGAAATAGAAAAGAGAAAGGAAGATAGAAAACCTAACCCGGACCCAAACCCACCTCAGCCCAGAAGAGAAAAGAAGAAAGACCCAAACCCAGCCCAAACCACCTTCCCAAGCCCAGCCCAACACCCTTTCCCGCGGCCCAGCGCCCATCAGCCTGGCCCGCTCCCTTTCCAGCTTAGCTCGGCCCGCTACCGCTCAGCCCAGTTCCCCTCCCCTCCTCTCCCGCTCGGCCCAGTCAGTCCCCGCGGCCCACGCTCACGCACTCGGCCTGCAGCCGCTCTTGACCCGCCCCGCCACTGCCAGCCCGGCCCCACGCGCCAGGGCCGTCCTCTTCCTCCGGATCCCGCTCGCGCAAATGACGCCTCGCACATCTCGCCGGGGATCACGCCATGCCCCCACGGCACGCCTCCCCAAGATCCCCGCCCAGCCTTTAAATTGGCCCGCAGCCTCTGCGCCCACCAACTCGCTCAGCCGCACCGCCATAAACCCTAGCGCCGCCTCCATCCCTGCTCCGCCGCGCTCCGCCATGCCGTGCCTCTGCGCCGGCAGCAGAACCGCCGTTCCACGACCCTCCAGGCCCACCAGAGCCACCGTAGAAGGGTCTTGGTGCATCCAGGAGTCGAATCCGGGGGTCCCGACGCTCGGAGCTCCGACTGCAGCGCCTTCTCCCCGAACGCCGTCCGTGCACCTCCGCCTGAGCTCGCCGCCGGCTCGTCTGCGTCGCGCCTCCGTCCGATTCCACGCCCGGTGAGCCTCGCCCGGACCTCCTCTTTCTTTTGCACAAGTTGTCGTAGCCCGTGACCCACGACGGGGCCCAGGCACTGCACGCCAGGTGACCTAGTGCCGCCGCTCCACGCCGTGCACCCTGCTCCATCCCCCGCAGCACCTTGCTTTCCACTTCAGTGGATTACGCATGCCTCCCTCATTCCCCACGGCCAAACCGGGGCCCAAACCGAGTCCGGCAGCCCCAGATTTCCCTACTCCGGCGACCCCTCCGCTGCGGAGCAGAGCTCCGGCGACGGCGCCGCCGCGCCCCGCGCGCCCTTTCACCCTGATCCGTTAGATCCGAAACCAACGCCCTGGATTAGATCCAAAACCGGTCTGTTTCGAGCCTCTCGATCTAGATCCGACGGCCGTGATTCAAAGATAACGGTTCGCCTGGTCATTTTGCATAAGAACCCCTCTGTTTTGTTCGTATCAACCCGCGGTCCAGCCTTAGTCAAAAGTATTTACGGTTTGGTCCTGTTTTTAGCACATAACCCCCTGTCCTTTCTGGAAATAGAACCCGCAGTCCTTTGCTGCTGATTTTGCGAGTTAGACCCTGGAGTTAACGTTTAATTATGTTTAGGCCCTCGGTTTTAGCAGAAAGGTCCCTGGAACCCTGTTTTTCTTACAAATAAGCCCCTGAACTTTGTTTTTAGCCTAGAATACGCGTTTTAGCTCCGTTTTTAGCGTTCTTTATATCCACGCGATCGTTGTAACGCGTAGAATAGTTTTAGACCAGTTTAATGTGCTGTTTTTATGTATTGATGTACTGTTCCTTAGTGTTAGCATTTGTTTGCATGTATGCTTATTGTTGTACTTTGTTTTGGCCATGTGTTCGTGAGTAGACGTTGATCCATCTGAGGAGCCCCAGTACCAGTACCCGGAGCAGCAGTCTTCCGAGCACTTTGAGCAGCAGCAGGAGCAGTACGAGGAAGGCAAGTATAACATGAACAACCTATCACCTTTAATTACAATTTCATACTGCATTTTAATACTGTATGCATTTAAGGACTTTCCTAGCCACTTTATATCCTTTATATATACCTTTGGGTTGCATTTTGGTTAGTTGTGCTAGGTTGCTGCGCTATAACACACTCTGGTCCTTTTTAATTAATTTGATTAATGGTTTACTTGAACTTAATTCTAAGAGTGGCCCTCTGTGTGGATGAGTGGCTCACGTCTCATTAAAATATGGTTTTGTAGAAACATGGTTTAGGGGGCTAGCACGGTGCTTAGTGCTTGGTTGGCCACTCTCCATAAGGACCGGTTCATAGAGCGACAACCTGGGACAACAGCGCTACCACAAGGCTAGAATGGGATAGACTTGGCTTACTAATTAGGTCTTTTTGGTTTGGAGTAACTTACCTGCGGGGCAAGAGTAGTAAGCTTCAATGGTCCCTGCTCCTCCGGCTTGGTCTGTGTTTGGATTGCGCTCCTGTGCTTGTACCCCCGGAGGTGGGCCCCATCGTCGCTGACCTAACTCTCGCGGTTACGCCTTACCAACAAGATTCTTTGTAACGGCCTCGTAGTGAGTCGCTAGTCATCTCACCTAAGGAAGTGTGATGAACCCCTGGCGTAGCTCACGACTTGTGGGTAAAGATGTGCAACCTCTGCAGAGTGTAAAACTGGTATACTAGCCGTGCTCACGGTTATGAGCGGCCCAGATCCTCCTTTTGATTAGTGGGGTTGTCTCCTTCCGACGAGGGAGGTGCCTCTCGGGGTTACCTTGGTGGCTTGGTTTCGGTTTGGTTCTCAGTAGTTACATAATTAATTCTGATTAATTACTATGTAACTGGGTTAACAGAAATTCATCAACTCGTAGTAAATAGCTTTAATAAAATTTTGCCAAGATTAAAAGCTAATGCAGTTGAGTCAGCCAACCTTAGAGCCTCATAGTTTGTGTTATACTTGTTGAGTACAAGTTGTGTACTCACTCTTGCCTCTTCTCTACTTTTTCCTCTTGGCTACGCTACTGCTGCTCAGTTCCTGCCGACACGAGGGAGTTCGCTCAGCGCTACCAGGACTACGAGGACTTCTAGGCTTTCGTCTCCCAATCGACGTCCTGTGGCGCCCTGCTCAGCTTCGGAGAGCTCTTATCGTATTTGTACTTCGCTTCCGCTGTATCAGACATTTTTGTCATTATTGTAATAAATAACATTCGTATTCGCTTTATTATATTTTTTTTACGTGATATGTGCTATGATATACTATTCATTCTGTTGTATATACGTGTGACTTGATCCTGGCACGTATATGATTGCTCGATTTATGTCCTTTTATAAACCGGGTGTTACAGAGTACCAACCTCCCACGGACAAGCATAGGGAATTCATGAGCCACAACCCCCACAACATACTCTCACTTAGTGGATCCCTTGGATGCTGATGATTGGTTGAAGATCATTAGCAAGAAGCTGGAGATAACACAATGCAATGACAGCATGAATGTGTTGTACGCTTCAGGACGTTTAGAAGGATCTGCAGCTGATTGGTGGGATGCTTATACTGCGGCACACGCCAATGCTGATGCCATCACTTGGGAGGAATTCAGGAATGGTTTTCGTGAACATCACATCCCAGTAGGTGTAATTAAGCTCAAGCAGAAGGAGTTTTTGGCTTTGAAGCAAGGCAACATGTCAGTCAGTGAGTACCGGCACAAGTTCATTCAATTGTCTCGTTACACACCCAATGAAGTTGATACTGATGAGAAGAGACAGAATCATTTTCAGGATGGTCTGATAGGACCACTCAACTATCAACAGCAGAGTCACACATTCCCGAATTTCTAAGCACTGTTGGACAAAGCTATAGGCTTGGAAAGTAAGCGCAATGAACTTGGCGAACAAAAGAGAAAGTTCCAATCTTAGGGACAATCTAGCAGCAACACTCGTCCCCGCTACAACTCGTCACAGGGAATTCAGTCTCGCTCTGGAGGACAAGGTGAAGGTTATCAACAGAACCAGTAGTTTCCACGTACTCCTCAGCAGACCCAACACTTCAACCAGCAAACACAATACACCCTGAACTAGCAGCAAAACCATTTAGGACATGGAACAGGTGCACCAGTGTGGCCTATCAATCCAATCATGCCAATTCATCCAAATGGTTGTTTCAGATGTGGTGAACTAGGGCATTATGCCAACATCTGCCCGATGCGCAACATGCAGACTCCTCAGATTCAGAAGAATAATGGTCAGAGGACTGGTCAGCAATCGCCACAAGTACGCAATGGGAATCCCAATTCTCAAGGCAACGAGGGTCAATAGAACTACATATGTGGTCAAGTGAATAATGTGACACCAGAGACAACTCAAGATGCTCCAAGTGTTGTGTTCGGTATGTTTCTCGTCAATTCTTAATCCGCAATCAGCTTTATTTGATTATGGAATTGGAAACATCACAAAAAGTCACTTGGAGAAAAGTAATCACAATGTGTAAAGTACACTGGAATGATCATTCAAAGGATGAAGCTACTTGGGAAAGAGAAAATGAACTTATTGCACAGATCAATCAGTTGTTCTCCAATCTTTTCGAATCTCGAGGACAAGATTCACTTTAAGGGGGATAGAGTTTGTAACACCCGATTTTAAATTTGTTTGAATTCAAAAAAAAATTGTTTAAATTTGAAATGTTTTTATATCAAAAAGATCTTTTGCCTTTGTTAAAGAAAAAAACAAACATCTCTCTTTCTCTTTCTTTTTCAGCCCAGCCCACCTTCCTTCCTTTTTTTCCCTTCTTTCTTTTCTCTCCTGCTCGGCCCAGTCGCCAGCCCAACACATCACCCCGGCCCAGCTCGCACCTCCCCTCTCTCTCTCACCGACGCCCCGGGCCCACCTGCCGGCACCTCCTCCTACCTCCAGCTCCTCACCTTCCCACCGCGCTGTACGTCGCCGGCCGTTCCCCTCCCTGCGGCCACGAGCCTCCCCTCCCTCCTCCACTCCGACTCACATTCAAGGCTCAGTGGATCATTAGCTCCATCCCCTCGTCTTCTCTCTCTTCCGTTCGCCTCCATCAAGGCCATTAATGGCCAGCCGTCACCCAGCCCCACCGAGCACCGCGACCCCTCCCCGCCGGCCTTCCCTCTCCTTCTCTCGGCCTACAAACGGTGCGCCCAAGCCCCCTAGCCTCTCCTTTCCTCACTTCCCGCTCCTATGCTGCGCAGCACTGCCGCCGACGAAGCGCAGCCTCGACGCATCCTGATCGACTACACCTACCACAGGAGCTCTGCGTCGTGGTGAGAAACATCGCCGACCCTTTTCCCCTATTTTTCTCCCACTACTGCGCACGGAATTGCTCGCCGGAGTGAGCTATGCTCATCCAAGCCATGCGCAGCCATGGCGCCCCTCTCTTCGGCCACCGCAGAGCCTCCCCGACCCCTCCATCGTGTTCACCATCGTCTCCTCTCTCTCCCGGGCCAAACCTCGCACGAAACGGAGGTTGAACGCTCGTTCTCGAGCATATTCCGGCTCGCCTCCACCGCCTCTGCTCGCTGCCGGTGACCAGCAGTGCAAACTGAGCCACCTCGTGCAGCCACCGAGCCGCTGCGAGCCGCCCAGCCTCGCCCTGAGCCGCCCGCCAGAGCTGCCTTGTGCCGAGCCGACCGAGTCGAGCCGCCTCCTCATTCGTCCTACTCTGTCTTGCTTACGTTTTGAACATTGTTTTGATATATTCACTTATGACGTCTATCATATGTGTGTAAACTTGATCCTGGCGCACATATGAGATGCATCTGGTTTCTTTCCTGAAACCGACTGTGACACCTACTTGAGCATATGGCCAATTTGGATTCGTGCTGATGTTCTTCCACCGGGCGACCCAACGGCAATCTAGTTAGCCGTGAGCACGAACGGTAACTGCAGTTACAAAAGACCTTTGCTCCATTAATGTGAAACTGTTTCGTCTAACAATTGTCACTCTTCCCTGCAGCATCGAGCAACTTTCCACTCCGATACACACTGTACCCGCAACCCCAAGGTTACCATGGTGCAGGGACTTCTAGACAAGGAGGTGGACAAGGAGGTGGACATGAAGAACATCGTCTGCTATTACATATGGTTCAACTTGTCTAGACATTGCCTCTAACTACATACTTTAGTACCAAAACAATCTGTAAACTGCAATACCTCATGCGCATTCTCATGCAGATCTGATTGAAGAAGAAGATTCGCCTCCTCAAGAGATACGGGGATCTGGTTCCACTGAAGTAATGGAGACACCACCGAGCACACCATTGGATCACACACAGCCAATGGATGTTGCGGAGGAGGACCAGGAAGAGTCAAACCACGACGAAGACGAAGAATTACTATGGTAAAGTTATTACTTCAATCCTTATGTATACAACTATCCAACTAAAACAAAATAACTACACCAGCTCTCGTTTTGCTAACACAACTCTTTTACAGCTCCAGAGAATAATAATTACAAAGATGAGGAGACATTGGAAGCGGCAAGCACTCAAGAAAGTTGTGCTTGATGTTATGACTACATGCCCATCCTCTGTCGTACCCATGGAGCAACACTGCAGTCGCCGCCGTGAGACTCTCGTTGCATAATGTGTGCTTGTATCATTTCGCTTTTTATGTGGTAGTAAGAACTAGTAGCTAGTTGTATGGATTGAATGTTATGTTTGTTGTAATGTATGGACTTCTATCATTTACCGTGCGGATGTAATGTATGGACACATAATTTTCGCTCCTAGTATGGACTTCTATCTTAGTAATACGCATATGGTATAAATTTCAACTTATTTTGATATTGTTTACTATATTTTCTGATTTAAATGATTTTTTGGATTAGTATGGAAAATGATTTTTAGGGGCGGGTGGGGTGGTCACCCGCCCTTGCAAATGGTTTTCTAGGGGCGGGTGACACACCCACCCGCCCCTGATAATGTATTTGTAGGGGGTAGCCCTTGTACCCGCTCCTACAAACCGGTATTTTTAACTGCGAAAACTAGGGGCGGTTACGTGGTCTGCCCCTAAAAATGCATTTTGGCCCGCTCCTACAAATCATTTTTGCAGTAGTGAAAGCTAGTTTGGACAGCACACACAGACATACAAAGAAAATATACAATAGCAAATTTTAAACTGAATCAAGGTATTCCAATTGGTACATACGAAAGGACATTCACAATTCATTTGAGGAAAGCACAATTGCAGTTACAACTAAAAAATACAATATATTTTCTTGACACAAACCATCCTGATGGGATACAAAGCACAGAGGTTATTTAAACTCGTTGCTGGTCGGTAAAGAGGACAAAGGTGTTGAAGCACCCCATAACCTTGATCAGGTGGAGGTTCCGATTATTCTTCATGCTTCTGTCATCCTTCTTTGAGCTTTTTATTTTTGCATGCCATGTATTGAAGAGTCATAAAGTAAAATAGGTTAGTTCATACAAGAATCAGGATTGTAATTAAGATCATGGAGGCCAAAGCTGAGCTGAACCAACGAAGCCCCAACATCGTAAGTTCATTCTAAACAAATGTGATCATGGCAACATCTATCTGTAACACCCTAATTTAAATTTCAGCATTTATTAATAAATTTAATTGGCTTTATTTAATTTTCTAAGGTTTAATGTGTTAGATTTGCATTTAATCTAAATTTTTGTCCCTTAAGTAATTAAAATTTGTTTAGGTTTAAAAATTTATTGTGCATTCATGCTGGTGCATACTTTTATTTGAGTGTGGTTTGAATTCAAATTCATATTTGAATTCAAACTTTGTTTGAATTAGATTTAGAAAGGAGAAGAATAAGAAATAGAAATAGAAAAGGAAAAACCCTTAACCCGACCCAACCCGCAGCCCACCTCTCTCTTCCCCGCTCGGCCCAGCAAACCCCATGCGCGGCCCAATCCCGCGAGGCCCAGCGCGCCCGGCCGCTTCCCCGACCCAGCCCGCTCCCCGGCCTGCCCCGCGTCACGCGGCCCTGTCCGCCCCGCGCTCCCGCTCGCGCAGCAGCCCGCAGAGCACGCGCCCCGCCCCTGCCAGCCCGGGCCCACGCGTCAGGGCCGTCCTCCTCCTCCCGCAACGCCCGCCCGCGACCCCCGCCTGGGATCTCGCCGGCCTTCCAAACCGGGCGCGCACGCCTAGGTTGGCCGCCGCCCTATAATTAGCACCCCAAGGACCCCCCCCCCCCGCATCCTATTCCACTAGCGCCGCCACCCCAAAGCACTAGCCGCGCCGCCCGCGTTCCTGGAGTCGGAGCAGAGAGCCTGCGCCGCCGGGGGCACACACATCCGCCGCCGCTCCGCCTCCGCGAGTCGACGCCACGATTTCACCTTGGAGTCAGGAGCACCGTCGACCCCTCCTTCCCCGTCCTCGGCCCCGCTGCGCACGGAATTCTTCGTGGAGGGGCGCCGCCGACCCACCCCTGCGCCGCCGTGATTCCTCCTCGACGACCACCCTGCGCGCCGAATCCGCCGCCCCGCGCCCCTGGTGAGCACCAGCATAGTCTTCCCTACCATTTGCGCTAGCTTGTAGTCCTTGTCGCGCACCCTAGGTCCTAGAACACCTCACGCCGGCGTTCCACCGCCGCCCACACCCCAGCCTCGCTGTGGCGAGCCCCCTTGCAGGCCTCCCCGCCCCGCGCACGAGGCCCAGGTGGATTACGCATGCCGCGTACTCCATCCCAGGTCAAGATCGAGTCGAATCTAGCCCCGGACGGCCAAGTTCGGCGTGCTCCGGCGAAGCTCCGCCGCGGAGCAAGGTTGCCGGTGTCCTGCGCCGCCGTCCCGCGCGCCCAGCCAGTCCTGGCCGTCCGATCCCTCACGGACGTCCGCGATTAGATCGTGCCACGTATAGATCTAAGCCGCCAGATCTGGATCCAACGGTCCTGATCTGAAGGTACCGGTTCGGCCTGGAAAACTTGCTAAAGAGCCCCTGTCCTTTTGGGTAATCAACCCGCGGTCCAAATCTGTTCAAAAGTAATTACGGATAGGTCCTGGTTTTAATGTTTAGGCCCCTAATTTTTTCCAGAAATAGTCGCCGCCGTCCAGCCTTGGTGTTTTTGCAAGTTAGCCCCTGAATCTAATGTTTATTTACGCTTAGGCCCTCGGTTTTTGCAGAAAACCCCCTGGAACCCTGTTTTATTACAAATAAGCCCCTAGAACTTGTTTTTGGCCTAGATTATGCGTTTTAGCTCCGTTTTTAGCGTTCTTTATGTCCACGCGATCGTTGTAACGCGTAGAATAGTTTTAGACTAGTTTAGTGTGCTGTTTTTATGTATTGGTGTACTGTTTCTTAGTTTTTGTTATTGTTTGCTTGTATGCTTATTACTGTGCATTGTTTTGGCCATGTGTTCGTGAGTAGACGTTGATCCATCTGAGGAGCCCCAGTACCAGTACCCGGAGCAGCCGTCTTCGGAGCAGTTTGAGCAGCAGCCTAGAGCAGTACGAGGAAGGACAAGTGTAACATGAACAACCTATCACCTTTAATTACAATTTCATACTGCATTTTAATACTGTATGCCTATAAGGACTTTCCTAGCCACTTTATATCCTTTATATATACCTTTGGGTTGCATTTTGGTTAGTTGTGCTAGGTTGCTGCGCTATAACATACTTTGGTCCTTTTTAATTAATTTGATTAATGGTTTACTTGAACTTAATTCTGAGAGTGGCCCTCTGTGCTTCGTGCTTGAGTGGCTCACGTCTCGTTAAAATATGGTTTTTGTAGAAACATGGTTTAGGGGGCCAGCACGGTGCTTAGTGCTTGGTTGGCCACTCTCCATAAGCACCGGTTCATAGAGCGACAACCTGGGACAACAGCGCTACCACAAGGCTAGAATGGGATAGACTTGGCATAATAATTAGATCTTTTTGGTTTGGAGTAACTTACCTGCGGGGCAGGGGCGGTAAGCTTCTATGGCCCTCGTGCTGAGTGGCCTCGTCTGTGCTTCATGTCTTGACGCCCACTAGACCTGCTCCATAGTCGCTGATCTACCCTAGCGGTTACTCCATACCAACGAGATTCTTTGTAAAGGCCTCGTAGTGAGTCGCTAGCCATCTCACCTAAGGAAGTGTGATGAACAACTGGCGTAGCTCACGACTTGTGGGTAAAGATGTGCAACCTCTGCAGAGTGTAAAACTGGTATACTAGCCGTGCTCACGGTTATGAGCGGCCCAGATCCTCCTTTTGATTAGTGGGGTTGTCTCCTTCCGACGAGGGAGGTGCCTCTCGGGGTTACCTTGGTGGCTTGGTTTTGGTATGCTTCTCAGTAGTTACATAATTAATTCTAATTAATTACTATGTAACTGGGCTAATGGTAACTCATCAACTTGTAGTAAATAGCTTTAATAAAATTTTGTCAAGATTAAAAGCTAATGCAGTTGAGTAAGCCAACCTCAGAGCCTCATAGTTTGTGTTATACTTGTTGAGTACAAGTTGTGTACTCACCCTTGCCTCTTCTCTACTTTTTCCTCTTGGCTACGCTACTGCTGCTCAGTTCCTGCCGACACGAGGGAGTTCGTCCAGCGCTACCAGGACTACGAGGACTTCTAGGTGTTCGTCTCCCAGTCGACGTCCCTGTGGCGCCCTGCTTCAGCTTCGGAGAGCTTTATTCGTATTTTGTACTTCGCTTCCACTGTATCAGACATTTTTGTCATTAATGTAATAAATAACATTCGTATTCGCTTTATTATGTCTTTTTACGTGATATGTGCTATGATATACTGTTCATTCTGTTGTATATACGTGTGACTTGATCCTGGCACGTATATGATTGCTCGGTTTATGCTCTTTTATAAACCGGGTGTTACACTATCTGACTCAGTGAAGTAAATAACATTTGGTCTTGAGGAAGCTTAATTGAAGTTAACCTGACACCTCTCCAATTTCATTCAACACACAAGTATGCACAACATAGATCTAAATGGCTCAAACACAACTTCAAAAGATCAGACATAGAAATGCATGTGGTGCTGGCATGTACCACTAAACTAGATCGCACATTGCATACGATTCTGAATTATTTACCAGTATTCGTTTTTCCAAAAGAGCAGGCATAGGATCCAAAGTTACTGCAATCTTATATGCTGGAACACAGGTATCAGGATGACTACATTGGGAAGCACATTCCATGTTTACAAACTAAACTTAGCTTTGTATTTGAAATTAGTGTGCATTATATTTGCTTACACATCTTTAATTCCTCCACAAGTATGACAGATCAGTGTAGTATAGAACTCTAGAAATGTGAAAAGAAAATATTCATGTTTATAATGACCAAACTATTCAGAACACTATATCTACTGATCAAAATGTAACTGGCTCCTGCCAGGTTTGTGACATTCAATTTCAGATGTCTTGAGTTCACTTTACCAATGCAAAGTGATACAACCAAGCAACTGAGTAGTTATTACCTCAAAATTTATATATGAACAGTCAAATGATTTGAGGGAAAAGCAAAATCATGAAATAGGTTTAACAGGAAAACACACAAGCAAAATTTTTAAGTAAATTCAACATTTATCTGAAAAGACAAGGTGAATTCATAGAACAGGGTGATGACATGCCCATTTCATCAACATGTGGCATGCATAGTCATAGGGAGCTACATACATGACTACAGGAGGACAAACGTGAAGTTGTAGCCAACTGAATATATGATGATTAACTCAATGGCAACCTGCAAAGGCCAGTCTGCAAATGTTATTTCACCTGCAAACCCCAGCTATAAAATATGATGATTAACTCATCACATGTTTCTGTACTCCATGCATATAAGAAATCCACATAAATTTAGATGCTTGGACACACAAGTGGATAAACGGCATCCTCTTTTTAAATAAACAAATGTGAGAAACAGCCTACCTCATCATTAGTAGTGCCTACCACACTACTATCACTCTGTGGTGCCACTGGTTTAGGAAAGTTCATAGCTTATTTTAGTTGGCGTGGTGCTTGAAGCGTGGTTAGCCTCTGAAGCTGCAAATTGCATCAGATTGCCACTTAAGATGTCAAATGTAGAAAACACGGGCTTACACTGAATTGCATCTGTATGTTAACAAAGACTTACAATGAAACACCAGATCAAATGCAATAGTCTTTAACCATGGCCAATATTTTTTTCTATGACAGGAATTTACAATGAGAGACCAGATTAAATGCAATAATATTTAACCATGGCCAATATTTTTTTCTATGACAGGAATTTACAATGAAAGAGCAGATCAAATGCAATAATCTTTAACCATGGCTAATATTTTTTTCTATTGACAGGAATCCCAAATAGTAATTTCTGCTTAAAAATTATATAGGCCGAAATTCTCATATAAATAGATAGACCTTGTGATATATATGAATCAAAATGACATGGGTACTGGTTTGCACAAATTGGACAGCTATTTATGAGTTTAGTTCTGTAATACCCTGTCATTATCAGATACACATACTGCACAAAGATAAATAGATCAACATTAGGAAGTCAATTGCAGGAACCTGCCCGCCATTCTGAGATATAAATTGTAAACCAGGAAAATCCAAACTAATTTAATGGCTACATGATTCTTATCTTTTCACATCAGAAATAAAGCTAAAGATTATTATGTTAGTCCATTCCTAAGATCAGTAGGGAGCTATCTTAACATCACAGTTGCTTTCTCATGCTTAAAAGGTGGTTGATGTGTTATCCTTGCCTTGTTGCCTTGGTCTTTATTTATTCTCTCTTCTTTATTTGACGAACCTTCCATTCTTTTCTTTACAAAAGCTATAAGGCGTGAAGGGCGTGTCCGCAGAATATAAAAGTTGTTGCCTTGGTCTTTATTTATTCTCTCTTCTTTATTTGACGAACCTTCCATTCTTTTCTTTACAAAAGCTATAAGGCGTGAAGGGCGTGTCCGCAGAATATAAAAGATTCCACCAAGCTAAGGCAAGCACACGACGCATACCTCGGCCCTGCATGCAAATACCATACACTTTAGTTGTCATCAGTACGCCGACACTTGTATGAGGTGATTGTTTGATCCCTTGGCCTCAGTCCTTTTTTTTATTCTTTTGGGAAACTTGACAACAAATAAAGGCCAAAGATCGATGCCATTATATTGTCGCAGCATAAAGGAAGAGCCCACCTAAAAGCCTAAAGATAACACGTATACAGTAGAAAGGGAAAATTCCTAGGAGAGCAAAGTATACCTCGAGAGGACCCCTTTTTTATTTGTCCGCACATTCTATTCATAGGTATATGATCACATGGACACTAACACGGTAGGACACACCATATTTTTCTCTCTCTCTTTTTTTCTTTGATGAGATGAGATATGTGATCAAGAGGTTTTAGCCTTCTTCACTAACACACTGGAGGCTTTCCCTAGCACCATGCCAAAATTTCCATTGACGGTAGAGCAGGGGGCGGCGCCAGTGGAGAAGAAACAGTGGGCCCGAGCTAAGAACCGCCAGTGCAATAAGCTTTACACAGGCGGCTTTCGTAAGAAAACCACCAGTTTTAATATTACTTTCATACTAGCGGTTGGTATAACTGGACCCGCCAATGATAATGATGTTTACACTGGCTGCTCATGTAACATCCCGTATTTTTACGGAATGTTATATTCTCCAAAAATGTGAGTTTCAAAATTTTTGTGGCAATGTTGTAGATAAATGCACTTAAGTAAGAATTCTACCCTTCTAAATTCCTAGTAAATTAAAATAAAATAAATATAAGGATCATATTGCTAGTGTGATAATATTTGGAGTTGGAGTTTTATTTGAATCTACCTTGTTTCAAATTTGGTTTGAAGAATTTTTGTTTGAATTGTGTGAGTTTTAATTTGAATAAAAGCCAATTCAAATTAAAACTAGAAGCTAACTCTAGCTTGGGCCTAAACCTTAGAACCTACCCCAGCCTGGCCCAAACCGCGCGCTCCAGCCCAGCACCACACGTCGGCCCGATAGCACCGTTCGCGGCCCGACTCGCGATCACCAGCCCAAACCACCCTGGCCTGCCCGCGTTATGGCCCAATCCACCCTGAGCTGGCCTGCTAATTATTTCCCTCACCGGCCCGATCCGCCCAGCCCGCTAAATGCGCAGTGGCCCAAAACCCGCGTGGCCCAGCACCGGCTGCCATTTCACTTTACCCTGTGCACCAAGCCAACCCCTACCCCATCACCGCCACGAGTCACCGATAGGCGGGGACCACCTGTCAGCTTTCTCTCCCACCTCCAACCACTCCCTCCGCCGGGCCTGCGTCTCGCCCCCGCCTGCATCGCCTGCGTCCCCAGCCGGCTCTGCCTGCCCGCCGTGCCTCACGCCGCCAACCCGGGCCCGCGAGCACCCCGACCTCGAATCGGAGAGGCCTCCGATGCTCGCCACATCGACCCGCTCCACGGCCATCCCATCCCCACCGTATTCGACGTCTGGGCCCACACCAAACCCTAGCCCGTCTCCTATGAGACCCCGAGCCGCCGCCAGGGAGGAAACCCTAGCCAATTGGGGTTTTCTCCCCACCACAGCCGCCAATCGAAGGAAGGGAGCCGGGAGCAGAGGAGGACGGGAAGAGGAGAGCGCGAAGGAGGAGGATGCCACCGTCGTCGTCAAGCCTGCACCCCGTACGACTCCGTCAATGTCACGGTTCTGCCTGCACTGCAACGCCTCACCACGGCCTCGAATCGTCTCGGCGCCGCTCCTTTCTTCCCCAATCCGAGAGGTAGGCCGCCGTTCCGCCTCTCCTCACCCCCCTTGTGTTGCCACCGGCCTGTGGGCTAATGAGCCGCCCGTAGAGCAGACCCTAGGAGCCCCCACCATACTCGTCTACAGGAGCCCAACGCCGTCTCTCCTGTCCTGCCTCCGCTGCGGACACGCCATGGCCTTCGGCAAGGCTGTGTACCGCTGGCGTGCCCCACACTGACGTCACGAGCCTCCGCTCGTGCTCGCCAAGCCGCTGCCGCGAGCGCGAGTGCCCGTAGCCGCACGCCTGTTGGTATTTTGCAATGTCACAAATAAAATCCGCAAGCGCACGAATACCGCTGTAGCTTTCACCCAAGAGTATTCCAGGGTATCGTATCCACTGAGGAATGTTAGTACGCTATCTACGGGTTCAGGCTCATCCAAGGACACACATGCCGGTGTGGAGAAGACAGAAGAGAGGACTTTCTATATCTAGAATCTATGCCTAGAAGAAGAGATCATGTCGCCGTTATACTTTGAGCTAAAGGTGTCGACCGGCTTATACAAGCCGATAGCTCCTAAATGATGCTCTATCCAATATCCGAACGTGGAGGATTACTAAAAGGCTCGAACAGGGCTGTCACCACCTGCCGGCTACCTCTACAAACCGTGGGACTATCAGACAACTGAGTGGTATAGTCCAGCCTAGACACCACAGTCTACGCCTTTCCCTACTAACCTTAGCCCTAGCCAAGACTACCCTTTTCTATCCGGGGTCTTAAGCTAAGATCAAGTGCTACTTGCTAGCATACACATCAACTAATATAAGACAGAGATGATAACTTGCGATCTAAACTCTAATTCCAGATAAACAAATAAAGAAAGTCTCGAGCACTTATAACCGAATAAGCATCCGTCGAGGTACAAGCGGAGAAGAGTGCCGACAAACCTGGCACTTCCCCCGACTCCTCCTCACTCTCCTCCTCTTCTTCTACATCTCCTAATCTACCTAAGCATCTAGGATGAAGGCCTCAAGCTCCAAGGGAGGAAGGGTGAGTTGAGAGGGTGACATGTGTGTGTGTGTTCATTCCTCTACCCCCCCCCCCCTTTGTATTTATAGGAGGGAGCCACGGGGTGAGCTGCAGCCGAGCCTCATCAAACCGCCATCACCAGCTAGTGAGAGACCTCCACGTGGAACCTGAAGGTGGTGGGGCCCACGGGTAGGTCGGCCGGCCTTCCAGTGGGCCCACCGACCTTGCATTTTGGCCTGTGGGTCGCTTCCTAGGCCCACTTGTCAATGGCATGAGGCTTATCTTTTATCATGTCGGTTCCTTGCTCTGTGTTGACGCTCCTTAGCACCCCGATTTGTATACCGCAAGCGCACGGTTCATGTAGCTTTTCCCTTAGAGCGTTCCCCCAAGGTTTATCAATCTGTGGATCGACAAAGAACTACCTAAGGTTTTCCATCTAATCTAATGGATCTATCCTAACATGAAGCATTGATTGCATATAAAGGGTAAACTTTTAATAGATATGAGTGATATGTAAAGGTTGATCTCATCCATGAACATAGGCTTAATCATAGCAAAACCAAAGACATAACTAGGCCTATCGTCATCTAGTTGTAGTTCAAGCTAACGAGCAAATAAATCATGCATCTCAATAAAAAGCATCTTTAAACACAAAATCTCCAATCCGATCCCTCGATACTCCACCTACTTAGTGGCAACGCCCTGTCACGACGCCACCCCTTTCGACAAAAGTACCCTGAAGCAAGTCGAACCCCCTTTGGTAGTTCCGCCATGAACCTCTAGCCACCATGACTACAAGATCATGCTAAGCGATCTATCTCGATAATAGATCTAAGATGAAGCAAACCCAAAGAGAAGAACTAAATCGAAAGAGAGAACATGATCGCTAATAGATTCGGAAGACATGATTATCATTACTCACATAATAGATTCGTTTGGATCATCACCGCCATGTGCACACCATCGATGAATCCAACTAGCTCATGAACTCCTCCATGACACAACCACGCAGGGAGGCCACGGCGGCTAGGGTCGGCCTAAGCCATCTCCTAGACAACTTCGAAGACTTGCAGCGGCTGTTGTCTCCCTCCGGTCTTGGCCCTAGGTTTTCGTCGAGTTCTGGGTGGATGGATGCTTCGAGATGAATAAGGTGCGAGCTATTTATATGTCGAGGTAGCCACCAGTCGAAGGGGAGGCCGAACCGCCTCAGAAACGGGCTAGGCCGGCCGGCCCCATGGGCCTAGGCCAGCCAGCCTACCCCCTTTCGGGCTCGCCTCGGTCTCATCTTTTGCGTGTAGACTCCTCGCATCTTCTAGAGTTTATGTCCTTCACGATTGCACCCCTTTGGACGTCGTTATCTTGGAGATATCTTCAAGGAAAGGATAGGATAGGGAATCCTTCCATAAATCTTCATTTGCTTTGCTTAATCCCGAAGTATCTTGATCTCATCTTCGTGGGCTCGATCCTTTGGGATCTCTTGGAGGATGGATGTGCGTGAATGGGCTTCGAATCAACATGGGCTTTGGTCCTCCCCTTGGGCTTTGGCCTTCGTCTTTCTCCGTGTTAGCGCTCGATCATGGGCCTCGTCATTTCATGCTCCAAAATAGGCCAAAAACCTGCAAAAACGAAGTTCCTCCAAAATATATGTGCATATGTGAAAATGACCAATAATTAGGCTGAGTTAGGACTGGTTAGTGATTTTGATATTGAATTCATGCCATTATCAAGGATAAACAAGGGATAAAATGGGTACTTAAGAAGCGCCAACATTCCCCCCATGCTTAAATCTTGCTCGTCCTCGAGTAAGTCCAGGAGCTTTGCTTATAAAGAAATCAGCATTGCCCCTCAATGTCCTCTCTGCACTTAGTCATACATAACAAGACATATTGCTCACTCAAGTATTTAGCATTTAAGTTCATGTTTTGACCGGCTACTTTTTCATTATAGAAGATAGACTAGCAATTAAAGAACAAGCCACAATAATAGATAAATGCAATGCTCTCAAACTTAAGCGAACTTCAAACCTTTACCTTGTTTCATCGTGAAGAGTTTTCAAAAGAATGCATATCAAACATAAGTGAGGTTCTCTTGCAAAAGATCATGGAAATACTCATCTCATCAAGTCTCTCAAGCCTACATAGAATATGTGGGTTTAGAATTTAGTCATTTAACCTCCACAAATAAAAGAGCCGGTATTTAATTATTTTAATTCCATTTAATTGAGAGCAAATGGTCAAGTCATATACAACATAGCGTAGGTAAAACAAAGCGGCAACTTTCATCATTTTTCCATAAGCATAAGGCATTGCCAAAATGTATCAATGTGGTGAGCACAAAGTGATGGTGAACCTACACTTATTGAAAATAAAAACAAAACTAAGTTGTCCTCCTAGAAGCCGTGTGATAGGTTGAGAGATATATACAAAGGTTGCATCTATGGTTGAAGGCATATATGTACAAGCATTTAGAAAAAGAGAGAGTTGAGGAAGAATTACCGTCCTTCTCGATGCTTGTAATGAAGTGTAGCGCGGCCTCCCCCATACATAAGCATTGTGCTAAGCATGGAAGAAGAATCATGAGCATCTTGTGGCAACCGTGATTATCTTACTTCATGAGATATTTCTTCCTTGTCCACAAAATCCTCCCCCATGCTTAGCATGATGCTAGGCGTAGAAGGAGAAGATGGACCATCTTGAAATTCTTGAAGTCCTTCCCTCATGTGTATGAATATCATCTTCAATGTGTCTTCACCTTTGTTGCCTCAATTTCCTGCAACTTCTTCTCGTACTAAGTTATGGTCCCAATCATTGCTTCACATTGTCATTGCCTCCTTCAATTCCTCGTTGTCCCATTGCTGCCTCATCTTCATGAATTTTTCATTCAATTTCCAGAATAGAACATGTATGAAGCATTGCTCCATTGCGAAGTGCACAAATTTTCCTTTCCAACGAGTCCTCATTCGCCCAAAACTGATTCCAAACAAGAGAGTTGTGTCCGTTTCATCCCAGCGCTGCAATCTGTCCCGACGAATTTCAGAACGCGCAACATCCAATGTTCTTGCCATATCTCCTTGTACGGGTCTTCAAATTCATTGATCTTGGATGCGTTGGAACGG
Source organism: Panicum virgatum (assembly GCF_016808335.1). NCBI lineage: Eukaryota > Viridiplantae > Streptophyta > Magnoliopsida > Poales > Poaceae > Panicum > Panicum virgatum. The sequence goes on along the minus strand of NC_053141.1, from coordinate 27,666,721 downwards.
GAATTTCATGGAGCTTCTAAATATCTACTTTTTTCTTCCTTGTACATCTCTGTCCATGTGCAAAATTTGATGAAAACAGCGGGGCTTGCTCTCGAACTTTGGAGATGTTGACGAATTTGATTTCTTCTTTGATCACGAATTCATGAGAATGCTTTGTCATGCCTGCAAAACAATCAAGTGCACACACTACCCCCAGGGTGACGCTCGGGAGTAGAAACAATTGCCAACAAACCAAAAATATCCCCCAAGATACTTAACTTGTGGCATAGTTAGTCTAGTGAAAATTAAACCTAATGGGTGTATGTGAATGCAAGTGGGAGGTGTGTGTATGCAAATGAGAGGAAAATGTATTGCTATCTTGGTCAGAAGAGCTTAAAGATGGAGGTCTGCAAACAAGTTTAAACACCACATTTACACAAGATTGCAAAAGGTAAATGCTATCATGATTAGCATTACATGGATAGGAAAGCATACATCAATAAGATTGAGACCAAGCTAGCAAAATGAGGGCATGAACAATGGAATGGATGTAAAGTGCAAATGCAAAGTTAGCAAAAACAAGTGTTAGCAAGTTTGAAAGGACCTTTCGATGTTGTTCCGCAACTAGCTTACTCAAAAACAATTGCTAAGAGTGACAAAAAGCCTTCGCGACACTTCATAAGAAGTGAGGTTTTTGTCAATGAAAAGGTTATTTATTGAAAAGGACCAAGCAACCAAGCTAACAAGGTTTTAGAAGTAGGTTTATGGGTTTCCTATATATTTTTTTTGGCTTAAAACAAAAATTTTGAAGAGAGAGTGTTGGGTATAGAAATTCTATCTAAGGTGGTTTTTAAAAAAACTAGAGAGAAACGAAAGTTAGATTTTTTTTTGGATGAAAAACATAACCTATGGTTTTAGGATTGCTCTATGAGTGGTTTTTCTAAAGGTTTTAGGATCTCAAAAGCGAGGCTAGTCAATGTTTTTAGAAAAAAAGTTTTTTTTAAATGCAACATGCAATGCAATGCAAGGGTAAGACGAACAACATGGTATGCAATGCAACACGGGGTGGGTGAACAAAATGATATGACATGATGAGGTGGTCTAAAATAAAACAAAAAGTTAGCCTAAGTTAACTAGTCCACAAGTTTAGAATCAAAGGGTGGTGCAATGCTTCATAAATCTCTCTAAAAAGACACAAAGAAAAAGACTCAAAACACTAATAGGCACACAAAAAGGTCTACAAGTTTCCCAAGATCAAATAACAAAGTGCTCCCTCAATAACATTTAGAATGAACAACATGAAGTTGTGGTTTTTATTAGAGCAATGGTACAATGTGACTTGATATTCTGATTAAAGAGTGCAATGTAGACGGTCATATTAATATATATAAAATAAAAGATCAGGTTGCCTCCCGCAAAGCGCTTCATTTAGAGTCATAGAGCTCGACTTTCTTACATATCTTCTCATTGATGCGAAGCCATGGTCCTTCATGCAAGAGGTAAAGGTGTTCCATGCAGCTCTTATTCCACTTCCCATGTTGGACATGATCAATCACGCTTAATGAAAAACTTGCCCAATCGTCTCTCACATCATCGTCACCTCCTTCTTTGTTGTCCTTAGTCGCTACCTTTCTTCTCACGGATTTTCCTCTCTGTCCAGATTGGGAGTTGATCCAACCAATTGATCCAATGCAAGGTGCACGAAATCTTCTTTCCAACAAGTCTTCATATGCCCAAAATGCATTCCAATTGAGGGAGTTATGCCCCTTTTTCCCGTCACTGCAATCTGCCCCGTGCTGATTTCAGCACGTGCATCTCCGATGTTTGAGACATAGCTCCTCCCGTGGGTCTTCAATTGTATTGACCATCGATGCGTTGAACTGAGGACTTGATGGAGATCCTGAATATTCAACTTTCTTTCATTGTAAATCTCTGGACTTGCGCACAAAATTGATGAGGCTTAGCGACGTCCGTTCTTGAAACTTGAAGATGTTGATGATGGTGTTCAAAATTTTGGGCACAATTTCCCTCCTCATCATTTGAGTTTCATGTCCTGCATGGTTAGTGAAATTCGGGACTTCTCCCGACATGTGCTCTTTTAGGGTCATGAGCTTGACCAAGCGCAAAGCAATATCGAGATTTGCAATTATTTGAAAACATATGCAACATAATCACATCCTCAATTAAATTTCATCACCAAGGCATGGTGTAATTAAATGCAGTATGTGTTTCTTGCATAGCGCAAAGCTCATTATTAGGCAGAGGTTCTTTAAGTATGAAATCAACATTCTCAAGAAACTATAGCCTATCATCAAAAGAACAAGGCATAGAATTTAAACTTTTATTTCGACTATCGGTTCGAGCATGAGATTTTTAAAGATTATCAACAAAACCAATAGAAGCTTGAGAATTCAATGTATACCTTAGCCTCGGAGCTTTTTCATACACATTGGAGTCATGGTACTTTGTGCGAGATGTCATCTTGATGCACTCTTCGTGGTCCTGTCGTGGTTTGCTTCTCACGTCTCCATGTGTTGAATGTTGCGCTCTTGTAATCCGTCGTGGTTTGTTTGCAACATCTTCGTTTGTCGAAGGTCGACTACTTGTGCCATCTTTTGCCAATGTCATTGGGGTTCTTCCTCTGCTCCAAGCCTCTGAATTTTATTATGTACGCTTGATGAAAACATCGCCCAAGCTCCCTTTCATTGTTGTCATCGTCATATTCTCTATCTTGTTCTCATCGCGTTGCTCCTGCCTCTTCCTCGTGGAATCTCTCCTGTATACTCAACAGAACATATACCAAAATATAGCTCTATTTAAAAGTTTATGAAATTACCTTTCCAACGAGTGGTCATTCGCTTTAAACGGAGTCCAAACCAGAGAGTTATGACCGTTTTACTTTAGCGCTGCGTGCTGTCCAGGAAATTTCAGAGTGCACGACTTTCGATGTTTTGGCCATAACTTCTTGTGGGAAACTTCGATTGACTTCATTCTTGATTCATTGGAATCGGAACTTCGTGGAACTTTTGAATATCCAAAAATATACTGTAATTTTCTTCTGAGGTCGAGAAGAATATTGATGAGAACAGTATCTTCTTGTGAATTCATCCGAAGATGTCAATGATCTCAATCATGTGGTCTTTGGAGTATCTTGTCGTGCGTCCTTGGCTTCAAGGTCATCACCATTGATTCACCAATGAGTAGCATGGCTCCAATGGTCTGTCTCCATAGTTCTTGCTTTGCCTAAGGTGTCGGGATCGAAGGAGGCTCCCGTGCTTTGTGTCGATGATCAGAGCGGTCTCTTTCTTTGATTGCACTCGAATAGAAGCTTCTTGAGCATCCCATGGAGAAGATGGGTGGCATCATGGTTCCTCTAATCTTTTTGTCTCTAGTGTTAGTCAACTTCAAATCATCAACTTTTGTGCACAAGGTCCTCCAAACATCTTGCGACATCATCATCACTTTCTCTATTGTTTGTTGCTGCCTCTTCTTCATTGAATTCCTAGATCATCCTGCACAGAACATGTACCAAAATTCTACTCCATGGAAAGCTTATGAAATTACCTTTTCAACGAGTGGTCATTGATCCCAAACGGACTCCGGATGAAGAAGTTATGGTCATTTTACTCCGGCACTATGCTCTGTCCCGAGACATTTCAGAACGCGCAACGTTGAAAGATTTTACCATAACTCTCCACACCGATCTCAAAAATTCATGATTCTTGATAAGTTGGAAAGTAGACTTGATGGAGCTTCAAAATAATCTATTATTTTCTCATGGTACTTCTCTGATCTTGGACGAAAAACTCATTACAACAGTAACACTTTGGAGATGATGATGATCCGATCGCACGATTTTCTTCGCGGGCATGCTTCATACCTATTGCTTGAACAAACAATTTTTCCCAAAAACATTAGTCTTTAAAATCAATTGACATGGAGGCATACCTTATTTATAATCTTTTGCTTTGGGGAGTGGGGACTCGATAGCGGATTCTGGGCCACTAACAAAAGTTAGCACCTACCACTAAAGAGCGGGTCTTCACGTAGCCATCAACTTGCTTGAGTGAGATTGGACTTGTCAAAGTACGGACGTCGAGAACTTCTCAATTGCTTTGTGTCTAGGGTTTTACCTGCATTCATGGACACAAACAAGAAACACAGGATATATGCAATAATAAAAATTAGGGTTAGTCCAAAAAACTAGATACATCACCCTAGGGTTCGTGTTGCCGATCTCCAGCAATGGCGCCATAAAAGCTTGTTGATGCTCCTTAGCGCCCCGATTTGTATACCGCAAGCGCATGGTTCGTGTAGCTTTTCCCTTAGAGTATTCCCCCAAGGTTTATCAATCCGTGGATTGACAAAGAACTACCTAAGGTTTTCCCTCTAATCTAATGGATCTATCCTAAAATGAAGCATTGATTGCATATAAAGGGTAAACCTTTAATAGATATGAGTGATATGTAAAGGTTGATCTCATCCATGAACATAGGCTTAATCATACCAAAACCAAAGACATAACTAGGCCTATCGTCATCTAGTTGTAGTTCAAGCTAACGAGCAAATAAATCATGCATCTCAATCAAAAGCATCTTTAAACTCAAATTCTCCAATCCGATCCCTCGATACTCCACCTACTTAGTGGCAACGCCCTATCACGACGCCACCCCTTTCGACAAAAGTACCCTGAAGCAAGTCGAAGCACCTTTGGTAGTTCCGCTATGAACCTCTAGCCACCATGACTACAAGATCATGCTAAGCGATCTATCTCGATAATAGATCTAAGATGAAGCAAACCCAAAGAGAAGAACGAAATCGAAAGAGAGAACATGATCGCTAATAGATTCGGAAGACATGATTATCATTACTCACATAATAGATTCGTTTGGATCATCACCGCCATGTGGACACCATCGATGAATCCAACTAGCTCATGAACTCCGCCATGGCACAACCACGCAGGGAGGCCACGGCGGCTAGGGTCGGCCTAAGCCATCTCCTAGACAACTTCGAAGACTTGCGGTGGCCATCATCTCCCTCCGGTCTTGGCACTAGGTTTTCGTCAAGTTCTGGGTGGATGGATGCTTCGAGATGAATAAGGTGCTAGCTATTTATAAGCCGAGGAAGCCACCGGTCGAAGGGGAGGCCGAACCACCTCAGAAACGGGCTAGGCCGGCCGGCCTACCCCCTTTCGGGCTCGCCTTGGTCTCATCTTTTGCGTCGGCCTACCCCCTTTCGGGCTCGCCTCGGTCTCATCTTTTGCGTGTAGACTCCTCGCATCTTCTAGAGTTTATGTCCTTCACGATTGCACCCCTTTGGATGTCGTTATCTTGGAGATATCTTCAAGGAAAGGATAGGATAGGGAATCCTTCCTTAAATCTTCATTTGCTTTGCTTAATCCCGAAGTATCTTGATCTCATCTTCGTGGGCTCGGTCCTTTGGGCTCTCTTGGAGGATGGATGTGAGTGAATGGGCTTCGAATCAACATGGGCTTTGGTCCTACCCTTGGGCTTTGGCCTTCGTCTTTCTCCGTGTTAGCGCTCGATCACGGGCCTCGTCATTTCATGCTCCAAAATAGGCCAAAAACCTGCAAAAACGAAGTTCCTCCAAAATATATGTGCATATGTGAAAATGACCAATAATTAGGCCGGGGTTAGGACAATTAGTGATTTTGATATTGAATTCATGCCATTATCAAGGATAAACAAGGGATAAAACGGGTACTTAAGGAGCGCCAACACTCTGGTGGGCCCTATATTCCATATTCTGAAATGCTGTGTCTTGGATTAAACCACAGCATTATGCTGCAAAATTAGCTCAAAATCACCTGCACACATTCTAGAACATCATTTGTGGAATCTGTTAGTAAATAAATTTATCCTAACATTTATTCCACATTTCGGTTCCTTTTTGTGCAGGAGTTGATGGTCAAAATTGGTCGTTAGTGACCGTCAACAAGATCCCCCACACTTGGTCCTTTGCTCGTCCCGAGTAAAGGTCAGGACTGAGGTAAAGCGATAGCTTCCTGATAGAATATCCTGCACAAAAGTTATTCCATACCTTGCTCTTGCTTGTGAACTTAAATGTGTCTATCATGATATCTTAAGTTGTTGAAGAACGGAATGATCTTGGCTTCAAGTGTCATCTTAGCTTCTTACCAGCATTTATCCCTATTTTACCTCACCGGTGTTTCGGTGGATGAGGTAGAATGTCCTCTCCCTGGCTCAAATCTATTGCAAGATCAAAGATTAGATCCATAGGTTTGCACTCTTATTTACGACTGATCGGGTTAGTGCACAGATAAATGCATGCTCCTTTTCATGTCTGACTTTATTTGCTGGGTCATGCTTCTTTGGCATGCCATCTTTTCTCTCTCTCTCTCTCCCTTTTGTGGGTCATGCTTCTTTGGCATGCCATCTTTTCATCTCTCTCTCTTTTTTTTGAATACTATTGTCAGACAGTATTTAAGGAGCACGAGGTTCATCTGAGCATAAAACCTTAAATCAAATGCGTAAACAAAGTAAAACCATAATGTGTCACAAAATTTGATCGAGCTCAACATGTAACCAAGAGACAAAGCATGGGGTTTTTTTTCGAGTGGATAGTATCATATGGCTCTGGTAGGATGGTGGATAAAGAGATAAGACCAAGATCTAAGTTTTTGTTTTTATAAATAAAATTCCCAAACTGGTCAACATGAGAGAAACGATCAACTTTAAACCAGATATATCATGTTAGTCAACAACTAAGCATCATGGGTCCTATAAAATATGGTTCACAAACTTAAGTGCAGTAAGAAAAACATTTATGCAAAGCATCTATCAAGAGCTCTTATTAGCAAATTTCTTAGACAAGTTAAAGAATTTGAGAAGATATGCTCATGTTTAGAAACGGTAAAGGGAGGAAACAAGTGAGGTGATGCGAACTCATGAGTTGGAGCGGGAGGTGCACGTGACATGTGAATGTGATCGTGAATGTGTAGCATCATGGGATCTCCCCCCCCCCACATTTGTTTTTGACCTGCTCTTCGATCATAGACAAAACAAACCAAATATGAAAGATAATGGGGCTCTGCCGGCATTAACACCGGGGAGCCAATGTTCACACTTTTGAAATAATAACCGGGGCGTGACTACACTAACTTAAACCTAAATGACATGATTAAAACTAGCACCCAACTAATCCTATGATAACGACCTTTCTTAGGAGGTGACTTCTAATAGAGGTCCTTGTGACCCGTAGCCTCAAACAAGCGCTTCATCTTAGCGCTCAACCCTCTCCGTAAGAGACGGAGGTCGTCCCGAAGCTCCTCCACCTCGATCTTCCTCTCCGCAAGCTGGTCCTCGAGACGCCTATTCTCCAAGCGTAGCTGCTGGACAATCGCGGTGAGGTTGGCAATGGTGGGTCCATCTGAAGTCATGTCGTCCTTAGGCTTTGCAGGCGACGACTGGGATCTGGTCTTCTTTGGCGATGGATTGGCAGCTGTGCTCCTCTTCTGAGTGTCCGGAGTCCATGTCGGGGCCGCCCCCTGTGCAGATCCCGGAGTGCTCTTCTGTGTCACAGGAGCAGCCCGCGCAATCTGAGGGGATGCGGGTGGTCCTGTTGCCGCTCCATCCTTGAAGAGCTGCTGAAGGATTAGCCTCGACGGGGCCGGAGCTTCCTTGGATGGCCTTCCATAGGGACTATGCGCACGTGCCCTGGATCTTGAAATCTTGAGAGATGAGGGGGATCGTACAGCGGAGCGGGGGCGCTGGATGTCACGCCCCCTGGTCGGCCGACCTGCTCCCCGACCGACCGGAGGGTGGCGCCCAGTGGTCCTCCGCTGCTCCCCTTGGCCGGGATCATGGCCAGGGGCTGCACAAAGGTCGCCACATCTTCCATCGATGCTTCAGTTGCAGGAGTTGGGGTGTTGATTGCTAGAAGAGTCGCTGGAGGAGTCATGGCCGGTGTGGTGGCTACGGTTTTGGATTCTCCCTTGCCGGCCATGGGTTGATAGTAATGAGATGCTAGTGGAACCGATGAAGACTTTGGGGAATAGATGGAAACAAGTTATGGAGTTTAGGGTTTCTGAGGAAAAGAAGAAGGGTATGAGACTCCTTTTCTCGTCGCGAAATGCCGTCATGCCTAGCGGAGTTGGACTCTAGGTGGGTCAAGGAAGCCGTGCCCCGAAACTGGGCCTCACTGGGGCTGGCCCAGATTCGGCCGACCTATAGGTTGGCCGGCCCAGGCTGAGCCCTAGTGGGCCCCAGCTTGCGCGGGTCAACTGGTGGGGTTATAAGTTTGAGATGTAGGATGGGCCCACCTGCCTTTTTGGCCTATATGGCTCTTTTTGAATGTAAGTACAGGATCAGGATCAACTAAGTCAATCACGTCTATCTCCTCATCAAGAGCTTTATTATGGTCTAGGAAAAGCTTGAGTCGTTGACCGTTTACCTTATAGGCATTACCATCGTCATCTTGTATCGTGATGGCTCCATGTGGTGATGTGTCGATGACGTGATACGGTCCTTTCCATTTGCTTCGTAGTTTCCCATGACCAAATAACTTGACCCTAGAATTAAAGAGCAATACCTTGTCTCCGGGATTGAAGTTCTTAGGCTTCAACCGCTTATCGTGCCATCTCTTGGTTCTTTCTTTGTAGATCGAGGCACTATGATAGGCTTTATCTCTCCATTCCTCCAGTTCCGAGATCTGGCACTTCCGGTACTCTCCGGCTATTTTAAGATCCATGTTCCACCTTCGGATAGCCCTGTGTGCTCTGCGCTCCACCTCTACGGGTAAGTGGCAAGTTTTCTCGTAGACAAGCTGATAGGGTGACATTCCAATGGGTGTCATGTATGATGTCCGGTATGCCCAAAGTGCATCCGGTAATTTCAGCTTCCATCCCCTTCCCATTTCATTCACGGTCTTCTGCAGAATATTCTTGATTTGCTTGTTAGGTGTTTCTGCTTGACCACTGGTCTGAGGGTGGTACGGAGTCGCGATGTTGTGCCTTGTCCCTAGTTCCTTGAGGAAGTTCCGGAAGGTCGAGTCAATGAAGTGTGACCCTCCGTCACTAATTACCATTCGTGGTGTGCCAAACCTTGGAAAGATAATCTCATGGAACATCTTACGGGCATGCTTTGCATCAGCGGCTCTGCATGGCATGGCTTAGACCCATTTGGAGACGTAATCACGACGACTAAGATATACTCGCATCCTTGGGATTTCACAAAGGGTCCCATATAGTCAATACCCCAGACGTCAAAAAGTTCAACTTGAAGATTGTAGTTTAGGGGCATTGAGTCACGAGCCATGATCCCTCCAAGCCTCTGGCAGTTTGGACATCTGTGGATGAAGTTCTTTGTATCTTCGTACATAGATGGCCAATAGAAACCGCTCTACCAGATTTTCGCTTGAGTGCGAAATACACCATAGTGACCTCCATATGGTGATGCATGGCATTTCTTTATGATATTTTGTCCTTCTATTGTAGGTACACAACGTCTGAGTAACCCATCTGCACAGACTCGGTATAGATATGGTGCATCCCATAAGTGGCGTCTGCTCTCTTGAACTAACTTCTTTTTGCTCTCCCCTGGGGGTACATACCCCGAGACCATGAAGTTCACGATATTCGCATACCAGGGGTGCGAAGCTATTACTTTGAGAAGCATATCATCCCGCAGGAAGTCATTTATCGGCAGGTCTTGGGTATTCGTATTGGTCATGCACGATAAATGATCCGCCACTGAATTCTCTACTCCTTTCTTATCTTTAATTTCCAAATCAAACTATTCGAGTAGAAGAATCCATCTGATCAACCTTGGTTTAGCATCCTTCTTAGTGAAGAGGTACTTGAGTGCGGTATGGTCTGTATAGACGATGACCTTGGTACCCACTAGATAGGATCTAAACTTGTCGATAGCAAAGACAACTGCTAGGAGCTCTTCTTCTGTGGTGGCATAATTGAGCTGAGCTCCAGTGAGTGTCTTGCTTGCGTACGCTATCGCATGATGCTTCTTATCCTTGGTTTGACCAAGTACGGCCCCCACCGTGTAATCACTAGCATCACACATGATCTCGAATGGCAGCTTCCAATCTGGGGGTTGAATGATTGGAGCCGAGATGAGTGCCTTTTTGAGCGTGTCAAAGGCTGTATGGCACTCATCTATGAATTGGAAAGGAACATCCTTAGCTAGGAGACTTGTGAGGGGTCTAGCAATCCGAGAGAAGTTCGTGATGAACCTTCGATAGAATCCGGCATGGCCAAGGAAGCTTCTGATTCCTTTCACATTGATAGGAGGCGGAAGTTGTTCAATGACTTCAATCTTCGCCTTCGGACCATGAACTGACATTTCTCCCAGTTGAGGATCAGGTCCTTCTCTTGGCATCTCTGCAAGACTCTGTCCAAATTTTCTAGACAATGATCGAAGGTTGTTCCATAGACTGAGAAATCATCCATGAAAACTTCCATAATTTCTTTGATCATGTCGGAGAAGATGGACATCATGCACCTTTGGAATGACGCGGGTGCATTGCATAACCCAAACGACATTCGTCGGTAGGCATATGTTCCATAGGGGCACGTGAATGTAGTCTTGTTCTGATCTTCAAGATGAATGGGTATTTGATGGTAACAAGAATAACCATCAAGGAAACAGAAGTAGGAGTGCTTCACCAATCGCTCTAACATCTCATCGATGAAAGGTAGTGGGAAGTGATCCTTCTTAGTGGCCTTGTTGAGTTTTCTGTAATCTATACACATCCTCCATCCCGTGATGGATCGTTGGGGAATTAGCTCGTTCTTGCTATTTTCCACCACCGTTATGCCTCCTTTCTTGGGCACGACTTGAACTGGGACTTACCCACTCACTATGCGGAACAGGATAGATAATTCCAGCATCTAAGAGTTTGAGGACCTCTTTCTTTACCACCTCCCTCATAGCATTGTTCAACCTTCTTTGGGGTTCCCTAGAAGGTGCTATTGCGGGATCCAATGGGATTCGGTGGGTTCAAAGGGCAGGACTGATGCCCTTGAGGTCTTGTAGGGTATAGCCTAGGACTGATCGATGCTTCTCTAGAACAGCGATGAGTTTATTAGTCTCCTCTTCTAAGAGTTTGTCACTAATGATCATGGGAGACTCTACATCGCTATTCAGAAAGGCGTATCTAATCCCAGAAGGTAAAGGCTTTAGCTCAATCGGAGGTCATGATGGCATCTTAGCCGCGAGCAGTTCAGAAGTTTCACCGGGATCTTCTTCCGCATCGCTGACTTCTTCCGACATTTCCTCGATGTCCTCCTCGAGGTCTGAGTCAAAAGACTCGAAAGTGGAAGTGGCCATTATTTCCTCGATTGGCTCTGGAATAGGGAGATCTTCCACTGAGCATGTCAATGCTCGATCCACGGGGACGTGTGTGGCAGAACCACCTGAATTATCCCGGCTCAAGTGTGCAGGCCATCACCATAAAGGCAACACCAGCTCAAACGCACTTCAAACGGAACAATTCTTGGTCTGTCGGGTAACATCCCGATGCAACCACCGGTTCTCGGATCGAATAAGCATACCCCGCACGAAGGCGAGTCCAGAGATATTACAACCACAATTTTACACCACAGGCAAAGTAAAGATTACAAACCAGTTCAAACCATTATTACAAAACCAACTTTAGTAAAACAGTTATACAAGCCATAACTATAAGTTCAGAGTTTAAACAGCGGAAGATAAAACACGACGGCTACAACACGTCGCAAAAGTATACCAGGCTAGCCCAAGCATGGTATCACTCGTCATGGTCATTGCCGGCCGAAGACGTATCCCACTCTACGGACTAGCCAGGAGGCAACGAACAAGGATAGGTCAAGCTAGCGATTTGCTCCTCAAAACTCATACCTGAAAAAGGGTTTCAACAGCAAGGCTGAGTATTCTAATACTCAGCAAGACTTAACCGTCAACGGGTATACGTAGCCCACTTTAGCTAGACTATGCAAGGTTCTGTGAGGCTCTGGTTTTTCCTTTTTGTTGAAAAGCAATAAAGAGTAGGTCCTTACTTTCAAGTTTTAGCGTTCAAGATTCTAGTTGATTAACCATTCTATGTAAGCAACTACTATCCAATCATGGTAGAACTCTAAGCAAACATCAAGATTGATCATAATATTATTGCTCTTATTACTCTGTGTGGCAAAGAGATCAAACAGTCCCAAACTGTGGGAAGCAGACGATTCGAATCGAATTTGTTAACCTGGCCAGGCAGACCTAACACACACTGTTTGGAACACCGTCGGGTCGTTTCCAAACAACCGTTTGCCTTTCTTTCCGGCTTGTGGATAGGGTCACTCTCCCCGACTACAGGGCTCCAATGGTCCAACCTTGTCCCTTGAAGTCGTAGTGTTGATCAACAATAACATTTAAAAGCCTATCTCTAAAGAGAGAGTGATAGGTATATCCACTCCCTGGTCCAATCGGTTACTAGGCTTACCGCGTACCATATTTACGGCATGTGGCTAGTACGTTCAAAAACATTACCAGCACTACCACACACCGCGACCTTAGCAAGTTCATCAACACAGACTGGGGTCTCACATAAGGTTATGATATCGAACACAACCCCTGTCCGTCGTCCTTATATTGATAACAGAAAGTAAACAAGCTATTCCTATGGAGCTCGCGAGTGACAGGCAATCACTTGACTTTTACCGATCCTATAAGCTTAGCAATTATTCGAACTCAGGTCTAGTGTTCAGTACATAGGTTCCTAGGATCATGCATCTAGGGTTTCAATTCAAATCCTAAGAACTGTAAATGCACAAGTAAGTAATAAAAGTAAATGGTAATAATTTGAAATATAGGTTATGTCCGGGGCTTGCCTTCTCGGTAGTCACTAACTATTTCAGCCCTGGGCTCTTCCGAACTTTGGTCCGGGGCTTCAGTTAGTATAGCAGTGTTCACTTGGACTTCTAGATCACCTCCCTCAGACTCCTGGATCAGCTCGTACGTCCCATCCGACAAAGGAGTCGTATCTATATGTAATGCAAGAACAGTATTATAAATACATTCACGATGTGGTGAAGCTAAGCAAACAAAATCAAAACACACATGGGCAATCGTTTATAGAGTAGTAACTCAACAAAACTAACTACACAAGGCATCATGATCAACAGCACAAGAAAGCTAATAGAGCCTAAAGCCAAATGCCGATCTTATCAAAGGCCATACCCTGAGTATTATGATTATATTGTATATCCTCAAGGGTTTAAAATTTCTGAATTTTTTAAATTCACTGGTGATGATAGTAGAACTACATTGGAGCATATAGGTCAATTTATTATACAATGTGGTGAAGCTAGTACTAATGATATTTACAAATTGAGGTTATTTCCTTTATCTCTATCGGGTGCTGCATTTACATGGTTTATTTCATTGCCACCCAAATCAGTTTTTGCTTTTGCTAATTTAAAGAAAAAAATTCATGATTATTTCTTTAGTGGTGAAACTAAATTGAAATTGTCACATCTCACATCAGTTAAGCAAAAGATACATGAAGGTGTTTCTGAGTATATTAGAAGAATTAGAGATACTAGAAACCGATGTTATAGTTTGACAATTTCTGATAGAGATTTAGCTGATCTAGCTTTTGCTGGTTTACTTGATTTTCATAAAGCAAAGCTAGAGGGACAAGAATTTCTAGATGTTAGTCAAGTCTTACAAAAGGCTCTGGCTAATGAAAGCCGAGCTAAAGAAGCTAGAGATTCTCAAAAGTCTAATGAAAAACCTAATCGTCCTGTTTATGTGCTCGGGTGTGATTCCAATTGTTCGGATGATGAAAGTAAAGATGTTTATACCACTGAATTTGTTTGGTCCTCTAATGATAAACCTTGCGTTTGCGGTTCTCTTAAGCCGATTCATAAAGATCGGCAAGAAAGATTTACTTTTGATGTATCCAAATGTGAGAGGATATTTGATGAATTATATAAGAATGGGTACATCAAGATGTCGCATGTCATACCGCCGCTTGAAGAATTAAAGCGGCGAGCTTATTGCAAATTTCATAATACTTTCTCTCATGCGACTAATGATTGCAATGTGCTTCGAAGGAAAATTCAATTGGCTGTTAACGAAGGCCGAATAATTGTTCAACAAATGAAGATGGATCAGAATCCTTTCCCTGCACATACACATGTGCTTGAATTGAGTAATCCTAAAGTGTTAATTCGGCCAAAATCAAGCCGAATCAACAAAAGGAAAAAATATAATTATTGGTGAAGAAAGGTTTGAGCCTTGGAAATCTCATCAGGAAGCTCCAGCAAAGAAGGTCCCTAAAGATTCATTGAAGAATTCAGCGCTCGGGGGGCAAGAACAGAAGAAGGACGCCATATCTGCTCAGACTGGTCTAACCAGTCTGGAGACCGATCCGACCGGTCCATCTGGGATTTCTAAAAAAATTCCAGAAACAACAAAAAGGAGAGGCCGAGTTTCAAGCAACTCTTGGCCAAGTATGAGGAGAAAGGAGCTACTCCGAAATAGAAGAAGCAACCAGATCAAGCTAAAGATACAAATCCATCATCGGAGCATCATGAGCAATCAACTTTTCATGTTCAACAAGGTAATAATGCTTTTGCACCATATTCATTTGGTGGGCCGATTGCTCCATGGTTCTGGTCGTATCCTTACTATTACACACCTATGGATTATAGTAGAATGTATATGCATCCATATTTTATTCCATATTCTTCTATATATCCAAGTTATGGTGCCTCTCAAAGACCGATTGTTGCTAGCAATAATCTGGTCAAAAGCAAACCTGATTGCAGCAAGGAGGGTGAGAAAGACATAAAGCAAGACAACAAGTATTTACAGCCGAGATGGTGCCCTTCAGGCTTGTCTCACACCCAAAAGAGAAGGCTGTAGCGGATGCACAAGAAGGAGTCTATGGAACAGCAAGCGGAGGTTGTACCAGCAAGGTCGGCGACCATGAAGCAGGTATGGAGGCCTAAGCAAGTTGTTTCGTCAACAGCTTGAAAAAGAAGCAAGATATGGCCGATAGAATTTATCGCCCTTAGAACAAAATATGGCCGATGCATATTTATCATTGTCTTTAGACAATTTTGGTCTAGAGGCTTGTTTTTTGGCATGCTAGCATCACCAAAAAATAGGGGGCATATGTTGACGACCAAAATTGGCACTGGTCGAATAGACCGGTCTGACCGGTGCTTGAGAGCGGTCTAACCGGTCTGGACCATGTAGCTGGTCTGGCAACACCGACCGGTCTTACCAATTCGAGTACAACTAGAACTCTTTGTAGATTTAGATCTGTAATAGGATTTCTTGCGGGATAAGTCCACCCCACCCTATAAATATAAAGGGTCACGGCCGATTAGGGTATCCAATCGATCAAATCAATATAACTTTTATCTTTTTACTTTTCTCTTGCCCTAGCTTTTCCAATCTACTATTTGTTGTTCCTCCATCGTCTCTACATCGATTGAGGGCGTTCTAGGTGGCCTGCCGACCCTAGAACAACCCTATGTGCGCCTGCCCCGACGGGTCTTCCCGGGCTAACGTTCGTAGGCTTCATCACCGTTCTACCAGCGGCGACCGGTCTGACCGCTCCAAGGGACTGGTCTGACCAGTCTATGCAGGAGGCGCTGCAGCGAGCTGCCTCTTCACGCCGCACGTTCGAGTGCGTTCGTGTGTTAATCCTAGAAGGCGTCAACACGTCGGATCGAAACAGAAGATGAAGAAGGAGGAGGTGTTGGTGACCCCCGTGCCCTACGCCCCTCGGTTATCGCTCGGGCTGGTGGAGGGCAATGCGGGGGCCGGGAAGAGGATGAAGAAGAAGGTGCTACGGTTGGGAAAGGATTACGTCGACTTTCTCACGGAAACCCCCCTTCCCCCGCCCTACCAACCCATCCTTAGTTCGAATCTTGAATTCATGAGGATGTAGGAAAGCTTTGCCGCTAAACTAACTGCTGATCATGAAGAACGCGACGGCATCCTCAAGCAATATGCCGAGTACGGGTATGCTTATCTAGAAATTGAGGTCACCGATGACGAGGACGACAAGGGGTTCGTAGGATCGAAGCAGAAGATGAAGAAGAAGGTGGGCGATGGATCGAAGCAAAAGATGAAGAAGAAGGTGGGTGACGGATCGAAACAGAAGATGAAGAAGAAGGTGGGCGCCGGATCGAAGCAGAAGATGAAGGAGGAGGTGCTTCCGCCCCCCATGCCCTTCCGCATTCGGTCATCGATCGGGCAGTTGGAGGGCAAGGTGGTAGCCGGGAAGAGTAGGAAGAAGGTGCTACCGTTGGGAAAGTCATATATCGACTTCCTCAAGGAAAACCCCCTTCCCCCGCCCTACCAACCCGTCCCTAGTTTCGATCCGCAATTCAATGAGATGCAAAAAAGCCTTGCCGCTAAACAAACTACTGATATTGAAGAACGCGACAACATCCTCAAGCAATACGATAAGTACGGGTGTGTTTATGTGGAAATCGAGGTCACAGACAACGAGAAGGACGAGGGCTTCGCAGCGTGAGCACCAGAGATTAGTTTGCTTTATTTGCTAGTAAGGGATTAAGGCTGGCTAAATAATTTACTACATGTGACCTCTAAGTTCATGTACTAGTATATCTTGTGTGTGATCTTGCTATCGTGATCCGACATTATGTTACTAGTAGAAAACTCATATGTTGCTTTTCTCGTGTGATCTGTTATCTTGTTTTGATCTTAGATAATAATCTATGTGTTGGATGGCTCCAGTTTGGGTACTAATTAATATTCAGATTGAAATGATGGCATGTGTTATCTTTGCTATGTATGGCTGGAAAAATGGAGTAGATCAATATGAAGATTGTAGATATAGCTATAATGTAATTTCAAGTAATTGGTACACGCGTGTAGCTTCATTCGCATACAGAGGCCCATAGATATCTCAAAGTTTGATAGACTTCTTTGAACCCAGCACTTAAGCATGTATTATCATAAAGAAAAGCGAAACAAATGCCAGTCTATATGTTAATGTTGGTAATCTGGGGGGCAGCAATAACATGGATTTGTTGGCTGCTGCATCAGGCATATATGTGCTTTAGTTGATGAAGCAGGAAATGCATTAAGATTCAAATTTGTAGGATGTGGCCACATGCACAATTCAAGTAGGAACATACCAAGAACAAAACAAAGGCATACCAGGAGCGAGAGAATGCACAACAGATAGGTCAAACCATTCAAGGTATATTTTGTGAAATGAAATGCTCCTTTTGCTACAGCATCAGCTTAACTAAACATATTTAGAATACTCTAACTCATATACACCGTGGGAGGGAAGGCTTGGGAGCAATTGGATAACATGGAGCTGACACGTGTCTCAGTGGACAGCCCGACGCTGGCTCTGAAATTTGTCCACGCCGGTTCATGCACGTGGCCGCTTCCCGTCCACGAGACGTCACCGCCTCCGACGCGCTGACTCCAGTCATTCGTTGGTCCCACGCCACGCCGCGCACCCCCTCGCGGCTCCCACCCGCTCTCTTTCGTTCGCCTTTTTCTCCATGGAGGCGCCGGAGGAGGGCGGGGAGAGCTGTGCTTCAGTGGAGATGAGAGCTACGGTGGACGAGGAGGAGGTCCAGCACCGGTGCGTTGGCCGGCGGGGGCGAGGCGCGGCTCCCAACTCCCGTCGGAGCATGGAGCACCGCCCCTCGCCTGCACTGCCTCCGCGGTGAGTTCCAGATATGGGCTTTGGTGGGGAAAAGAGCTAGGAGGGGAAATGAGCTGGGCCTCCCGGCGGAGCAGCGCCAGTCGCCTGCCGCGCGTCCGCCCTCTCTGCGCCCTGTGGTGAGTTCCAGATCGGGCGAGTTAAGGTTTTTCTTTCTTCCTGGTGTTCCTTTCATGGATGGCTGATGTTTGCCTTCTATGTTTCCATGGATGCCTGATGTTTCGCTTGCTTGCCTATGCTCTGTTCGTCGGCCGGCTGGACCAGTTCTCCTGTTGTTCACTGTCTCTCTGCATTGTTCCAGTCAAGTTCGTCCTCCTGGTTTAGCTGATATATGTTCGTCGTTTGTTAGTTTTGTTCGATGCTTGTGCTTTTGTGCCGGAATGTTCAGAGATTTTAGATAGCTGGGCTCATGTTTTTCTGGTACAGAGCAGGGCATAGGTAGGAATGGTTCATGTACATCTGAAATATCAGATTGTGCTATGTAAAGACCAAATTTATTTTCAGTGAAATGTAATATAGACCTTCAGGTATTATTGTGTGCTGGTACGAAGCAGCCCAGCTTCGTGCTAGATGGTGCTGCTTTTTTTTATATGGTGGCTAATGAGTTACTGCAGTTTGTCCTTGCTAAATATCAAAAAATTGCTAATCATTAATTCTTTCTTGCTTTTTGGGTGTGTTTCGCATGTTGTGATGCTAGCTGCTCATGAGTTTGGGGCTCCCTATTTTCATCAGGTGTGTTGCGACTTTGTGGTGCTGCTTAGTTGCAGAGGCTTTGCGAAGACTGTGGGTGGCATACTGGCATACATATACTTACTATTACTCTTATGCACCGTGGAGAGGAAGAACTGAGAGCAATCGGACGCTCCCGAGCGACACGTGTCCCCGGAGAGAGGAAGCCCGACGTGCTTCCCTGGAGAGAGGAAGTCCGACATGGGGTATGCATTTGGTGTTCGCTCCTTCCGGTCCATACGCAACAATCAGCTTATTGTCACACCCTCCAACATACCTCTCTTCCTATTCTATACGCATACGTAACTATCAACGCATCAACTATTTTGCTTCATATTTTCAAGTGGACGCTATGCTCCATATTTCAAGTGGGCGCGGTGTAGCGCGGTTTATCTAGTATACCTGGTATAGCTAGCATAATAAAAGCACTGCATCCAGATAACACTTGTCACTTCATATTAGGTATTTCTGTTGTCTACACTTAGCTCAAATGATAGGGTTGCATGTATTCTCATTGTAGATTTCCTTATGGACCCCTTTCCTTATCTAATTTAATGGGATCAGTTCATTCATTTTGGTATTTGAGTGTTTTTAATGGGTGATAAAATCTTTCTTTTTATTTTTTGCTAACTCAATGTTTTTATAGGAGCATCTAGTTTAATTCCATCATTTTTAGGATTTTGATCTTGTAGAGTAGCCATATTCATCATGGTTCGAAAACAGATCACCAAGACATAATGCTTAATGCAAAAACAATATGAAAGCTAATCTAGGTTGATTACATAGCATCGATAGGGAATATCCAAGTTGAATGCCAGGTTCAGATAGTATCATACTATCAAGTAGTGTTGGGCGTGTGTAGGTCCGCATGTTTTCATGATGTGTCTGTTGCAGGCCTTTCCACTGCATAGATCTACAAGACATTTGTAGCATGATTTGTCAGTGTAGTTCGTGAGATGTCTGTTAATCAATTGTGTAATGCAATGATATCTATGCTAAAATCCACATATCAACTATATCAATCTGAATTTCCTTGTGCCTGCAAATATTATAAAAAAATGATGCTGAGCATGTCAGTGTTCTGGTGACCAGAGGAGCAAGAAGCGCAGTGTTGGTCCTGCAAAGATGTGGTGAACTGCCCTCATCAAATGGTTGTGGTGTCAACCTTTGCCAAGAAAGTCATGGTTATATATATGGTGAGAAATATACTTAGATCAGGCTATACCATGTCACAAACACATGCTGAGCTTACTGGCAAAGTAATTTAACTATACAAGGTTACAAATCATTTTCCTTTGTATATGACGGTATATTGTTTTGTCTGAAATCTAATGATGTATTGACCAGCGAGAAGTCATGTTCAAGGTACTTTTGTCTTGCAAATAGGATGAACAGATGGGCCGAAGAGATGACTGGGTACCTCTTGTGACTTCGTTCACCTGCCAGCTGCCACAAATCAGTGTAATTTCTTAGACGAAAAGCAGAGGGCAGGCACAGAAAATCCAGTGCCTTAAAAGCAATGAACGAAGAAACTTGTAGTTAGAGCAATTATTATGGGTTAGTCAGCAGGCTAAATAGCTGTTCATATCACAAAAAGCGAAAAAGCGACTGCTCGGCGTAGAGCAGCACAAAAAACGACTGCTCGGCGTAGATCAAGCAGCATAAAGAGGAAATGTCTGAGCGCATAGAGCAACGAGGAAATGTCTCAGCTCAAAAAAGGGCATGCAAACGGGAAGCATGCATTCGACAGGCAATAGTGAATATTATATGAGCATTCTTTTGCCATAGGCGTTGAGTGACGTGTCCTGCACATGCACGTACTGCCGTCGATTTCTATTCACTCTGTTCTGCTGGCTACTCCACCAGCTAGCAACAGTATTTTTCTCTCACACCAAACAGCACCAGCCACTAGCCAGCCAGCAGTAATTTTCTCTCACAATAAATCCGTCACGAGTCGCAGCCAGCAGAATAGAGTGATTATTCTTGCTCTTAGATTTGACCATTCCGGGAAACAAAATAGTTAGACTTGACCCGGAGATAGACTCATAGTCAAACTTACCCAATCATAGTGAGATTTTGGCGGTCGGAGAGAGAACGGTTCAGGCTGCGATTCAGGGGCGGTGCAACCGAAGCTCATCGGACGGCCCAAAAGGATTAGCTTATCAAGCTCCAGCCGAGCCCACATAAAGCCCAAATAACCTTCCAGCCCAACATGCGAGACCAAACCCGGCTCGGCCTCTCACGCCCGAAACCTAAGCACGCCAAAAGCCACGAGTTGCAAAACCCCCCAACCCCACCTTCGCATCCTGCGCGTCGCCTCGCCTCGCTGTCGAAATCCACGCCGGCGCAACCTAGGTCACGCCTCCGCGCCCCCTGCCCCCCCTCCGGCTCCGACGATGTCGGCGCCCTCCGACCCCGCCGCGGCCCCCGCCCCCGCGGCCACCTCCTCCAGCAGCGGCCTCACCTTCAAGCTCCACCCCCTCGTCATCGTGAACGTCTCGGACCACCACACCCGCGTCAAGGCCCAGGCCGCCTGCTTCGGGGACAGCTCATCCTCGTCCGGGGCGGCAGCGGCGGCGGGCCAGCCCCCGAGGGTGTTCGGGTGCGTGATCGGGGTGTAGCACGGGCGGACGGTGGAGATCTTCAACAGCTTCGAGCTCATGCTCGACCCCATCTCGGGCACCCTCGACCGCGCCTTCCTCGAGAAGAAGCAGGAGCTCTGTAAGCCCGTGATTGAGTCTTGGGGGTTTCTAGGGTTTGATGACGCTCGGAATTCTAGGGAATGATAGGGGTTTTCTGGGTGGTTTGGTCCTGTTTGGTTTCCCGTACTATGGTGTACTAGGAAACTTTGACCGCTAATTACATTGTTAAATAAAGCCAGTTTACAAAACCAACTCCAGAACCCTGCGCTAGGAACCCTGAAGAATCTAATGAGGCCTTTGACCGCGCGATTAGAGGATAGTTACTGTAGCATCTAGTGTGATGTCTGTCCATCCGGAGGGTGGGGGCTCCACGCGGGACACTAGAGTATCCCTTACTAGTGTAGACATGGTGTCTAAATTAGCGAAGAGTTGCTGGATGTCAACTATACCCACGGTTTGTAGAGGTAGCCGGCAGGTGGTGACAGCCCTGTCCGTGCCTTTTCGTAATCCTCCACGTTCAGTATGGGGGGTAGGAGGTTCATAAAGTCGCCGGGGTGTACGGGCTTCTCCCGTTACTTCGATAGCGATCTCCCTATTGTGTAGTTTAATCTTTGACAAGCTAACTAATGAGAAACTGTAGATATAGCTAGCCTAGCACAATTGACTTGAGCTCTAACTTTAACATTGCTCCCTGCCTAGAGTAATATTTATTCTTTTATTGAAGAGAGTACTCGTGTGTGTGTCACACTATCTCCTACCATGTTATTATTATCTTACCCCTGTTTATGTATGAGAATACCCAATCTAGATCAGTTCCACTAAATAATCTATATATCACCTTACTCACTGCCTTCCCTGCGGAAATATAAATGACACCCCGGTATACTCCCGGGTAAAATGCTACAGCGGTATTCCGTGCGCTTGCGGATTTATTCGTGGTTCATGAAATACCTGCCACTCCACTTGGCGTCTACAGGCGTCGTCCCTGTTCCACAGTGGCGACGTTGGTGGGCGCCAACAAGCATTTTTGGCGCCGTTGTCGGGGAAGGCATAAGAGTGGGATATATATAGATAAATTAGTGAGCTAAAATCAAGATTGGTATTCGCATGCTAAACAGGCTAACTTGGCTTTGTTTTCTTGTCTTTGCTGACATGAAAACAGGGTAGTGTATGACCGGTTTCGATTTGCCACAAAACTTTCATTCTGATCCAGAGTCACTTCTGAGGAGGACGCGAGCTCGTCTCGTATCACCTTGGAAATTACTTCCGGCAGTTGATCCAGTCATCGCATCGTCGTCAGCTCCCAGAGCTATGGCCCAGAAGACACTCCATGATTATTCTGCTCCGTCTGCTAGTCAGGTCCCCACCGGGCCCGAGGTTAACACCGGAGGAGAGAATTTCGAGATCAAGACGGGTCTCATTACGGTGGTGCAGGCTAGCCCATTCTGTGGCAAGGCCAATGAGGATGCCAGTGCTCATCTCCAGCAGTTCCTGGAGCTTGCAGTACTTTTGTTATCAGGGGTGTATCGCAAGATGCAATCCGGCTCCGTCTATTTTCGTTCTCTCTTTTAGGGAGAGCGAAGCAGTGGTTCTATGCTAACAAAGCTGCTGTGGATACTTGGGACAAGTGTGCCAAGGCATTTCTCTCGAAGTTCTTCCCGACGGGCAAGACCAATGCTCTTCGTGGTCGAATTTCGAACTTCCAGCAGGCATCAAGTGAGTCAATTCCAGAAGCTTGGGAGAGGCTTCAGGAGTACATTCTAGCATGTCCGCACCATGGAATGGACAATTGGCTCATTCTATAGAACTTCTACAACGGGTTGACACAGTCATCCCGTGATCATGTGGATGCCACTACGGGTGGAGCTTTCTACTCGTTGACTATTGAAAGAGCTACATCATTAATCGAGAAGATGGTTTCCAACCAAGGTTGGAGCGATGATCGCCTCCAACCACGCCAGCGAGGTATGCACTCCGTCAAGGAGGCTGACATGCTCGCTATGAAGATTGATCTCCTCCTCAAGAAATTTGAGGATTATTCCGAAGATAAGGCTCAGATGCATAGACTTCAAGCCTTGAAAGCTCGCATGACGTGCGAGGTCTGTGGAAATGTTGGACATTCAGGCGATAATTGCCCAGAAACCCAAGAAGAAGCTTTATTCTTCAATGGTAACAATGGGTTTCGTCCACAAGGAGGTCAGGGGTGGAATCAACCACGCCCATATTATCAAGGAGGTAATGGAAATTCAAATTCATTCGGTCCTAACCAACCTACCTTGAGAGATCTTGTCTACAGCCAAGCGAAGATCAATGAGTCCCTTCAGAAGAAGTTGGCTGCTATGGACAAATCTATGAAGACTGTCCATGCTAAGATGGATGGATTCTCCACAGCCATGAAGAACCAGCTGAGTTTCAACAAGGCGCTAGAAACTCAATTGGCTCAGCTAGCTGCTGCTACACCTGCTGCTGAACTAGGGAAGATTCCTGGGCAACCTGAATCTACTCTAGAAAGTGTGAACATGGTCAATGCTATATGGAAAGAGCCATTTGGCAAGACATCCCTCAGCTATGCAGAGAAGCTCACACACCCAAGAAGAGGAGCGTGGGGTGAGTTAGCAGCCACAATAAGAGAAGATCCCAGAACCCCAGTGATCAGCTGCTCAATCTTTGATTATGAATTTGATCACGCCCTCTGTGACCTTGGAGCTAGTATCAACATCATGCCCAAGGTAACTTTCGAGAAGTTAGGCTATCCAACAGTGTCTCCTACCACTATGTGTGTTCAGCTGGCAGATTCCACGATAAGATATCCAGAAGGAGTTGTGGAAAGGTTAATGGTAAAGGTGAAGAATACCTACATATTGGTGGACTTCGTGGTCCTCGATATAGAAGGAGATCTTGGGATCCCGCTCATACTTGGGCGACCATTCCTCAAAGATACAAATGCCAGAATTGATGTGGGTAGAGGAATAATCAGCCTCCAAATCATGGGAAAGACCATGAAGTTTAGGTTCCAAAACAAGAAAGAGGTATTCCTGATTCATGAGGATAGTGAGAAACAAGGGTTATGGGCAGAGCCCGATTGGAATTGTCAAGACTATCGCCCTTCTTCCAAGCCAGCTTGGGAGGATTGAGAAATTCATACTCCACCAGCCGAGCCAGTGGAAGATGATCAGAAGGTCCCTGATTTCATCACCAACACAGTATGGGAAGACCTGAAGATTGTATATCCATCATCCGAGGATTCTGCTTCTGCGCCGCCTACGCCATCAAAGAAGACCAAGAAGGTGTGGCTCAAGAAGAACAAAGCGTCATCGACCGCTACCACTTCTCCAGGTACGGACGAAACGACATCGACCTGACCAGGTATGGAGAAAGGTCCTGCTTTCGACCCTAACCAAGAGCTAGCTTGGGGGAGGTTCCCTCCCCTAAATCAACTATATCCCTTTATTTGCTTTCAATAAAATTTGATAAAAACTACCAAAAACAAAACAAAAATTTACTGCATTTCCCTTTTCCATAATGCGCAGTGAGAATGTTTTAACTCCTTTTGATAAGTTGAAAGGATGAACGTTGCTCTGCTCTATCATGCTTGCTATGCTTAGTCTGAAAATAAGAGTTCGCTTGAGTTTGAGTCTGTTGGTTATACAAATATCTTGCCAATAAACCTGAAAATTCCGTGGGTTGCATATGCTTGATCCAAGTCTAAGTTGTTGTGAGTTTAGATATGGTAAATGAAGTTATGCAAGCTTGTTCTAGTAATGCTTGAAGTCTGGAGTTGTTTTCAAAACAAAAATAAAAAAAATAAAATTTAAAGGCAAGTTTCCCCAGTGATACGCATTGTCCTACCAAAGCCATATGTCATACTCCATGGAAAACCTTTATACATATGCTACTTGATGACCTATTGAGTTTTGTGAAATTGGGTGAACCTGGTGAGATACTCTTCATGCTTTCTCGATCATAAGCACGTACACATTCCATCCATTTGCTATATTCCTGCACCGGGAATTAGTACCACCATCCACTCCATAGTAATAAATGCTCCATGTCTTGGTAATTTTTTTCGTGGATCATCCTTGAAATAAGAAACAGATTATGGTTGCCCCAAAAAGAAAAAAAAGCTGGCATGCCAAAGAAGCATGGCCCAAAAAAAAAAGAGGAGAGGGGTAACAGGTCTCAAAAAAAAAAGAAACAGGGATGATTTAGAGAAAAGCCATTACCTCAAGGAGTAAAGCCCTACTCATCCATCCATCCATTTACACACTCGCACCTTTTGATCGAGATTGCATGACTTGTTTCTCCATGGATCCTCTATTTGACTTTACAATAAATAGAGCACAAGTATGCCTTGCTCTCATCCTACCTTGAGCTCCACAAAAGCTTGTAGCAGTAGGAAAGATCAAAGGCAACCATTGCCTCGGTAAGGAAATACAAGATGAGTGCCTCCAGAGAGTTATCCTGGGAGCTTTGCCATGTTTTCAAAATCTTTTTAAAAAATATGTCTCCAGATGGATTGCTGATCTATGAATAAGTAAGTATTACTTTATGCACCGTTCTAACTCTCAATAGCCCAAGACAAGGAGACGGCTGGAAAGCCCCATGAAGGAGTAAGGTGATTAAGCAAAGGTATGCTAACCAACTTATTTAACCTTATAGATGAACCTCTTGCTTCAGATTATGACATTACAGGTAGGGTACGAGTCAAAGTGATTTTCTGATCAACAACCTGATTTGTCCCACTTTGCTCGAGATGAGCAAAGGACAGCTTGGGGGATCTTATTGACGCTCACTAACGACCATTTCTGGGCGTGAACTTGATCAGAAAATCATGAGAGTTTGCATTCCTTTCACGCATCTACGTCCAATAAAGTCCCTAAACCACACTTTGCCCTTTAGAAAATGCAAGTCATGTTTTTGAGCGAATATGCAGGTTGCAAGCATACTTTGGCCCGACGGAAAATCACAGAAAATCTCAGAGCACTGATTCAGGCTCAAATGGACCAAAGAAGCCCAAGAACAGAAGCAAATCAAATTATGACAAGCTCTACCCAGCGTGGATCAGGCAAGGAGGCCCAGGACAGCCCAACCCCTGGCAGTTGGGGGCGGTTGGCGCCCTGGCCAGGCCGGCCGACCTATGGGTCGGCTGACTTTGCTGTGGGCCCCACTGCCTCAAACCTAGCACGTGTCGCCTCCTCGTGACTCCCCAAGGTTAGTTGTGCTGAGATCCCACGGTGGCTCCCTCCTATAAATACAAGGGGGGGGGGGGGGGGTAGAGATGAAGACACACACATATCACTCTTCTCTCAAGTTCACTCTTGCTTAGTCTTTAGGCTAGTGGAGTTTAGGTGAAGTCTAGGAGTCGTCGAGTCCCCGGAGTTACTCGAGAGTCTAGTATGGTTTCCTCTCTAGTTCTCTCTTGTAATATTCGGTCGTTTGTAATAGACATAGACTATGGTTACCGATATCTGCATGAAGTATATTCTGAGTTGTCGGTCATATGCTTCATGTCATGGTTGCATTATTATTCAATGTTTACATTGCATAATTGCCATGTGCTGGAGATAGTTATTCCTTCGTTCATAGAACTCTATCAACTGTTCAAGTATTCGTATGATTGCTCTAGTGTGATGTCTGTCCATCCGGAGGGTGGGGGCTCCGCGCGGGACACTAGAGTATCCCTTACTAGTGTAGACATGGTGTCTAAATTAGCTAAGAGTTGCTGGATGTCAACTATACCCACGGTTTGTAGAGGTAGTCGGCCGGTGGTGACAGCCCTGTCCGTGCCTTTTCATAATCCTCCACGTTCGGTATGGGGGGTAGGAGGTTCATAAAGTCGCCGGGGTGTACGGGCTTCTCCCGTTACTTCGATAGCGATCTCCCTATTGTGTAGTTTAATCTTTGACAAGCTAACTAATGAGAAACTGTAGATATAGCTAGTTGAAAGGATCTTGATCACGCGATGTCATAGCCTAGAGGGGGGTGAATAGACGTTTCTTCAAAATTTGGCGCTTAATCCCTGCTGGAACCATGGTTAACCTTACCGGTGGGAACCGGTCCGGTTTGACCGGTAACCGGTCAAACCGGTCCGGACCGGTTCCGGTTCCGACCGGTTCCCAACCGGTCCAAATTCAAATTTTGAATTTGAATTCAAAAAAATGAAAAATTCTCAAAAAATTCCTAAAAATATTTCAAGGTGTGATGAATCTAATGGTGTCAAATTTTCTCAAAAATTCGTTCATTTAGTATGGTTTGCGGAATTTATAAGTTAAATAAAAAAAACGTGCATACGAAAGTATACAAATACAATGTAAAAGTAGTATAAAAAAGAGTTGGAGGGTTCATTTAGACTAAAATATGTTGTACAAACATTTATTTAGTATACTTTGTGGGCATTTGAATTTAAAAAAAAAAGAAAAAAATTTGAATTTGACCTGTACCAGTCAAACCGGCCGGTTACCATCCAAACCGGCCGGTATACCGGCCAAACCGGCCGGTATACCGGTATAACCGACCGGCATACCGATCGGAACCGGTTGAACGGGGAAGTTTGAATTCAAATTTGAATTCCACCGGTTCCGACCGGTAACCGGCCAAACCGGACCGGTATACCGGAACCGGAGGCCGGCGGTTACCGGTCACCGGTCGGATACGTGAACCCTACACACAAATAGAGCACACCCAAGAAGATCGAGCGGAAGCACAATTCAAACTCAAAACTATAAATGCAAGGTAAGTAAATTAAACCGAAATAGAGATGATGCAATGAAGACACGGTGATTTGTTTGACAAAAGTTCGGATTCACCCCGTGCACCCATGTGTGAATCCTACTCTCCATTGAGGAAGCTCGTAGTGACCTCAAGGTCAAGCTATCTCCTCTTCTCCACTATATGACCATGCGCCCTCTTGGCACACGATCGAAGCCGCAACAAACTTGCCGCTGCTCACCACAACTTTGGCAGCTAGCCGGCGATGCCTAGCCGTCTAGGAGCCGATGCTCCAAGAGTAACAAATGCTTCAATCGAGTTGGCCGATGAAACCTCAAGTGTTCAAAGCTCGGGATGTTTCTCTCTTGCTCAAATGGCTCTCAAGGAATGGATTCACTCAACCCAACTTAAAGATTCACCTTGAAGCAAGCAACTCTCACAAAGAGAGGTTGGGGAGGACTCTCCAAGTGCTCACAAGGCTCTCAAGATGTTCTGAAATGTTCTATCATCAGCACACACGAATGGGTGAAGTTATGGGGTATAAATACCCCTTCTCACAAAACTACCCGTTGCCCTGTCAGTGTTAGACCAGTCCCTTAGACCGGTCAGACCGGTCTGTTTTGAAAACTAGCCATTGGAGGCTCACCCGGCTCAGACCGGTCAGACCGGTCCCTCTCTGTTTTCTGCAGTTAACTCTCACTCCTTAGGCTAAACTCTCTAGGGACTGGTTTGAGCACTTTTGGTATTGTCTAAACCTACTGATGTTGCATCCCTCTTGATAGTACGGCATACCTATACTCAAGTGCACAAATGAAATATATACAATTTCCACAATTACTTGAGTTTCTTCATAATATGATCATGCCGACTTTTCTTTGATCAATACCGTGAGGGCATCAACATCTTCTTTCTTTTGAGCATACTCGCTTTGAGCTAGTGACTTTGAATCTTTGAATTGCATAGGAATGAAATCCACCTTGATTCACAAGTCATCTTCTTTTCTTGAATAATGACACTCTTCAATATAGAGCTCTCCACGACTCTAGGATCTCCAGCCTTTGACCCGTATCGGTTTCTTTGCTCCCCCCAAGCCGTCGCTTGCGTAGCCTCTTGAAACACGCCTCTTGGTCCTCTACCTTTATCCTAGCCGTCCATCTTGAACTTATATTGATTTGTGTCATGCATGAAATCTTCAAATTCTCAATTCAATCTTATATGCAAGCCTTCCAATTCGAGACATCATATATGTATCAACTCATGTCTCATTCTCTTTTGCCTTGCTTGCTTGCTTCTTAAGTTAATAATCATTTATCACATGTGACAAGATCTTCTATATTTGAGACTATGCATAAGCATAACACATCTCATTCACAAAATCTTTACTTGTCACTTTGAATCCCATCATAGATCAAAACAAGCCTTCGCAAATATTAGAGCCTTTATATCAATCATGAATACTTTGCTCTATTTTCCTTTTCTTGTTTTGCTTGTCACATACACATTATACCAATGGGATAAACACGCTTGCTTGCAACACATGAGCCATCTCTTTTAATACACATTTCATAATTAAATACCTATTCATAATCTCATGCAAACAAGTTAGTCCTTTAATCGCATTGTCAATCAATGCTCCAAAACCCACTAGGGCCTAGATGCTCTTTCAATCTCCCCCTTTTTGGTGATTGATGACAACCCGATTAAAGCTTACAAAAAGATATTCAATAAAGCTTTTGAATTCTCAGATTTAGTTGGAGCTCCCCCTCAATATGTGCATATGAATGGAATTCATCTCAAATTGGCCTCACATGCCAAAATATACATATTGAGCACAAATGAGACTCCACCTAAATCTCACCATCCGTGGGGTGCAACAGGTGTGTGTGAACAACATAAATAAATCTGTGATGCAATATGTCATGTAACACACACAAGCAAACACAAGAGCAATGCCGCTGCCACAGACCGGTCAGACCGGTACCTGGGACTGGTCAGACCGGTCCACACAAGCCAGCACGCGCTGGGACCGGTCAGACCGGTCCCCTCTGACTGGTCAGACCGGTCACAGACTGCCAGAACAGTCCAAGGCTGAAACAAAAGACATCACATCACTCAAAAATTTCACACTATCATAAACATTACTTATGTATTTAAAACATGATAAATACACCCAATAGCATTCAATACAAGTGTTTTCAAGTCCGCACAAATCCTTAATACGAAAAAGATGGATATGATTTTACAAGATGAGACAAGAATATCCAAACATATCCAAATACATGATATATAATAAGAGCTAGATGATACAAGATGATCTCAAGATACATATCCCATCTACTCTCAACATGGCACATATATATACACAAGATAAGCTTTAATCCTCCAAATTTCTCCCCCTTTGTCATCCATCAACAAAAAGCGTACAAGAGGAGAAGAGTGTGCTGCCAATCTGAAATCACTGCCCACTTGTAGAGAATCCACCAGTACTGCCCGGATAAGCAAAGAGTGAGTCACTCCAGCTAGCCACTGTCACCTCATCTTAGTCAGGAGCTGGAGAAAGTGAAGCTGTAGTCCCTGCATATCCCGTATCTGGTGAAAAAAAAGTCCCTCCAAGACCAAAGTGAAGTGAAGGGGGTGCAGAAGCTATAGAAAATGTCACCGATGACCCTGGAACTGTCGACGAACTGACGTGTGTCCCAAACTGAGGTCCTGCAATGAAAGATGGAATTGGCCCCATGAAACTGGAAGTGAACGGCGGGGGCCCTGAGTATGGTCCAGCGAACTGAGATCCCACAAACTGTCCTGCGAACATCTGTGGGCCTGTGGTGAAAAGCTGTGGACCTATACGGAACTGAGGTGCAAAAAGTGGAGATCCGTGTCCAAACTACTGAGCTGAAGACGATCCACTTGGCTGACTCTCCTGACCAAAGAACATCTGCTCGCCCAGGTGGTCATACTGCCCAAAGTCCATCCCCTGGAAGCTCTCAATCATCTAGTCAAGTGAGGGGATCTCTGCTGCCTCTAGCTCTGGTGAGATAGGCGAGAGAGGTGGCTGGAGCTGCATGGTAGTGTACATCCTCTTTTGATTATCCCCCAACTTCTTGTTGTTCTTCCTCTCCCTCTCCTGATTAACCAGAATATCTCTTTGGTTCTTGATCATGCCTGCAAATGTCCTGAACATCCGCTTGAAGGAAGAGGAAGACCTGCGAGGAGGGCAAGCATCTCTACCCTCATGAGGCACAAAGCCTCCAGCTGGCTCCTCCTACTGAGGCACGTCCTGAGCGTGCTGCTGTGCATCTGCATCCTGATCAGGTAGTGGACCATGATCCTCCAGATCCTCCTCCTGAACCTCGTCATATCTGCCCTTAGAAGGAACTCTCACATGCTTAGTATGCTTGATCCTAAGCGGCTCATGCTTCACATCCATCCCAAAATTTCTCCTGGTGACCTTCAGTATCACCCTCATGATATACGGTGCATAGCCACATGTCTTCAAGGGAGTCTCAGAAATATGCTTGATTTTCCTCCCAAATGAAGTCACCTACACTGAAGTCACAGCCTCGAGGGTCTGGCTGCATCATGCTCATAAGATTCTTGGCATGCACTGAGATATCACTGGGATTCCCATCCCGGGGTGTAAGTGTCTTCCTAAACAGCCTGTTCATGACGGAGTAGTAAGTGTACAACCCTGTGACCTTGCCTGCATTGCCAACACTATCCCTCGGGTACATGAATCTCACCTGATCAGCTGACAGAGGTAAATCATAGTGAAGCTTAGGACGATTCACATCCTGATCATCAAGTCTCAAGTAACGGCATAAAGAAGTGTAGGAACACTGGTAGTGATGTCCCTCTGTCATCCAGTAGATAGTCATCTCATTGCCATTCTCTGGATCATGCCCAAAATATACAGTCGCGTAGAACTAGGCTATCACCTCCTTGTTCCAATCATGCTGGAACCCCATAATGTCCTTGATGTGCCTGTCCTCACACATCTGAGCCACCTCATCACAGATTTCATGACCCAAGTTTTCCATATGTGTCCAATCAACCCACTGGGCCTCTGAAGCAATCCCTGCCTTGGCAAGGATGACAGTCTGATAGAAGTCCTGCTGAAACCGAGTGTGAAACCTGTAGTCCACGGTGTCCTTTGGGACATCCAAAGGACTCTGTCGCCTCAGCAAACGTGCAGCCGCTGTCATCCCGGTGTTGTAGTAGCTGACAATCTCTACACCGGCCTGCCTGACAGGAATCTGAATAGCTGGGGTCACCACAGGACCCTCCAAATCTGAGCTGCCTGCTGCACTCTCCTCTGACCCATCATCGTTGTCAACATCATCATCATCATCATTAGCATCATCTGCACCTGCATCTGCATCTGTCTCAGTGTCCTCATCATCACGAGGATCTCTCAAGTTGGGTGCATCCTCCTCTGTGTCATTGCCGGATGATTCGTCAATGTCCATCTGTTGTGCCCCTGTCTTGGCCCTTCTAGGCCTCACTGACGCTGACTAGGAGCTGCTGCAAGAGGCTGTGAAGCTGACACAACTGTAGCTGCCTTGGTACCACCACTGCTTGAACCCACTCCAACTGCTCGTGCAACTCGATCCTCATTGAGTTTGCTCCTCTTCTCACAGTTTCTCGTATACATGATTTCCAATTTGAGATAGAGAAATATTGAGCTGTAATTAAATCATGAGAAGCAATCCACAAGATCTGGATAGGAAGTATTTGAACTGCACTAGAAATCTAGAAACTGGGTTCTGTCAGTCATAGACCGGTCCGGTCAGACCGGTCCCTGACAGAAACTGGAGAAAGGCTCGGTTTTGATGATCTTTGTTCAGGAAAAATGCTAGAGAACTTTGATAAACAATGTTAAGATTATCTAGCACTTTACAAAGCAAAGTGTGGCTTAAGCTGAAGGTTTTGGGTTCTGGATAGACCGACCTGTCTGACCGCTTGGGCGGACCGGTCAGACTGGTCGGGCGGCGCCCGAACCCTAGGATTTGATTCCGAGCAATGCGAGCCACGAAACTTCTCGATCTCTTAGGGAATAGTTCCTAGGCCTAGCAGAACCTACTGGACCAAATGGATTGAAAAGATATGCGCTAAGCTAAGAGATCGGGTGAGGGAAACATGTGATACCTTGGAAGAGAGATGAACTCATGAGGAACTTCAAAACCAGCTTCACCACTGATTGATTTCCCCCTTCTAGCCCCAATGCATGTGATGAAGCAACCAAAACAAGGGCTAGAACTCCAAATCTCCAATGGAGTGAAGATGGAGAGGGAAATGTGAGAGAGACCGGCACATGGGTGAAGGAGCAGTGGAGTCGGTGGCAAAATGGTGAAAAGAGAGAAAATTTTGACTGTTTTACCCCGCTGAGAGGGTAAATGGCAGTTACCTAGTTGGACCGGTCAGACCGGTCGCAGCTGGGGTGCCAGAAACTTGGCTTTCCAGACTATCCGGGCTAATTTCTGGAGTATCCGGGTATTTCCCAGAGTATTCGGGAAAATATCCTGAGAATCCGGGATTTTGATCACAAAGAAGCTTTAGAACGATAATTCCTTGCTCAAATGGTTAAGCACTCTCCACATATTCATACTTTTCTGACTTTAAGTGCTAACCATGGAATGAATGGATAGAAGAGAACTAGATGAAGAGAATTTTGATGAGAAATGTTTCTTCGAGTGATGGCTCTTTATTACTTCTCAAGGAGATAAGTTTTTCCAAATATAACCGGTCCTTGGATGAGAGAAGTGTTTAGGATAAAGATCTATGGACTTGAGAAAGTCTCACTACTTGTGACTAGCCACCAAGCAATCAATGAGAACTATAGTCACAAGTAGATTGATACGGTCACAAAGACCAAGATCCAAATATTTTCAAATTTGACACACAACCTATCATGCTAGTTGAGTTTTCGAAAAACATCTATCCTATAACACTCAAAGCATGCTACAAGACAAGCTATCACCACACTAGAGAGCTTAGCACAAACCTTACTCAATTTTACACATGATTGACACTTAGTCACAATTAGGAAGGTTTTAGCTAAATATCTAGGTGACAAGATTTCTTGAGCTTGATGCATACAAATGCACACACTAGCATTAATACGTGGCCTAGATGCTCAAAGGTAAAGCATAATGAGTAGAAAACATACCTTTGCCTCTTAGCCACTTAAACTTGTGCTTAAACTTTAAGAAACAATCACTAGTTCTCATAGATGAGAAATAGTGTGCAATGTAGCACAAGTACTTCATGATTATGCTTTGTCAATCAATATTTGATCCAATTAATGAATAAACTCATATTAACTTATATTGGATCCATAATGAGCATAATCAACACTATAAGAGACTACACATTCACTCTAGGAAAATGTTAGTCCCAAAGACACAATTGTAAAGTGATCTCCCCCTAAATAAGTGCATAAGAGTTTTGAATTTCTTTTATATGCACTTTATCCATATTAAGAGACTAGGAGAGACTACTTTAACAAGTTGGTCATATAGCACATAAAAAGATATTTAATTGAAATTGTGCTAGATTCTCTTACTGCCTGAAGTACATGACCCCAAGAGATGCCTATAAAGCATATGCACTGACAAGGACCCTTTTGCACATAGCTTCTCTCTCGTTTCTTCAGTTTGCTGCAGTTTTCTGGTCCAGACCGGTCAGACCAGTCTGATGGACCGGTCAGACCGGTCACACCAGTCAAACTGCAGTAACCTTCAATTTGTTTTGTTCATGTCTTGCTTCAATGAATGTCTACTAGATATATTTGCTTACCTGC
Organism: Panicum virgatum; assembly: GCF_016808335.1. Classification (NCBI taxonomy): domain Eukaryota; kingdom Viridiplantae; phylum Streptophyta; class Magnoliopsida; order Poales; family Poaceae; genus Panicum; species Panicum virgatum. The sequence continues at coordinate 27,632,173 of NC_053141.1, read as the reverse complement.
ACTAAAACAAGACATTGCTCTACACAAGAGCCAATAAACGCATCTCACGGCAAATGGGGAGCAATTCAAAGGAAAAAAAACTTTAGTCACTTATTTAGAATGTCCCAAACTCAACACAAGTGACACACTAGTACTCACCAAGAGTTAAGTGACTAATGCAATTTGAAATTAAAAATGAGTTACTGAGATAGCATTGGATGAAGATATGCAAGATTATTCCTTGAACTTGGTCAATGTCATGAATACACAATAAACTTCAAAGAACCAAGCTCTCCAATGCATCTCCATGTACCTGCAACCTTTTAAGCTTTCTCTGGTGCCCAAATGTTGTTGGGCCCTACAACGTTAGCCACAATAGACTTGGGGACCCAAATAGCTCTTATGCTAACATTGGGTGATTTGATCACCTTAGTAGCATGAGTATTCATCTTGTCCTTCCCAAGCTTAGCAATATCATATTGAACAAGTTTTGTGTTAAGCAAATTACCGTTTCGGCAATCCTTGCTCATATGCCCTTTTGCTCGACAAGTGTAGCAAATTCGGTGCTTAAGCTTGACGAAGGTGCTCTTGACTTTATTATTATACTTCTAAGCATCACAAGTCTTCTTGAGTGGAAGAGTGGGTTTTGTGGGCTTCTTGATGGGTCCTGCAGCAGCTCTGGCCTGGACCGGTCTGACCGGTCGGGAGTTACCGGTCTAACCGGTCTGGTCAGACCTGAACTGCTAAGGACAGCAGTGGGTCATATGCCCCTTTTTCCTGCATCCAAAGTACACTCTATTTTCTGGAAGCTTTCTTTGACTTCTTGAAAGTCGCTCTTCCTCATCGGGCTTGATTTGACAATTTCTTGCATAATGCCCTTTCTCTAAGCATCTATAGCACTTGATGTGTCTTATAGACTTCTTTCTTGAAATCTTGTGCTTGATACTCTTTTGATCTTGTTGAAGAGTTGATCTAGTGATGTTTGAACCCTTCTCAAGCTTCTTTACCACGGAGTCGCGGTTATCTTGGGAAGGTCTCACTTTCTCCTTGCCCTCCAACTTAATCACTTGTTCTTTGAGTCTTTTTACTTCATGCATAAGTTCTTCATGCATAAGTTCTTCATTTTCTTGTGCAATGAAGTCATCACAAGATTCTACAAATACTTTCTCAATACTAGATTGTCTTGCTTGAGAACAACATGGTTTAGTGCAAGTCAAGTCAAATTGAACTTGTGAGCATGTGCAAGTGTGGGATAGAGGTTCATAGGATTTTGCCATTGTAGCCATAACCTCATGAGCCACTTCAAGTGAGACATGTGAGTTCACAAGCATCTCATAGGATTTTTCAAGCTCCGAGGGAGTTCCTTGCAAAGCCACATGCTCACTAGTGAGCTTCTCCAACCATGCCTTGAGTACTTGATTCTCCTTCTCTAAAGAGTCAATCCGACACAAGGAGTTAGTAGATAAATTCTCTGATTTTCTTACCAAGGAGGCATAGATGATCTTGAGCTTGTCAAGCACTTCTTTGAATTTCATTGCTTGCTCAAGTCCTTGGTTATCTCCTTTCTTGAGTTCGGCTGTCAAGCACTTGTGATCAACATCACTCGAAGATGTTGACTCATATGAAGCTCTTGCTTGCCTTGATCACCGCCGGAAGCACTTTTTGCTCTCTTTGCACTGTCCCCTGGTCAGACCGGTCTGACCGGTCACACAGACCGGTCTGACCGGTTCCAACAGGGAACCTGCAAACTTTGCTCCTTTCTTCCTTGATCATCGGAAGAAGCCACAAGAGGATGAGTATGATTCTCTGAAGTAATATACTCCTCTAGTGACCCATCATCTTCTTCTTGATCTTTGTTGTCACTATCTTCTTCGCATATTGCCTCTAGAAGTTTCCAAAGACTATATGCATCAAGACGTATCTTTGCAAATTTCTTCTCCTCTTGTATAGAATCTGCAAAATCTTTGTCCATGCTTCCAAACAAGAGGTCAATTACATGACGATTACACAACAAGCATTCCTTTTCTTCTTTTGACAATTTTGACAAATTTTTAAGTCCTTTAGGTAGAATGCTAGTCTTTATGGCTTGCTCAAAAGAAGGACCCATGTTCCTTAGCATATTACGAATATGAGCTGACCAAGAATTGTAGTTTGAGCCATTTATACCAAGGGGCTCAAACGGTACCTCGCAAAATGTCGACATGGTGATTCTCCAAGCGGTGAGGCTTCAATCCGGAGACCTATGCTTTGATACCAATTGAAAGGATCTTGATCACGCGATGTCGTAGCCTAAAGGGGGGGTGAATAGGCGTTTCTTCAAAATTTGGCACTTAATCCCTTCTGGAACTGCCTGGACCGGTCAGACCGGTCTACCAGCCCGGTCAGACCGGTCTATGCAGGCAGACAGCCCAGTCAGCAGGAACAAGTCCCCTCTCGAGCTTGAACATATAAGAAACTTGGGATATGTGTCTTGCAGAGTATTTCTAACAATATAAACAAGTCCCTACACACAAATAGAGCACACCCAAGAAGATCGAGCGGAAGCACAATTCAAACTCAAAACTATAAATGCAAGGTAAGTAAATCAAACCGAAATAGAGATGATGCAATAAAGACACGGTGATTTGTTTGACCGAAGTTTGGATTCACCCCGTGCACCCACGTGTGAATCCTACTCTCTGTTGAGGAAGCTCGTAGTGACCTCAACGTCAAGCTATCTCCTCTTCTCCACTATATGACCATGCGCCCTCTTGGCACACGATCGAAGCCGCAACAAACTTGCCGCTGCTCACCACAACTTTGGGAGCTAGCCGGCGACGCCTAGCCGTCTAGGAGCCGATGCTCCAAGAGTAACAAATGCTTCAATCGAGTAGGCCGACGCAACCTCAAGTTCTCAAAGCTCGGGATGTTTCTCTCTTGCTCAAATGGCTCTAAAGGAATGGATTCACTCAACCCAACTTAAAGATTCACCTTGAATCAAGCAACTCTCACAAAGAGAGGTTCGGGAGGACTCTCCAAGTGCTCACAAGGCTCTCAAGATGTTCTGAAATGTTCTAGCATCAGCACACACGAATGGGTGAAGTCATGGGGTATAAATACCCCTTCTCACAAAACTAGCCGTTGCCCTGTCAGTGTTAGACCGGTCAGACCGGTCTGTTTTGAAAACTAGCCGTTGGAGGCTCACCCTGCTCAGACTGGTCAGACCGGTCCCTCTCTGTTTTCTGCAGTTAACTCTCACTCCTTAGGCTAAACTCTCTAGGGACTGGTTTGAGCACTTTTGGTATTGTCTAAACCTACTGATGTTGCATCCCTCTTGATAGTACGGCATACCTATACTCAAGTGCACAAATGAAATATATACAATTTCCATGATTACTTGAGTTTCTTCATAATATGATCATGCCAACTTTTCTTTGATCAATACTGTAAGGGCATCAACATCTTCTTTCTTTTGAGCATACCCGCTTTGAGCTAGTGACTTTGAATCTTTGAATTGCATAGGAATGAAATCCACCTTGATTCACAAGTCATCTTCTTTTCTTGAATAATGACACTCTTCAACATAGAGCTCTCCATGACTCCAGGATCTCCGGCCTTTGACCCTTATCGGTTTCTTTGCTCCCCCCCAAGCCGTCGCTTGCGTAGCCTCTTGAAACACGCCTCTCGGTCCTCTACCTTTATCCTAGTCGTCCATCTTGAACTTATATTGATTTGTGTCATGCATGAAATCTTCAAATTCTCAATTCAATCTTATATGCAAGCCTTCCAATTCGAGACATCATATATGTATCAACTCATGTCTCATTCTCTTTTGCCTTGCTTGCTTGCTTCTTAAGTTAATAATCATTTATCACATGTGACAAGATCTTCTATATTTGAGACTATGCATAAGCATAACACATCTCATTCACAAAATCTTTACTTGTCACTTTGAATCCCATCATAGATCGAAACAAGCCTTCGCAAATATTAGAGCCTTTATATCAATCATGAATACTTTGCTCTATTTTTCTTTTCTTGTTTTGCTTGTCACATACACATTATACCAATGGGATAAACACGCTTGCTTGCAACACATGAGCCATCTCTTTAATACACATTTCATAATTAAATACCTGTTCATAATCTCATGCAAACAAGTTAGTCCTTTAATCGCGTTGTCAATCAATGCTCCAAAACCCACTAGGGCCTAGATGCTCTTTCACTAGTCTAGCACAATTGACTTGAGCTCTGACTTTAACCTTGCTCCCTGCCTAGAGTAATATTTATTCTTTTATTGAAGAGAGTAGTCGTGTGGGTGTCACACTACCTCCTACCATGTTATTATTATCTTACCCCTGTTTACGTATGAGAATACCCAATCTAGATCAGTTCCACTAAATAATCTATATATCACCTTACTCACCGCCTTCCCTACGGAAATATAAATGACACCCTGGTATACTCCCGGGTAAAATGCTACAGCGGTGTTCCGTGCGCTTGCGGATTTATTCGTGGTTCATGAAATACCTGCCATTCCACTTGGCGTCTGCGGGCGTCGTCCCTGTTCCATAGTGGCGACTTTGTTGGGCGCCAACAAGAGCTTTAAGGGGATGTCCTATCAAGAAATTGAAGTTGAGATCTTCGAAGATATGGAAGTTCAGACGGATTTTAACATCATTGTGCCAAAATGGCACATCAGTGATTATCCCGTAGCTGCTCGTAAGAGAACCTGAAGGTCTCTTGAGCTGTCTGTCTGTCGTAGTGAGTTTGTAATTGCCCAGAAAGGCTAAGGCAAACTCATCTGACATTAGATTGGCTCCAACAACGGGACTATAGAGAGCGTCCACATTTTGATCTTGGAGACGACAACTGAATGATGAGGAGGGAGTGTTGAGAGAGATTGGAGATAAGGATAATTCTCCTTCCTGCAGCCATTCGTTGCTGATCAATGTTCTCAACTCTTGAATCGTCTCCCGAAGAGAATTCTCTTCTAAGGGATCCGTAGGAGTGATAGGACTTGGTGGTCGCTTCTGGCAGAAGTATCTTGAGGTGTTGCCGAAGTCTTCAAAGACATCCGGCTCGATACTTTGGAGAAACTCCGGAGGTGAAGGGTCTTCCTCCTCTGATGTTTCAGATTTATGTTCAGGGGCAGTTTCATAGATTGAATCTATTGATGGGCTTTCAGAGGGTTCTGATTCGATTTCTGAAGGCTCCACTTGATTCATCTCGGGCTCTGTGGGAACTGGCTCGTGGATACGAACGAAAGAGGTTCAATCCAAGATTTTGTCGAGGACTTTCCTACTTTCGGTTGGGGTAAGATGAGTGAAAGATCCTCCAGAGGTAAGATCGAGATGGTGTGCAGACTCTTTGTCAAGACCAGCATAAAAATGCTGGAGCAATAAATGCTTGTGTAATGACAAATCAGGGCCTGATTTTTCCAATAAGGTAAATCTAGCCCAAGCTACAACGATTGATTCCTTATCATTCTGATAGAAACTTAAAATTTCAGTTCGTAAGGCACATATTCGTGAAAGTGGGAAGAATGCAGAACAGAATCTGTCCCGAAGTTCAATCCAACTTCCATTCACACAGCCTACGACATGAATGTACCATTGATTCGCTTCTCCCGAAAGGGAAAAGGGAAACAATTTCCATTTAAGAGTTTCGTGTGTCATGCCCGAAATTTTTTTGCATGAACACACTTGCTCGAACTCGCGTAGATGATGGTAGGGATTTTCACAATCCCTTCCTGAGAAGGAATTTTCCTGAACAAAGGCTATGTAGCCTGAGTCGAGTTCATAGCTAGTAGAAAGAATTGGGTCAGCAGAGAGTGCTGGCTCGTAGAACTCGCTCTTGGGTGAAGAGAGCTGTAAAAGGGATAGCTGCCCCACGGGTAATGGGGGTTGAGGTAGAATCAAGGAAAAAGAAAAAAGAACGTACGAGGACGACTGAGTCCGTAGATAATGTAGCTACCGTTCCCCGGCAACGGCGCCAGAAAGCTTGTTGGTATTTTGCAACGTCACGAATAAAATCCGCAAGCGCACGGATACCGCTGTAGCTTTCACCCAAGAGTATTCTAGGGTATTGTATCCACTGAGGAATGTGAGTACGCTATCTACGGGTTCAGGCTCTTCCAAGGACACACACGCCGGTGTGGAGAAGATAGAAGAGAGGACTTTCTATATCTAGAATTTATGCCTAGAAGAAGAGATCACGTCGCCGTTATACTTCGAGCTAAAGGTGTCGACCGGCTTATACAAGCTGATAGCTCCTAAATGATGCTCTATCCAATATCCGAACATGGAGGATTACTAAAAGGCTCGAATAGGGCTGTCACCACCTACCGGCTATCTCTACAAACCATGGGACTATCAGACAACTGAGTGGTATAGTCTAGCCTAGACACCACGTCTATGCCTTTCCCTACTAACCTTAGCCCTGGACAAGACTACCCTTTTCTATCAGGGGACTTAAGCTAAGATCAAATGCTACTTGCTAGCATACACATCACCTAATATAAGGCAGAGATAATAACTTGCGATCTAAACTCCAATTCCAGATAAACAAATAAAGAAAGTCTCGAACACTTACAACCGAATAAGCATCCGTTGAGGTACAAGCGGAGAAGAGTGCCGACAAACCCGGCACTTCCCCCGACTCCTCCTCACTCTCCTCCTCTTCTTCTACACCTCCTAGTCTACCTAAGCATCTAGGATGAAGGCCTCAAGCTCCAAGGGAGGAAGGGTGAGTTGAGAGGGTGAGATGTGTGTGTGTTCATTCCTCTACCCCCCCTTTGTATTTATAGGAGGGAGCCACGGGGTGAGCTGCAGCCAAGCCTCATCAAACTGCCATCACCAGCCAGTAAGAGACCTCCACAAGGAACCTGAAGTCGGTGGGGCCCACGGGTAGGTCGGCCGGCCTGCTTGGTCGGCCGGCCTTCCAGTGGGCCCACCAACCTTGCATTTTGGCCTGTGGGTTGCTTCTTGGGCCCACTTGTCAATGGCATGAGGCTTATCTTTTATCATGTCGGTTCCTTGCTCTGGTGGGCCATATACTCCATATTCTGACACGAGTCGTGTCCTAATTTGCCGGAACATTGTGTCTTGGATTAAACCACACCATTATGCTACAAAATTAGATCAAAATCACCTACACACATTCTAGAACATCATTTATGGAATCTGTTAGTAAATAAATTTATCCTAGTATTTATTCCACATTTTGGTTCCTTTTTGTGCAGGAGTTGACGGTCAAAATTGGTCGTTAGTGACCATTGTTAGCGGTCGATTTCTATGATTTTTACCGCCAACATTTCTCCAGAATTCATGGTTTGAGAGCCGACACAAACTAAATCTGATTTATATTAACGAGTTCCACAAGTTTTGGTGAGTATTTGAATGCAGGAACAACATGTACGAAATTTGGCCAAAATGGGAGGAATCCCAAGTCGGCCGGCCTAGGCCAGGCCGGCCGGCCTATACCCCATGGGTTTGATGCTCATCTTTGGTCAGAATGCTCATGAGTGCAAATGCAAGCCAATCCAATGTGGTTCCATACAAAATGCACAAACCAAGACCAAAAGGCTTGAGCCATGAGAAGTTGGGTCCGCATGCAGTACTCCATCTCAACCCAAGCCCAAAACCGTCCATGAGAAGAATATGCAACCATGGATCAACACGTCGGTGGATCGGAGGGCTGAGAAGGGACAAGCCTAGGCCGGCCGGCCTAGGCCAGGCCGCCCGGCCCCCAACTGGCTTACTTCGGACCAACACAACTAAAACCGACTTCATCAGATAATCAGGAGCATTCAGTAAAAAGGCGGTGGACAACGGACGACATCCCCAGGCCGGCCGGCCTCACCTTTTCGCGCCACGTGTGCAGCCTTCTAGTGGAAGATACACAACCGCCATGCATGAGTGGACAGCTTGGCTTTCAAGCTAAGCTACCGTATCTTTGCTTACAAGCTAAGAAAACCATAGCCTTGCTTACAAGCTAAGCCACCTACCTTGGAGGGCTATAAAAGGCAGCCCACACCCCCACTCTCAACACACCATTTGGAGAGGAGAAGAGCCTCAAACAAGATGTAGTCCATCTTAGAATAGGGAGAGTGTGAGGTGAGAGCTTTGGTGAAAACCAAGCTAAAGGAGCGGTGCTGAATTATTTCAGCCTTACTCCACTTTTGTAAGCCACCTCAACGGAATGAGATATCTTCGGAGCGAAGTTCCTCGTCTCTCGTCGGTATCTCACTAGTCTTTCTCTTTACTTCAATTACTTGTTTACTTTCTGTCTTTGATCTGCGGGATCCCTAGTCTGCGTAAGTAGCAAGTTCTACTTATTTGAGAGTGCTCTCTGCCTTGCCGGGAGGTAGGAGTACGTAACTTGATAGTTGTAGGCATGGTGCCTAGACTGGGTTAGTTACATAGGGTTGTGTTCCACCCCATAGTACCGTTGTGGTAGGCGGCAGGTGGTGACAGCCCTGTCCGTCTCTCGTAGTCCACCATGTTCGAGTGTTTTCATAGCAGTAGTGCCGACTGCCGTTGGACTCCCTTCTCACCCCAGTCTGAGTCCTTCCCTGAGGCCGCCGAAGTAGATCAAGACAGTTTAGTCACAAGTCTTCTGGGTAACGAGTTGGCTAACCGATGTTAGACCCTCTACCCACTTATCTCTCTTCCCCTGATGGGTCCGGTTGAACTAGTTCTAGACCTAGTCAAAGCTTTAACATTCCTTGGATTCGATATCCCAGGTATACTCCCTGGTGAAAGCTACATCGTTCTCTGTGCGCTTGCGGAGTAATTCGTAAAGGCTAATGAGTGCCAACAAGCTTTCTGGCGCCGTTGCCGGGCAACGGTAGCAACACTAGTTTAGAACCCGTTCAGCTGTACACCTTTCCGCACATCCACATGGAGTTTTACTCCTTATTATTCGGCAGTTCCATCCTGCGAGCCTTGGAACCGCCACCATCTTACCCCGCCCCCCCCCCCAATTTTTCTGATGGTCACGAGGCCAGTCCCAGTCTCGTTGCCATGGTTCGTGCATAGTCTTTCTCCTTGATGAAAGACGAATTCCTACACTCACTTGCTGGAATCATACCATACCTAGTAGTAACCAAAACACCTTATGGTGAAAGCTTTCCCTATTCTCTCTGACGGGTGAGCGAAAATTTGGTACGACCGGAGGGCAAGGAGAGTTGGACGAGATTGGATCATGTTGAAGGATGAGTCTGCTTATTCTTCTTACCTGTTACCAAAGTGTTCACACTTCGCATTCCACTGCTATCATTCAAGCAAGGCGAAGGGTCATTTGGAATAGTGTGGGAAAGATTTTTGCTTATGGCATATTCAAGAGCACCTCATGGTACTCCGAAAGGTGCTGAAGCATCATTTCGTTGGTGCTCTCAAGTCAGAAAGCGCATTCCATGAATGTTGCCTCTGATGAGTTTCGCCAACCGATCTGCCCAAAGAAAAGTAGCAAGTTCGCATCCTATCAGCTGCACCCTCTCCACCTCAACCACAAAAATCACCGAACCACTCAAGTCCACAGATCATGAGCCACTCATCAAAGTATATGTCAATGTCATTCCTGATCTCTTCATAAGAGTATATGGAACTCGGCAATGCCGAAGGAACATAAGTACATATGCTCAAGATCTGAGGCATCCATTCTAGATGCTACATCGGAGTTTGAGGGTCTTATTGCAATTGTGAGCAAGGAATGGATTGAGGAAGTGCAAATTCGACGGTAGTATCATCTACCAGAACACTCCTCTGCACTATTGGGGATGCTGCACCACAAGAAATCTTGGAAGAACCTATGGTGGATCGATGGCCAGATGATGGAGAGTAAGGGAATTCTTCATGATCGTGTCCTTGACATGACATGATCTTCCTTAATTTCCACATCTTCGATATCGCCGAAGACGACAAGTTTTCTTGATCGGTCAGCCAATAGAGCTACTTGTCAACCCCAATGGAACCCGAGCTACACTTCAGCTCGAGGTTGGCAAAGAGAAGATCCCGGTTAGTCTAGTCCATTCAGGCAATACAATTACAGAGACTAGACCGGAGCAAGACCCAGTGGAGGAGGCAATGAGCATAATACAAGAGAAATCTTGCTCAACCTATCTCGGACGAAGATGCCATTCACTTCACCTAGGACACAGATCCGGGCGGCTACCTCAAGCTCAACGAAGAAGAGAAACTGCAACATTTTCTTCTTGAGCTGAAACCTCTGCCTCCTAGGCCAAAGTAAGCCTTCCTCCACAAACAACAGAGTACGCCAGTTCTCATCAGCGTAAGCTGACAGAGAGTGAGACTCGGTGGCTCGTTGCAGTCCTATAGAAGTATTGGTCCGTCATCGGGTACTCTCTATAGGACTTGAAAGGGGATCAACCCCAACTTGTGCACCCATCGCATCCTTATGGAACCGGACCATAAGTCATCCAGATAGCACCAGAGATGACATAGTGATGTGATGAGGAAGGTAGTACATAAAGAGGATTAAGGCTACTGCATGTGGACGTCATCTACCACATACAAGACATTTGGTCATGCTAGTTCAAGTGGTCCCAAAGAAGGGAGCAATCACCTCTGAGGAGCGCGCATAACTCAGAGGGAAATCAACAAGGATGTACATCGATTGCCGGATGCTCAACAAGGCTACCCGGATAGATCACCTCTCTCTCCCCCCTTCATTGGTGATATGCTTGAAATGGCTGGCCAATCACTCATTCTTCCACTACCTCGACATATACTCTGGTTATCAACACACTCCCATTAATGAGGATAGCCGAGTAAAACTACCTTCACCTGTCCCTACGGCACACTTCGCCTATCGGCGAATGTCATTTGGTCTTTGCAATGCACTTGCTTTACCTCAGAGGTGTATGATGCCGACTTTCCGACCCAATCGAGAACATCATGAAAAATTTCTCAGTTTGTGGCAATACCTTGAGATGTTAGTTTAACTCTTAAGGATGCCAAGAAACGCACTTAATCCTTAACTAGGAGAAGTGCGCTTCATGGTCAGAGAAGAGATTGTCTTCGGACATGGAGTGCCAAGAGGCACTCATTTCCTCTCCCATCATACGGCCTCCCGATTGGAAATTTCCTTTCGAGCCCTCGTGCTATGCATATGATCACGCCATCGGTACAGTGCCGGTTCAATGCAAGGATAATCAGCATTATACCATCTCTTATGCAAGTAAGACATTGACCGAAGTTTAGTAACAACGGAGAAGGAACTTTTGGCACCGGTATTTGCCACAAGTTCATATCCTACTTGGTTGGTGTTGAGGTGATAGTACACACGGATCATGCTACACCAAAGTACCTCTTGACCAAGAAGGATGCTAAGCCACAACTCATCTGTTGGATGCTCCTATAAGATTTTGGATCTGGAAAACAAAGAAAAGAAAGGAGCAAAGAATCAAGTGGCTGTTCATCTCTTAAGGATGCAAGTAAGGGATCGGAATTACCATTTGATGACTACTTGAGAGTTGAGACTCTTCTGAAGGTCACTATATCTAGTCCAGCATATAAGAACTTGCTGAATTTCATGGTGACTGGATATATACCTCTAGGAGAAGACAAGAAGAAGTTAATCCACCTTAGAGAATACCACCTTTGGGACGGCCACCTATCTATTCAAAGTCTATGCTAATGGTTCACTCCGTAGCTTCAACCCGCTATGTGAGACCCGCAAGATCATTGAGCGTGCCACCCCCTGCCATGGGGAGCATATCACGGAGTATTCCGTCCCCATACTTAGGTCTGGCAAAAGGATAATTCTAGCCAACCAAGTTTTGAGATGCCAAGGAATCTGTGCGATAATTCTATTCCATATCACCCCAACAATGAACGCCAAGAAGAAAGAATGGAAGAGCAAAATCATCCGAGGCACACTGAGCAAATTGAATATCCTTAAAGACGTGGATAAGACTAACATGGTACAATCCCAATGGGCGATCAAGAGGTGGAAGATGGATCTCCAATCAGCCGGGATTAAAAGGCAAATGTGTTTGGCTGAATTGGATGATTGGAGGAAGAAGGCCTACCAAAGCCGATTATGGAGTCATAGCCCTCCAAGATAATGATGGGAATACCTTCAAGGCCTATGGCCAAATATTGAATATATTCCTTGAGCCCGAATTACCGGAACTCGAAGAAATAGACGTCTACGAGTTATCCGAGCAAGAGCCTTCGTCTATGGTCATCGCCAGACCTTAAACATGCCATATCCTAGTAGTAGGCGCTGGTTTATTTTCCAAATTATTTTCTCAAATTTTTGTTTTCAGCAGCGCTAAGTTTTTGTTTGAAAAAAAATATCTTCATGCTTGTGCTTTAGTTGGTTGGTGCACATTTGTGTGCCAACCCCCCCTATTCTAACATTCCACCAAGTGTGCAGGGGAAGTACATGAACATTATTAAGACGAACCCATTGACAAAGTTGAGTGCAATACGATGCACCCGTGCCTGACCAAACATCGCCAAGTGCAATTCGTCACGGAGGTTTGCGACTGTATTCCGTATCCTTACAGGTTTTTATTCATATTCTTTTTTGGATTGAATAAAATTAAAATTGGATGAAAGCCTTGGAAGAGATGAATTCACACATGATTCTCAAAAGTGTATAAGTTTTATTTCTTATGCAAGTACTTGTTACCTTTGGAACTTACATAATAGGATCACCTGAAGCTTGTCTATTGACCCTCATGATATAATGAAATGCGAGACATGTTCTTTCTAATTCAAAGTCTTGGAGAGTTGTTTTTAAAAGGCTAAAATGAGGCAATTCTCATGCTCTTTCAACTTTACAAAAGTCCTATCCAGAGCCATATATGAGTAGAGTTGAGCCCACATAGCTATCTTTTTATATTTTGAGCTTGATCAAACATCGTTGCCTTTCGAGAAATGTCATGATCATCTAGTACTTTGGTCATCCACCACGCACATTCATCAATAAAGTCCATCAAAAGTGGTTCATCGGAAGCTCTCCACCCCCCTGAAAAAAAGAGAGAAAAGAGAAAAAGAGGGAAGCGAGTGAGGAGACACTCTTACACAAGCAAAAAAAAAGAGGACAAAGGGGAAGGATGGAGAAGCCAAGATCAAACACCACTCAAAGGACATTCATCGATCGCACACATGCACATGACCAAGTTCTAAGGTGACATGACCTCTCAAAGACAAGATTTTTGATCTTGCAAAATAAATGAGGAAGATATGCAACTTTATCCCTACCTCGAGCTACACAAAAGCCTATCAAAAAGTAGGAGAGGTTTCTCAGTTTACCTTAGTGAGACTCTGTAACACCCGGTTTACAAAAGGACATAAACCGAGCAATCATATATGTGCCAGGATCAAGTCACATGTATATACAACAGAATGAACAATATATCACATCACATATCACGTAAAAAGATATAATAAAGCGAGGATGAATGTTATTTATTACAATAATGACAAAATGTCTGATACAGAGTATGCGGAAGCGTAAAACAAGTACGAAACTCTATCTCGAAAGCTGGGCACCACAGGGACATCGACTGGGAGACGAACACCTAGAAGTCCTCGTAGTCCTGGTAGCTCTGAGTGAACTCCCTCGCGTCGGCAGGAACTGAGCAGCAGTAGAGTGTCCCCAAGAGAAAAAAGAGTAAAGTAGGCAAGAGTGAGTACACAACTTGTACTCAACAAGTATAACACAAACTATGAGGCTCTAAGGTTGGCTGACTCAACTGCATTAGCTTTTAAGTCTTGACAAAGTTTTATTAAAGCTAATTACTACAAGTTGGTGAATTACCTTGAACCCAGTTTCATAGTAATTAATCAAAATTAATTAAGAACTACTGAGAACCAAACCAAACCAAACCAACCACTCGGGCAAACCTCCCTAACCAAAGGAAGATAACCCCATTAATCAAAAGGAGGATCTGGGCCGCTCATGACCGTGAGCACGGCTAGTATACCAGTTTTACACTCTGCAGAGGTTGAACATCTTTACCCACAAGTCGTGAGCTACGCTAGTTGTTCATCACACTTCCTTAGGTGAGATGGCTAGCAATCACACTACGAGGCCTTTACAAAGAATCTCGTTGGTAAGGAGTAACTGCGAGGGTTGGATCGGCGACTATGGAGCAGGTCTAGTGGGTCTCAAGACACGAAGCACAGACGAGGCCACTCAGCACGATGGCCATAGAAGCTTACCACCCTTGCCCCACAAGTAAGTTACTCCAAACCAAAAAGAGCTAATTAATAAGCCAAGACCGTCTCATTCTAGTCTTGTGGTAGCGCTGTTGGCCCAGGTTGTCGCTCTATGAACCGGTCCTTATGGAGAGTGGCCAACCAAGCACTAAACATCGTGCTGGCCCCCTAAACCAAGTTTCTAGAAAAACACCTTTTAGAGAGACGAAACCACTCAAGCACGGAGCACAGAGGGTACGCTCTAGAATTAAGTTGCATATAACCATTAATCAAATTAATTAAAAAGGACCATTATGTGTGAGAGTGCAGTAACCTAGCACAACTAACCAAAATGCAACCCAAGGAATATATATAAAAGATAAATGTGGCTAGGAAAGTCCTTATAGGCATACAGTACTAAAATGCAGTATGAAAATGTATTTAAAGTGATAGGTGTTGTTCATGTTATACTTGCCTTCTTCAAACTCTTCTTGCTGATCAAACTGCTCTATAGATGGTGGCAACTCTGGGTACTGGTACTGAGTCTCCTCCGGTAGCTCAACGTCTACTCACGAACACATGGCCAAAACCAAGGCAACAACATAAACATACAAGCAAACAAGAGCTAATACTAAGAAATAGTACAACAATACATAAAAATAGCAAGCAAAACTAAGCTAGAACTATTCTACGGGATACAACGATCGCGTGAGCGCAAAAACCACCTAAAATGGAGTTAAAACGCAAAATCTAGGGCCAAAACAAGGTCCAGGGGCTAAACTGCAAGAAAAACAGAGTTCTAGGGGCTTCAGCGCAAAAACCGAGGACCTAAACATATTTAAACCATAGACTCAGGGGCTAACACGCAAAAAGTCAGGGGCTGGACTGCGGGTTCTAATACTGGAAAGTTCAGGGGGGGTCCGTCCAAGATTTTGGGCCTATCTGTAAATACTTTTACACTGTCATGGAGTGCGGGTTAAATTTGGGAAAGGCGGGGGTCTCTTTAGAAAAAACGCCAGCGAAACGGTATGCCCGATCTAATCTGGGGCATCCATCTGGGATCGGGCGGTTGGGGGGGTTTGGGCGCGCGGGCAGTGGCGTTCAGTCACCGGCGACAAATCCCGCGGCGGCGCTTCACCAGGGCTCGTTGGAGCTCGCTAAACCGGCCTTCCAGGGGTCGATTCGATCGGGATTTGGGTCAGGGAGGATCTACGCGTCATGCGTGATACACCCGTGGCATTAGCTAGGTCTGGGGTGGCTCAGGGTTATGGATGCGATGGCGGCGGCGGCACTGAGTGCCGGGAACCCGCCAGAGTGCGGTGTATCAGCCACGGGAGTGGCCTAAGTGCCCTACTATCTAGCGCAACGGGGGTTGGAGGTCAACGCGGTGCTCACTGAGGGCTTGTGGTGGCCGGAGCTGCTGCGCAGGCTGGACATCGACGAGGTTCGGGCGGTGGGTCATGGCGGAGCTCGCGGAGGAGTCGAAGGAGGGCGTCTCCGGGCTTCTGGGCTCTTCGGTTCAGCTCCAAGAGTGCCTATGAGGGAGCCACGGAGGTTAGGGCGGTCCAAGGTGCTCCGACAGTGTGGAATTGCCATGGTGGAGCAACTCACCGGCGGCGAGTCGCGGGTTGAATTCCGGCGCAGGCATGGCTCGGACCGGGGCAAGCGAGCTCGGAGAGGTGCCTGGGCACGGGGCGAGACTACTACGCGGCTCTGGGAAGCTTGGGGCGTGGCGGAGCGGCGAGGCTACGGCTGCGCAGGGTGTGCTGCGTGGCGGAGCAACGCGGAGGTGGCAGCTAGGGTTTGTTGCGGCGCTGCGGGTCGAGGATAGGGGAAAAGGTGGGTCGCAGGGGGTGTTTAAAGAGGGTGGCCGCTGATCCTGGGCGTCCGTGCTGTTGGGTGCGGCGAGATCCCCGACGAGACATTCGGGCTCTGCTGGCGCTCGGGAGAAGGAAAGGAGGAGGGAGGGCGATGACAAGTGGGGTCAGACGGTCAGCGGGGGTGACGCGCGCGTGGCCGCGTGCGCTGGAGCGGGTGACGCGTGAGCGGCAGGCTGAGCTCGGGGCGCGGCACTAGCTGGGTCGAGCTGCGTGCGGGAGCAGGCCGGGGTGGCGCTGCGGCGCGGGCTGGGCTGTGGGAAAAGGAGAGGGAGAAGGTTTGGGCCGGCTCGTGGGTTGGGCTGTGTTTGGTTGGGCTGGGTTTCTTTTCCTTCTCTATTCTCTTTCCTTTTCTAATTCAAACCACTCAAACTATTTGAATTCAAATTCAAATTTGAATTCAACACTAGCACTCAAACAAAAAGAACAATGCACCAGCATGAATGCAACAACAAAATTTAAACTTAGACAAATTTTTAATTACTTGTGTGAGAAAATTAATTTAAATGCAAGTCTAATCATATAAAACCTTAGAAAATTATATAAAGCCAATTAAATTTATTACTAAATGCTGATATTTAAATTAGGGTGTTACAGACCCTACCCCCTTATAGCAATCTCGTCCCCGAGATTCAGCTAGACTGGCTAGCAAAGAGATCTGGATATGTCTTCCTCAGCTTCACTGTGATGACTCCACTGAACTCTGCACATCTTGATGCGCTTGTTCCGTGTAACCCTCTCTGATGTCTCCAGAATCTTCACCGGATGCTCAGTATAGGTCAGATCCTCCTACACATCTAACCCATCCAGTGGTGCCTGCTCCTCAAGTACTCGCAGACACTTCTTCAGCTGAGAAATATGGAAGACATCATGCACTCCAGAGAGGTTGGTAGGCAACTCCAGGCGATTAGCAACTTCGCCTTTCCTCTCTAGCACCTTGAATGGACCAATGTACCGAGGTGCTAGCTTCCCCTTGACATTAAACCTGCGGATTCCTCTCATCGGTGAGACCTTCAGATATACATAATCATCAACACTGAAAGTCAGGTCCCTCCGTTTGCCATCTGCATAGCTCTTTTGCCTACTCTGTGCAATCCTCAGATTCTCCTGCATAGCCTGTGCCATCTGCTCTGCATCTTCTATAATGTCTAGGCCAAAGAGCTGCTTCTCACCAATCTAATCCCAATAGAGAGGAGTCATGCACTTTCTGCCATATAATGCCTCAAAGGGGGACTTCTTCAGACTGGCCTGGTAGCTGTTGTTATAGGAAAACTCAGCGTATGATAGGCACTTATCCCAACTAGTACCATACTGAATAGCACAAGCTCTCAACATATCCTCCAACACTTGGTTGGTTCTTTCCGTCTGCCCATCTATCTGAGGATGATTGGTGGTACTGAAGCGCAGCTTCGTATCCAACGAATCATGGAGCTACTCCGAGAACCGTGAAGTGAACTGAGATCCTCTGTCTGATATGATCTTCTTGGGCACACCATGCAAACAGACAATCTGAGAGATGTACAACTCTGCAAGTCTAGCACCAGAGTAAGTAGTGTTCACTGGAATGAAGTGAGCAACCTTCGTCAGACGATCCACTACTACCCATATAGAGTTGTACCCTTTCTGAGTATGGGGCAAACCAACAATGAAGTCCATAGTGATCTCCTCCCATTTTCACTCTGGAATCTTCAAAGGCTGTAATAGACCTGCTGGTCTCTGATGCTCAGCCTTGACACGCTGACAGGTGTCACAAATAGCCATGTACTCTGCCACTGAATGCTTCATCCCATACCACCAGAAACATTCCTTGAGATCATAGTACATCTTGGTACTGCCCGGATGAATAGAGTAAGCTATATCATGAGCCTCATTCAGAATCAACTTCTGGAGATCCTTCACATCTGGCACACAGATCCGATTCTTGTACCACAAGGTACCCTGATCATCCTCTTCGAAATGAGGAGCCTTGCCCTTCTTGAGCAACTTGCGGATCTCCTGCAGCTTCTTATCTTCTTTCTGATGCTGCCTGATCTCTGCCTCTAGAGTGGGCACTGCCTCGAATGCTGCACTCGAAGTATGATGCAAGGAACCCAGACTCAACTGCTCAAACTCCTCGCATAACTCTGGAGGCATCTGGAAAGCCACGGCCATGTTGACATAGCTCCTTCTGCTCAGACCATCTGTCACAACATTGGCCTTACCCGGATGACAGTGAATTTCCAGGTCATAATCATTGACCAACTCTAACCATCTCCTGTGTCGCATGTTCAGCTCATTCTGTGTGAAAATATACTTGAGGCTCTTGTGATCAGTGTAGATATCACACTGCTGCCCATACAAGTAATGCCTCCAAATCTTCAGAGCATGCACAACTGCGGCTAACTCAAGATCAGGAGTGGGATAGTACAGCTCATGCCGACATAGCTGCCGTGAAGCATAAGCAATTACTCTGCCCTCCTACATCAGAACACAACCAAGACCATCCTTCAAAGCATCACAATACACCGTGAACCTCTTGCTCTGGTCTGGCAGAGTAAGGACTATCGCCGTAGTCAACCTCTTCTTCAGCTCATCAAATGCCATCTGACGCTCATCAGTCCATATGAATGCTGAATTCTTCTCTAGCAAAGAAGTCAAGGGCTTCGCGATCTTGGAGAAATTCTCAATGAACCTCCGATAATATCCTGCTAAGCCCAAGAATGACCGGACTTCCTTCAATGTCTGCGGTGTCTCCCACTCGAGCACATCCTTCACCTTGCTCGGATCAACTGCAATGCCTCCCTTGGAGATGATATGACCGTAGGAATGGAACCTCGTCAATCCAGAACTCGCACTTGCTGAACTTAGCATACAGCTGATGCTCTCTCAATCTCTGCAACACGAACCTCAGAAGGACTTTATGCTCTGCCTCTGACTTGGAAAAGATCAGAATATCATCAATAAAGATCACCACGAAGACATCCAGATAATCCATGAAAACCATGTTCATCAGGTGCATGAAGAAAGCCGGGGCATTAGTCAAGCCGAAGGACATGACCGTGTACTCATACAACCCGTACTTGCAGGTGAATGCCATCTTCGGAATATCCTCAGGACAGATCCTCAGCTGAAAATAACCCGAACGCAGATCAATCTTCGAGAACACACGAGCACCTCGAAGCAGATCAAATAGATCCTCAATACGGGGCAGTCGATGCTTGTTCATGATGGTAACTGCATTCAGATCCCGATAATCGACACACATTCTCTTCGAGCCATCCTAATTATCTACCAGCAACAATGGAAAAGCCTAAGGAGAAAAGCTGCGATGGATATAGCCCTTGGCTAGCAACTCATCAATGGTCTTCTTGACTTCCTCATGCTCTATAGGTGCCATGCGGTAGGGCCGCTTTGCAATAGGAGCAGTGCCAGGCAAGAGATCAATTGAAAACTCGATGTCGCATTCAGGCGGCATACCTGGCAAATCATCCAAAAAGACATCCGGGAATTCAGACACCACGCGAATACCATCCGTGGGTCTAGCCTCCATCTGATGAAGAAATCCCGAGGGCTCTGAAGCACTGACTATCACCTCTTGGCCATCAGATGCCGACAAGTGAACTGTCCGCTGAGCACAATCAATACGGACTCCCCATCTGGTAAGGGTCTCCATTGCCAAAATCACATCTATCCCCGAGGAATCAATGACTATCAAGCCAGTGCGGAACTCTACCCCCCTTATGACAATACTAACACTGGAGCATATAGAACATGTATGCATCTATCCCCCAGGTGAGGTAACTACCATAGTTGTCCTCATACAAGAAATTGGTATACCATGCTTCTCGGCAAATGACTTGGTAATGAAAGAATGAGTAGCACCGGTATCAAAAAGCACTATAGCTAGATGAGAGTTGACCATGAACGTACCAATAACCACGTTAGGAGCCTCGGCCGCTGACTCGGCCATCACGTGGTTCACCCGACCTTGTGCTGGCGCCCTAGGCTGAGCTGGGTGCCCCTGCTGTCCCGCCTGCGCCTTCCGGGGGCAAGAGTTGGCACAGTGCCTCAGCTGGCCACAGTGATAGTAGGTGCGTGGAAGTGCTGGAGCATGCTATTCGGCAGGAGGAGCTGCCTGTCGTGGAGCCTGAGGTGCTGGCAGAGCTGGTGGAGCAGCACGAGTCGGAGGTCCCGGTAACCTCGGGTCCTGCCTTGTCTGCTGCTGCTGTCGAGGCGGGTACTGCTGCGGCCGCTGATGGTACTGCTGGGGCGGCCGGTACTGCTGCTACTAGGATGGCGGCTGGAAGCGAGGACGGGTGTTGCTACCGGAAGCAACGGGAATGATCTTTCTCTTCTTATCTTCCATCTCCCGGTGCTTGCGCTTCGTGTTGAGCGCGCAGTCAACCAGATGGTTGAAGTCATCGAAGCGGAGTTTGAGCAGCGCGTACTGGATGTAGTCCTCAAGACCCTCCATGAAGTGCTCCTGCTTCTCACGGTCATCTGCGACCTCGGCAAGGGCGTAGCGAGCGAGCTGAAGAAAACGATCACGATACTTTGTGACCGTCATAGTTCCCTGAAGTGAAAAAGATAGATGTATGACGAATGATTAGCTCATGCTTCAGAAAGATAGAACAAGGGGGTATTAGCTCAAAAGGAAACGCTGAATGATTATATCTGAGTTTTACCTGCTTAAGCACTAGGAACTCCTTCTTCTTAGTCTTCATAACGCCCGCGGGGACGTTGTGGCTGCGGAACCGCTCCCGGAACTGGATCCAGGTGAAATCCTCGCGGTCCTGAACTCGATGGGACTCCCACCAGTCCAAAGCTGCCCTCGCAGCTGTCCTGCTACGTACAAGACGCGCTCCCGATCATCGCACTGGGCGATGTCCAGCTGTCGCTCCACTGCACGGAGCCAGTCATCCACCTGGAGTGGGTCAGACGTATGGGAGAACGTCAGTGGGTGACCCCTCAGAAACTCCGCACGCCTGTCGCGGGTCTGCGGTGGTGGAGGAGGCAGAGGCTGCGTGTGAGCCTGCTGTAGTGCCTGAACAATGTTGTTCAGGGTAGCCATCATCTGCATCTGGAGCTGGACGTACTACTCCTGAGTCAAGGGTGGAGGCATCGACATCCCGGTACTCTGGTTGTTCTGCCCCTGCTGGCCAGAACTGGAACCAGCGCTCCTGGTGTTCATCATCTGATTTGAACAAAAGATGTATGAGTAAAGATATTGCAGAAATAATTTCGAACGGATATGATGTATTTCTGCAGGAAAACTTGGGCATGATAAAGTAGACAGGATAGAGTGCATGGTTTTAACCCCAATGGTCTAACTCATTTTATTAATTAATTAACTTTAACTTAAGTATGATTTTCATTAAATAAAACTTAACTACTAAGCTATGCAATCATCAAAAATACAAATCAAACATGTAGCATAATCACAAGCATACAAATTTACACCTTAGCCGAGTTTAATACACAACTCGACTAACACAACGTGTCACGGAACGTTCTATCGTGCTATTATAAAGGGGTCATTTAGCTTACACCTATGATGGTCGGACGACTTACTTCAGGCCAGAATCTACGGAAACTATTCTATAGTGAAAAATCAAGGCAAGACGAGTAAAAATCTTAGAATTTCAAGGAATATAATAGCAAAATAGTTTCAGCAGACAAGGTTTAGAGAGAAGAAGACCTAAGACTCGACCAGTTCTATCTAGGCTTTCGTCCTACAGTCGATATGGCTCTGATACCACTCTGCAACACCCGGTTTACAAAAGGACATAAACCGAGCAATCATATACGTGCCAGGATCAAGTCACACGTATATACAATAGAATGAACAACATATCACTAGCACATATCACGTAAAAAGATATAATAAAGCGAGTACGAATGTTATTTATTACAATAATGACAAAATGTCTGATACAGAGTATGCGGAAGCATAAAACAAGTACGAAACTCTATCTCGGAAGCTGGGCACCACAGGGACATCAACACACATGCGCGCACGCCTCGCACACGCACGACCAGCCACACGAGGACCAGCCACACCGAGCTGCAGCGGATCCTGATGAGACCGATGAAGGGGCCCCACCAGTCAGAGGGAGGAAGAGGCGCTGCCAAGCGGGCCGGCCTGTCAGCGGAAGAAGGAAGATAAAAAAAGAGAAGGGAAGAGAAGGAACAGACCGCCATCGTCGTGCCGGCCCAGCTACATCAAGCCGACGACCGAGCAAGCCCAAACCGCCTAGCCGAGCCGCTCGTAAGCCAGCCTGCTAACCATGAGCCGACCCGCGAAGCCAAGCCATCTTTGCCAGGCCGCCCAAGCCGAGGTTCTCTTTGAGCCCGTTAACCCCTTTTAACCTTTTCCTTTTTCTTTTTCATTTTAACCGGCGCTGACATGTGGGACCCACCTGTCAGTGAGACCCAGTGGCTGACACGTGGACCCCCCTTGAGCTGTGAACCTATTGACCAGTCAACGGTCAATGTTGACTTGGTCAACGCTGATGTCAGCAGGGCCCACTACTGACGTCAGCAGACCCGACCCCCTGGATGACGTCATGCTGATGTCGTGCTGATGTCAACATGCAAGTGGCAAGCCCAGAGGCTGCCACATGTCACTGAATGTGTGTTTTTCTTTTTCAATAATTATTTATTAATTTCAAAAAATGATTTAAGCTTCAAACATTCATAAGTAATTAACCGGATCTCCGAAAATTATGAAACTAGTTTCATAATTCTTCTAAAATCATGCTCTACATGTTAGAGTAGTTTTTGTTGTGTGGTTGGATATTATTTGAGCAGTTTTAGTGCATCTTTGCACTTTAGCCCTTATAGTTATACGTAATTATGATTAGGTCCCTACGAGAAGGAGTTGATCGACGCCCCGGACGCCCAGAAGACCTAGGAGGACGTCCCGGACTACGAGAAGCTCCAGAGACCCCAGAGGACTACGAAGAGCTACCAGGTTCACATCCATCTATGACTTGAATTCCTATTAGGCACTGCTTGCTAGAACTGCTATTGCATTACTTGTGTGCGTGTGAGATAAGCCTGCATGGCCTACTTATATACCGTATACCTTGCATCCCTAATATTCCTTAATTGATTCTTGAATACTTTGACTACTATGAGAGAGAATGGGTATGTGAATTTTCATGATATGGTAGTCTTGGCATGCATGAGACCCACTTTGTGAGGAGCCAGAGATAGGGCTTTTAGCGGGGGAAAGCTACTGGCCGGGAATATGTATTGGGCACATTCTGGGGAGCACCTATGGCGGGTACGGGAAGAGAAGAGAAGGAGAGGCAATACCTGTTATGGGTGCCCATTGAGAGGCAATACATGTTATGGGTGCCTCTGACAGACCACTGCGGAGGACTGCGTGAGGAGTGCTTGCCCCGGCTCTTACGGACATAAGTGGTAACTATGATTTGTGGGACTTTATAAACGTGCACGCCACTTATCCACTATGAGGGTGGACCCGGTCCGAGCTAGCTATGTGCGTCACCAGACCTGTTAGAAGTAGGGTTGTGCGGGGGAGGCCCGATGCGGGAGTAGCATGGGCCTTATATAAACTCCGAATGGCAAGGGGTGGGGCCACACAACTCCAGGGCGACCTCTTGCGAGAGGATGCATCCCATCCTAGGGGGACAGGATGGTGCCGTAGCGGTCAGTCTCGTTCTCAGTGGATCGGTGCCTTGGAGTCAGTCAGTCGACCGATCGGCGGGCGATGGGGCGAGTGGGCACAGGTGCGCAACCCCTGCAGGGTGAAAACTATACGTATAGCCGCGTACTCAGTAATGTACATTCCTACTCTTCTGTTACTTCATCTAGAGTAGTAAACCCTGATTTCTACCTCCCTCTAGTCCACTTCCCCCTATGGAGTTAGATGAGGTGCAGGGAGATGGAGTTCCAGCACCGTCCCGGGATTTGACCGGTGCCGGTATGGCCCCTGTCGGAGAGTGACAGATGGTGACATGAACCTATCCCGTCCTTGTGGATAGTTTGGTAGATGCAGGATTCGACTCGTGGATCAAGCCCGAAGACAAAGGATGAAGCTAAGGATGGTTCGAGCTACACTCCGAGCTGCCTGTGGAGAGGAGACATCAAGACGGAGAAAGCCCAGAAGTTTAGCTACTGCTTCCGATTTCTATTTGTTTTCCCCTTTAGCCCAAAGGTCTTGTACTCTGATTTTCGTACCACGACTCTCTGAGTTATGTAATAAATAAACCCGTGTAATGAATATCAGCATTGTATGTCTGTGATATCTAATTGAAATGAGTTCTGTATGTGATAGCTACTGATCCAGGAACTATCACGATGATATAGGGATTTGGTTCTCCTTCCGGAAACCCGGGTCATTTCAGTTGGTATCAGAGCCTACTCGGACCGTAGCTCGAGCCTTAGAAATGGTCGCTAGACTTAGGACTCTCTGGATGCTTCTATCTGATTGCTATACTACCTTGAACTATATTCTACTTAATTCATGACTCACTTTCCCCTACCTCGACTTATTCTCTTACCTACGCTAACGCCACTCTTACATGTGCGCAGATGGATTCCGTTGTCATGAAGAGCATGCTGGAGAAGGTGGTCCATGAACCATGGACGTACGCCAGTCACCGCCGAGACTGAACCCCGTGATGGAGCGTGTTCTGCAGAAAGCCGGCATCGACCAGAGCCGTGTCAAGCCGTCTTCTCAAGAGGTGAAGTTCCACTCGTACTTCACCAGCTACATAGTCGTGCTAGTGGTGATGCCAGACCCGGAGACGCCAGGATTTCCCGAAGAAGTGATCATCTGCTCAGGCGTCCTGCTCGCCATAGCTATCTAGTCCGCAGCCAGAGAAATGACAAGTAGGATTCTCGCTTGGTTCTGGAACGCCAAGTTCGAGATGAGTCAGTACAAACTGATTCCCAGAGCTATCTTTGAGACTGAGGATGTGATGGCCACCCAGTCGGAAATTGCTCAAGCCCCATACCACGTGTAAGAAGAGAGCCCGCTTTTGACTGCCACCACCGGGTCCTACATGTTCCACATGGACTATCTGCTGAAGAACCTGGAGAGGCAGGGTTACATCCTACAAGGAGAGTTCGCCGCTTATGCACAGCACAACAAGCCCTTGGAACAAGAAGTTCAAAATGCAACTAAGAATGCAAGAACCGCCAAGAAGGACCAGAGTGCGCTAGCCAAGATGCTTCACAAGGAGCCAGAGAATCACCGCAGAGATCAAGCTAGCCCAGGCAGAGACCGAGCTCGCCAAACTCAGAGCATACTAGGTTTAGATGGAATGCAAGGAGGAAGCACATCTCGCAGCCATGGAGCTTATGCAGAACAAGGCCGACTGTACCTTGAAGACTTGGATGGATTCGGACTTGATTCGAGTCGACGAGATACAGGAGCTGCTGGACATGCTACCCGAGGAGTACCAACCTGCCAACAGGAGGGAAGACTTCTCGCTGGTACTGACAGAGCCTCAAGAAAAGGAGTGCATACTCGAGAACATGTTGCCCCCGGTCGAAGCCGAGAAGGAGTGGAGGACCGTCATCACCACCGGCGAGATCTCACCCGAGGACCACCTAGAAGAGAGTCAGATGGAGCAGCCACACAAGAAGCCCCGTCACTCTGAGGACTGAGCACGTGAGAAGACTCAAGGAATAAAAGTAGAGTTGTAAGATAAGTAGGATGCCAATGTCCCATTCCGGCAAGAGTCCAGATGCATCGAGCCGCCGATGTCCCATTCTGGCGTATGTCTCCTTCAGTCAAATCAGGAGCCGATGTCAGAATTCCGGCTAAGTCAGTGAAGAGTAGTCTAGAAGTTGTTCAAGCAGTTGCGTTATAAGTCGCCCCTCTTTTATAAGATTTTCACGATGTATCCGTAGTACGCAAGTTGTGTTGTCTTGGAGGTTTGTCGTAACCTCGAGATGACTTGGGTGTAAGACTTGTAATGCTGAATGAATGCTTGGATCTTAATGTGCTTTCTTATTTGGTTTTATTTGCTTTTTCCTATTGATTGAATTTGTATGGTGTGTATTTGCTATCCATCCACCTTGAGGTGAGAGATGTACCCTAGACAAGATAGAGCCCTTAGTCTATCCTTCACAATAGATGCCCGTTTGAATACCTAGCCGTTGGCAGCACGATCAGTACAAACTGCTCGAGAGGAAGCTAACATTGCAAATCAAGGTCAAGCTCAAGCATCTAACCTACTTACGGAACAAGGCAGAGGCACATCCCGGACTGCTGGAGTTCCCTAAGAATCCTAAGGGATAGGTGGTCGAAGGAGAAGACAAAGAAGATAGATGGATGGAGTGGAAGATGAAGCCGACTAAAAAGAAACCGACGACGAAGATGCCGACGAAGAAGAAGTTAAAAAAAGAAAGAGTCAAGAAAGAAGAAGTCGACAAGGAGAGCAACTCTAACACCCTGCTATCAAGGTGCAAAAGCAAGACTGGTCGTCAACAAGAAGCACCACTACTCCAAGAGCCAACCATAACATAAGCAAGAACAACTCAAGCCTTTGGATCGACACACAAGGCATTGGGGTACATTGAGAGACGAACTGAATCAGAATAAAACCTTTGAAGACCAAGGACGTACACCAAGTATGATTGTACAACCGGATAGAGCAAATACTCAAAGGAGTGCCTTGGATTGAGAATAATAAGAAGCACAACTCGGAGGATTGCTGGATATTGCCACCCAAATGAAGATCTGC